>NC_054843.1:20954166-21269583 GCF_018345385.1 Vulpes lagopus | reverse complement strand
GAATTCCTCACTGGGATAAGTCTGTCTTTATAATGTCTTTTGAAAATTCTTGAATATTTTCTTGAGTTCAGAACATATATAAGTTTTATATAATTTTTCTTAAATATATCAATGAAATATCAGTGGTGTATCTAAAAGGAACCTTCCTCACAATATTTTCTACAGAGTTCTTTTTAATGATTTGCTTCTCTGGAAAGTCTTTATAATTCTATGGTTATGTTGTTTTCTTTATCTCTAAACTAAAAATCTCTCTATGTTTGTATTATTTTTCTATATACTTGGCTCAGGTGATTGACAAAAATATTAATGAGGAAAGACAGAAAAGAGAGGGGAAGAAAGAAGGAAGGATGGGGAGAGAAGAACTGGGTGGGAGCTAGGGAAGGAAGGATAAAAAATGTGCCATTTTGTTGTTTGGCAGAAAAAAAAAATGGTTTCCTAAATTAAAGTTGAGATGAAAATGTTCACTATGTATTGTTTTACTGAGAATTCACAAAGATTCAAAGTATGTCCAGCAGTAGCACATTCAGTGGATGCCCACTAGCCTACATATGTTATTGCTCTCCATACTGACTGTTGTCCCTATAAGATAGTTACATCTCTACACTAAATTTTATGTGGCCTGCCTGGATTCTTAGGGCAGGAACTTATCCCCTTCACATCAAGTCTGATCTTATACCTTGTTTTGGCCAAGGAAATGCAAGAACAACAGACATATGTTACTCTGACAGAAACTTTAAAATCCTTTTTATGATTCTACAATTATTTTACCCACCCCATTATAGTAACAATATGGCATAGTTTGAAGCTTTTCTTCTGGGTCTAGATTAAGGATGGTATATATAGCAGAAGTAAGCAGAGAAAAGCCAAAGCAGAGCATGGGTGAGCACTAAATAATCTGTTATAAACCACTGGGATTTTAAGATTATTTATTACTATAGCATAACCAAGTAAAAGTTTCAAAATATGAAAACCATACAGGGACGAGAGTGCTACAGTCACTGAAACCTAATACAAATGACACTAGCTTCAGGACAAGGCAACAGATAGCAAAAAAATTGTTACTGGAACTTGACACAGAGAATCATAGTATGCATAGCTACAAAGCATACAGTAAAACGTTTGTGATAACTAGGGAGTCACATATCACCATAATTCAGCCTGTAATTTATTAAAGAGCTTTAGAAACAGAGTGTTTCAAGTACACCTTAGTGTCTATATGTCGGGGTTACTAGGAGCCTAAAAGAAAAAGGTTAGCTCAAATAAGATTTGGTTGCTGTGCAATCAAGGATAAAAAAGGAGAGGTTCTGTAAATTATAAAATTTCCAGATCGAAAATATTTGGCCACTTTTTGTCTGCTACTAAAACAGATAAATTGAACAATACAAAACAAAAGCAAATTATAACCAGGCTTTAGAAATCACGCATGGGTTCAGATATCCACATTACATCTTTTATGTGGAAAATAAAATGGTTCAAAGAAAATTCTGGGTGTAAACTAATGTCTAACTATAATCTATAAGCAATGAAGTCTAAATAGGGTCTCATATATTGAAAATAATTGTTGAGTATACGCACTAATGAATGGAATGAACTGAAATAAAATTGATTAAATAACTGATTATATTTTTCAGAAAATTCACTGCCAAATGGGTGACAACTTTGGATTTAAGCAGCTTGCTTTAGATGATAAAATGTGAACAAAAGTTACATATATTTTGCCTGAGCAGCAGTTAAAAAGCAACTGTGCAGTTCTATTATTATTATTTACTTTTGCCACGGAGAATTATAAGTTCTGAAAATGGGCTATTTCTTAAACATGGATTTTCACATGAAAAAAATACATGGAATATTGTCACTCATTCCCCACAGTAACATAGATAAAATGTAACCTGGGTAAGAAATACCAATTTGTGGACATAATTCCACTGATATTCTGCAGACCTGTGTTACTGTAATGTAAGTTAGCAAATTTTAACTAAAATACCACAGAAGCTTCAAATCAAGTGAAAAAATAATACCTAGAAAAGCAGTCATTCTGTGTTAGGCATTACAATTGCCATACTGAGAACATTATTTAATGCAATTTTCATCTAATCTATAAAATAAATGTTTTCCTCATTAAGCAGAATTTCCTAATGGTGAAAATAAAAAAAAATTCAGATTCAGATGATATTATATTTCTTCATAGAAATGCAAAAAGTAAAGAGACAATAGAACAGCATTTCTGAGGAAACTTAGATTTAGAAATTTTGAGTAACTATCCTAAATATAAGAGACTTAAATCATATGTTCGTCTTCTACTGGAAAATATCAAATATAGACAGACAACTACTTATTTAGTAAACACACTAAATTTTTTTTTAAAAGAAAATATAGTAGAGATTCAAAGAAGGAATCTGTATAGTAAATAAATTTCAATAGGGAAAATATTAAGTATCTAAGAAGCTCTATTATGTTGATATTATCAAATTGATGGAAGAGAATAAACTCTCAAAGGAAAAGGAGCAGAATGTTATAAGTACCACACATGATGAAAGACACACGCACACATACACACATATGATAAGGGAACTGGCTTAGGTTAAGAAAGCTATAGGGATCACATACTGTAAAAGTGAAACTAAAAGCATGACAGGAAAGAAAAAGAGCAGTAAAATAACATAATTATATATATTTTTTCCATTAAAATAACAAATTAAGAAAAAATGAACTTGATTAAATAATAGCTTAAAGTCATAAGAGATCAGAAATGAAGAGGAAATAGGAGTAAGGCAAGAAGATGATGATAACAGAGAATAGTGAATAATAAATTTGAAATTCTTAGAAAAGAGGGGTGTCTGGCTGACTCAATTGATACAACATTCAAGTCTCAATCTTGGGGTTGTGAGTTCAAGCCCCACATTGGGCATAGAGCCTACTTAATCGAAGGGAAAAAAGAAAAAAAGAAGAAAAGAAAACAGAAAAGGAAGAAAAAAAGAAAGAAAATACATTTTTTAAAAAATGAAATTCTCAGGGATGCCAGGGTGGCTCAGTGATTGAGCATTTGCCTTCGGCTCAGGGTGTGATCCTGGGATTCAGAATCAAGTCCTGCATCGGCCTCCTTGAAGGAGCCTGCTTCTCCCTCTGCCTGTGTCTCTGCCTCTCTCTGTTTCTCATGAATAGATAAATAAATAAATCTTTAAAAAAGCATGAAATTCTAAAAAAAGGAATGAAAGATAAATTTAAGTTACACTATTTACAAAATGCTAACTGAGAAAACAGTATAAAAGATAATAGACACTAATGAAAACATAAATATCAATATATATGACAGTCTTGAGGAAATTAAACAAAGTGACCCAGGGAATTACAAAAAAGAGAATAGATAGATTTAGAGAAAAAAGAAGGATATGGTAGGTAGTACAGTCAAGGCAGGATAAAACTAAAATGAGGAAAAGAAAAAAATGAATTCAATGTGTAAATCAAGAACATTCCTAACATAAAGGAATAAGTCAATCACAAAATTCGAGGACATTCTTTCATGGAAACAAACACAATATCCACTTATATGTGAAACTAAGACTAAACAATAATGGAATGTATACAGTTATAAAAGGAGAAGTAACTATTTTAATCGTGATAAAAATATTCCCAAGTCACGATGATATGTAACTAGAAATTAATAATTAAAATAGAAAGAAAACAAACAAAAACAACTTTAACACCTAGAAAATAAAAATTAATAGTGACCATCATAACCAAAGAGTCAAAATAAGGAATTAGAAAGGAAACTGCATAGCATTTAGAAAGTTCAAATGAAATGTATGTTGGCAAATTAAATTTGGTTAAAAAAATTATAAATCAAAACTTCATAGCCAGAGATTACTGACAAATTCAAATAACTGAGTATTAGCAAAAAAATATTTATAAAGTCTAATTAAATAAACCTTAATTTAACAACCTAAAAAGTAGTATGTATAAAAATTGTAATAAATAAACATTAAAACATTGTATAAAAAAATTAAATATATTCAGGATCCCTGAAAAATTAATTGAATGAACAACTAGTTTACTTAATTGAGAAGAAAGATAAAGTATATACAAATTCATAAAAAATAAGGCTGGGAAATTTACCATGTACACAAAGGAACTGAGCATAGAATAAAAGATATTTTACTAAAATATTTACAAAATTATGCAAATTCCAAATGGAGATTTTAAAATATGTATCATGAGAATTAGCTTCATAAGAGTTTAAAAAGCCGAATCCATTAAACAGGAAATAAAGAAATCTGTCAAGTAATGTCCTCTACAAACACCAGAATAACATGTTATTTAAAATGATTTAGCAGCATAGTAAGAGACACAGTTTCTCCAAATTCATCTAGAGGAGAAGTATTGTTGATTTGACTTTTCCCAGATACAAACTTTGGTACTTGGGTTTGTTTATTTGGGTGATAATCCCAGAAAGCACTGATATGGAAAAGCAGAAATTAGACAAAGAAAGAAAGGAAGACAATGTGCTGTGACTTAATGATCAGGCCCCATTGATGGCGACCTCTGGGAGATGGTATAGAACCTGTCTAGATGTTGTCCCTCTTGTAAATTGGAATGCTTATTTATTACATCCTATTCTTGCCTGAAGGCCACTCTCAGGCATACATACACTGTAGCACCTGGTCTGTACCCAGCAAGTGAACAGAGCCTTTATCAGTCCAGGGAATGTCCCTTGGCAGAGTGTGGCCAGTGTTTGTAGCAGAAGCCACTGACCTTTAAGGGAATGGTGAATGCCAGGGGGGGATGGGTTGAGCCTCTGCCTCTAACAACCTAAAATAATATCAAAACTTAAAGAAAAAAAGAAAAAAAATATGTGTACACACACCCAGCAAAACTCTCCAACCTACAGATAAATTTCATTTATGAATATTATTATAAGAGCCAGTAGTAAGTTAAGAAGAAAGTATACCATATTTGTGATTTATATTGGCAATGATGGCTAATATATTTCATTGTTTGATTGGCTAAAGTGAAAGAGAAGCATATGATTATTTCAATATTTGTCAGAAAGTGATAAATTTCAGCATGATATATGCAAGAATGTCAAGGATATAATTATTATTAAGCCATGTGTCAAAGTTAGAAACAAGAAAATAATTTCTAAAAACACAAGTAATTTACACTACTGTGGTGAGGGTGATGGGTCAATGATTAGAATAACCCTGCTAATGCTTGAAACCATTAAATTCCCATACTCAGACAACCCCAAGAATGACCATGATTTTGAATTTTTTGGAAATCCAGTAGATTTGGAATATATGTATTTGGAATATATATATATATATGTTTTAAAAATAAATAGACTGATATTTATTGCATGATTGTCTTGGTCAATTAAATTAAAGTGTTAAATTCTTAACAGACAAAATAACAAGAATTACAATAAGCATAAAAATGTTTAAAAGCAAATAATGTTGCAGGGTTGCAGAGATCTTGTCTCATGGAGTCAAAGAATGAATCTTGTGGACAAAAGAGTGAAGTGAAGTGAAAGTTTATTAAGTGAAGGTGAGAACAGAAATGAAAGAAAAGGAGCTCTTGAGTGAGAAGGATCCTGAGTAGGTAGCCACTGAGGGCTTTATATGGCTGGTCTTTTATAGAAAACTGATCAGGGAACTTAGTAAATATCTTTCCTATAATATTTAAGACAAACAAGGTGGTTCTGTAAATATTATGAAAAAATCTTATCTATTTTTAGAACAAGCAAGGTAGATAACCCTTCTGTCTGGTTAATATGTTATTATAACATTTCTCCACATCTGGGATTTCTGTAAGCCTGGTCATGCAGCCCCCTACGTAAGCCTAGTCACTCGGTCCCCTGTCTTCCTACCTAGCCTCACCTGTCCCTTACTCAATAATATGGCCTTGTTGAAAGTAAGTGGTTGAAGTAATGAGAAGGAAAAGATGACTAACCTTCCTGGGGAAGCAAGAGAAGAAGGGATCACATTTTACATTATAAACACAATAGCTACTTTCAAAGCTAATCTTTGCTTCTTATAAGGGGTGTAGTAGGGCTCACTTCTTTTAGGTGAGATCTTCTATTTTTCTGATCTCTTTTAGAGTATAAATAATCTTCACTGTAGTCTGCATGTCACAAGACGTTTTGTGCCATTAAAGGGTTTTAAGATTTTCTTTTCCTCCTAACCACACAGTTTTTGGAGGGAAATCTTAGATCAAAACAATTCACAGAATTGCATTTCATATTTAATTTTGAATTGATAAGAAGCTATGGTGAGATAACTAAATGAGTATGGAACATTTCATTTCCTGTCTGTCTGCAGATTCTCAGCAAAGGACAAAGCCTTATAAAGTGAAGAGATTTAAAAACACAATTAGAGAAAAAGGAACATTGACTCTCCCTTTACCAAAAGAGGAATTTTCAAGCTAACTTCACAGATAAGGTCATTTTACACCTTAGCTTTGGCCTCTCTCAGCAGGAAAATGATTGTATTAGCAGTCTCAATGACATCCCAGGATCACAGACATGGTCTTGAATTCCCAATCAAAAGATATTTCAGGGGATATTCTTAGCAAATCTTAATTTATATGGATATATTAATCTGCCTTTGATTTTTTTTAAATCTAAAACTAAAAATAAATACAGATGAGGAGAGGAATATGGCCACAGAATAGGAGGACCCTAGGTTCCTCTCATTCCACAACACTAGATAACTATCAAATCATCCTCAATACCCCAGAAATTGGCCTAAAGACTGACAAAGCAATCTCCACAACTAAAGGGAAATAAGAGACTACACTCAAGAAGGTAGGAAGTACAGAGAGGTGGTTTGGGGAGAAATGGATCATGAGTGCTGCAGAGGGGAGGAAGCCCTGATTGTGGGGAAAGGCAAGAGAGACAGGAGCCTACAGGGGAATGGACAGGAGAAGATTTCCCCCAAAGCCATTAGCTTGGAAAATAAGAAGGGCTGAATTTCCTGAGTTCTTGCAACCAGTTCCTAAAGCCTGGAATTTTAAATGTCAGCAACCTTGACTGGGATAGAGCTACTCCCCAGGGGGGAAGGCAGGCAAACAACCCAGGGCCAGAGGACTTGAAAACGGGACCTAAAAAATGCCTGCGGCATACAGGGGTTAGAGTATTCACTACTCTAGAAGAGCTTCTATGAGGGTCAATGTTCACAGAGTTGCCTCCTCTTGAACAAAGGAATTGGTTGGTGCCATTTCCCTCTCCCACCCCTCAGCACAAACATAGAATCTCCCTTGGGAAGCAACTCAGTGGGAACACCAACTGCCTAACTTGCTCACACCAAGCTCCACCTGCCTGCACTCTGGAAGGGCTGCCCTTCTCACTCCAGCTGCCTCAGCCCCAGTGTGGCAACCCCTCACCTAGAAAACCAGTGTAAGTTCCCGCCTATACCAACTCCCACCACTCCCAACCAGCGGGTTCTACAGGGCCTCAGCTCTGTGGGACTGGTGTCAGGTCTCATTTCACCAGCAGACCAGAGCACACCTACTTAAAAATCACTCCATTTAGGCCAGGGACCAGACACTGCCTGCAGCAGACCAGGAGAGCGTGTGGACAGATGACTGGCTTGAAAGACTCTGCAGCTAAAACACAATAGCAGAGTGTCCACAGCACACACCGGAGATTCTACTTGAAGTGCCAGGCTCTGGGTACTACATGACCTCTTCCTCACAAGGCCATTGCTTTTCAGAGCAGGAAACATAACCGGCTTTCCAACACACAGGGGAAAGCAGAGACAGACAAAATGCCAAGCTGGAGAAATTTATCCCAAATGAAAGAACACAATAAGGCCATGGCCACAGAGCTAAGTGAAACAGATTTAAGTAACATGCCTGATGAAGAATTTAAAGCAAGAATAATAAGGATACTCACTGGGCTTAAGAAAAGAATAGAAGACAACAGGGAGACCCTTACCACAGAGATAAAGGAGTTAAAAATCAATCAGAAATGAAGAATACAATAAGTGAGATTGGAAACAGGTTTGATACAATGATCAGCAGGCTGGAAGAAGCAGAAAAATGAATTAGTGACTGAGAAGACAAAGTGATATAAAATAATGAAGCTGAACAAAAGAGAGAACAAGAATTATACAGCGCTAGAATAGACTGAGAACACAGTGACTCCATCAAATACAATAACCATTCATATTGTTCATATGCATCTTGAGTATTAGAAACTTGACCTTTTGTGGCTTCACCCCCTCTAACACTAAGGAGTCCTAGAAGAAAAGAGAAAAGGTAGCAGAAAAATTATTTTAAGAAATAATGGCAGAAAACTTCCATAATCTGGGGAAGGAAACAGACGTCCAGATCCAGGAGGCACAGAGAATTCCCATCAGAAACAAACAAACAAAACAGGCCAACGCCAAGGCATACTGTAAACAGATTTGCAAAATATAGTGGTAAAGGAAAAATCTAAGAGCAGAAAGACAAAAATAATTCCTTAACTTACAAGAGAAAATCTATAAGGCTAGGTGGAGATTTCTTAACAGAAACTTGGCAACCCAGAAGGGAGTGTCATGAAATATTCAAAGTGCTGAATGGAACAAATCTGCAGCCAAGAATAATCTATCCAACAAAACTGTCACCTAGAATGAGGGGAGATAAAGAGTTTTCCAGAAAAACACAAGGTAAATGACTTTGTGATCACAAAACCAGCCCTGCAGGAAATATAAAGGAGGCTCTGAATGCAAAGGAATGGACAAAAGTGACAAAGACAAGGTTAGAGAAAATCTCCAGAAACAATGACAAAACAAGTACTACACACAATGGCACTACACACAAACACATGCACACACATATATCAATAATTACTTTGAATATAAATGGACTAAACGCTGTAACCAAAAGACATAAGGTGTCAGAATGGATAAAATGACATGGTCTATCTATATGCTGCCTACAGGAGATTCATTTCAGACCTAAAGACCTAAAGACATCTGCAGATTGAAAGTAAGGGTGGTAAAGAAACATTTATCATGTTAATGGATGTCAAAGTCTCAGTAGCAATAATTATATTGGACACATTAGACTTTTTGTTCTTCTATTATTTTTATCCTGCTTTGGTATCAGGGTAGTCCTGCCTCACAGTGATTTTGAATGTGTTCCCTGTATTCCATTATTTGTAAGATTTTGATAAAGATTGTCATTATTTTTTTTAATGTTTAATGTTTGGTAGAATTCAACTCTGAAACCATGTAGTCTTGGGTTTTCTGTGCTAAGAAACTTGATTCCTAATTCAACTTTCATTCTTGTTATTAATTTAAGAAGATTTCCTATTTCTTGAATTTAAGAGTCATGATTCAATCTTGGTAACTTGGGTGTTTTTAGTATTTATCTGTTTTTTGTTCTTCTAAATTACCAGATTTGTTATTATATTGTTGAAAGTAATGTTATCACACTATGCATTTCTGTTATTATCTGTTGTATTATTTTCTCTTGCTTTTATCATTTATGCTATGAATATTTGTACATTTTATTTTCAATTAATGCAGTTAAAGCATAGCCTTTTTTCTTTTTTTAGCTGGTCATTATTTTCAATGCTATATTATTGTTTACTCTGGTCTCTATTCTATTTCTGATTTTTCTTTAATATTTCCTTCCTTGACTAAATTTCAGGTAAGTTTCTTCTTTTTCTAGTTCCTTGTGGTGTCATGTTGTTTATTTGATATTTTTTGTTAATACAGTATTATATATAAATACAGTAGGTATTAATAGCATAAATATCACTCTAATATCTACTTTTGCTGCATCGCATAGGTTTTGAAACATTGAGTTTTCTTTTTCTTTTGTTTTGAAACATATTTCAATTTGTAATTTGATTTCTTATTTGGCCCATTGCTGTGCATCAGAGTGTTAATATTTACATATTAACTATTTAATATTTTTTTAATGTTGAGAATAAAAGTAAAAATAAAACATGTGTCCTACAGGAAAGAAAATTCAAAATCTTTTTAGTAAACACTTTTTAAACATAAAGAAAATAATACAAACAGTTACATAAAGTTTTAGAGCCTATCCTTTTCTTTTAATGCTCACGCAATGAAAAGACATAATGAGACTGGTTTTCCCCAGCGCATCTCTTCATTCCACCATCTCAGGGTCTAGGGAAAGAGGAATATCACTGACAACTTAACTATATTCAGCTATGGGATCAGGGTGTCTTGTCTCCTAGACCACATTTCTTCCTTATACTCCCAAAGCAATCATTAGTGGAACAGATACAATAGATATTTTTTTTTTTTTTTTAAGAAAGTCCTTTTACACCACAATCAAAACTAAGGGTTAGGTCTTTTGTTTCAACTGATTTCTGAAGTCCTGCTTGAAACTTCTTACCGTATAGAGCAGGGCCACTGTCCTTCCATGGTATCCTTCCATGGTGTCCTACAAGGTTATATTCTTATGCCTTTTTCTGGACATGCATCCTACAGAGAATGTTTACTATGAAATGTGAAATAATTAATGGAATGAATTATAACTAATATGTTTGCTATCATATAGCTCAACCATTAGTAATTCTGAAGTACATTTATTTGATCAACAATATTTAAGGCTAGCTTGTTTTGGAGATACACATGGATGAATGTGAGCAACTATCGTAATACTGTTCATATGCATCTTGAGTATTAGAAACTTGACCTTTTGTGGCTTCACCACCCTAACACTAACTTCTATCTCCAAGGTAATTTTGATTTGATATTTCTTATTTTTTTTTAAGATTTTATTTATTTATTCATGAGAAACAGAGAGAGAGAGAGAGAGAGAGAGAGAGAGAGGTAGAAACACAGGCAGAGGGAGAAGCAGACTCCATGCAGGGAGCCCAACGTGGGACTCGATCCTGGGCCTCCAGGATCACACCCTGGGCCAAAGTCGGCACTAAACCGCTGAGCCACCCAGGCTGCCTTGATTTGATATTTCTAAGTCTATTAGAAATATGTGCTGTGCTATTCTTTGAGTGATCAGTGTCAATTCCCTTTTCCTCAACCTCTTTCTCTTCCTTATTAAAACTTATACATAGGAATATTTATCTTGATTTTTTAAGGATTTTAGCATAATTAGCACACTAACCAGATTTTCTTCTGTATCTGGAACCATAATGTAATTTTTTTTCTTGCAAAATACCTGATCATAACTAAAATTTAATCTTTGTCTTTCAAATGGCACATCCTTAAAACTTTCATGTTGTTTGGAGTCACTGCACAGCTGGAAACACAACTGAACCATTTGAAAGGTCTAACACAAAGTCTCTAAGACTGCCTGCCAGTCTTCTGTTTCCCTACCTCAAAAATTGGCTGGCATTTTAATAATTTTTATCAATTTATAATTCAAAATATCTTCTCAAATTTCTTACAGTTCTTCATCCCCATATATTGCCACATTCTCTTTTTTTTTTTAAGATTTTATTTATTTATTCATGAGAGACACAGAGAGAGAGGGGCGGGGGGCAGAGACACAGGCAGAGGGAGAGGCAGGCTCCATGCAGGGAGCCCAACTTGGGACTCAATCCCAGGTCTCCAGGATCAGGCCCTGGCTGAAGGCGGCGCTAAACCGCTGAGCCACTCAGGCTTCCCGCCACATTCTCTTAGAATGCAGCATGTAACTAGAGCTTTGTGGAAGAACTATATTATGACTTGCTCAGTACTCATGCCAGTGGTTTCACGGTTTACATTTAGGGACCATCATTGCCACACACTCACCCATATGAAATGTGGAGGTCGAAGATATCACCAAGAGGAAGTTGCTGTATGTGAGCAACCATTTATGTGACAAGCATCATTGTAAAATCATCTAATCTTCCTGAAGCAGATGTGACAAAAGATCTGGTGTCCACTTGATTCTGAGGCTGATTTGTACAAATAGTGGTAGTACTGTTGTTCACTGGAACAGCCCACTGAGGCACATAATACTCTGTGTGCAAACCAGCTTGAATAAATTATGTTAAGTGCCTGTAAGGACAGTCCCTAACATTTGTGTAAATTCTTGTTCCACAATAGGAACAAAATATTCAGGATTATTAATATTATCATTTTCTTGGATCAGTTATTTAAAGAACTTAGCAGCTAAAACATTTCTTTCATGAATCTCCTGTAGCTTCAATTCACTCAAGTTGCAGGAAACAAGATGATCAAGAATCTCCATTTGCTAAATCCAAATCTTTAATCTTTTTTTAAAAATCTTTAACCTCTACACATTTCACTAGCTTCTGATACAATGGACCACTTCTTCCTCAATGAAAATTACCTTTGTTCCGAGCAATACTTCATCCTCCTATGTGTGTGTGTGTTTTGTATTTCTGACCATCTTTTTTTTAACCTATTGTATAAATTCCTCACCTAATTTCAATTGTTGGAGATCATTAAGATTTTGAACTCTGCCTTCCAATTCTCACTGTACTTTCTTTACTTAGTTGAATTGTATAATTCCCATGGAATCAAATGCTACTTAGATACCAATAATTTCCAAATATGTCTCTTCAAATTACTTATTTCTTCTAGGATCAAAACAGATATATTCACCTACCTAAGTAAAAACATTAAGTAAAAGATCTAAATGCTTCTAAAATTGAACATGTACAGGATATGCACCAATACAATTCTGGATATTCCACAGCATTAAGACTGTACCTCCTAAAATAATCACATTCTCATAATTGTCTACCTACTAAGTCTACTTAGAAAACTGGGGAGTTTACTTCAACATTTTCTCTTATAACCTTCATCCTCACCTCCCATTGTTACTCCAAAAATAAAGTATTAATTATATATTCTAATGAATCTCTAACTCACTCATTATCTCTGCTACCAAATTAGCTTAAGCCATCTGAACTGTTTTGATATTTTTGTAATAGGTACTTGTGTATTTGCTCTTGACATTTTCAAAGGCATTCTCAACTGGGCAACTAGAATTATTTTAAAATTGCCAAGTTGATGATTAGATTACTGACTGTAAACAATCAACGGCTGCCTGTTAATTTTAGGATAAAGCTAAAACCCTGGTAGCTAGGCTGGAGCTCACCCCACTCTTGCCCTCAGAAATACTCCAAAAGCACTTCTTGTGGTTCAATTGCTCACACTTTACCTCTCCAAGCTTTTGCACATGATTTTCTCTCTGCCTTATTTTAAAAATTTTCTCCATTACTCTAGTCCTAGCTTTAGTATCCCTTCTTCAGGGTATCCGTTGCAGTCTTTGAAGTCTAGCTTGTACCTTGTCTCATAACAACTATCAAAATGTATTTCTGCTTTTTATTTGCATAATTATTTAATATTCTCAGCTGTTGCTCTCCTGACATAGAACTTAGTACATGGGAAGCATTGAGTTATTATGGGTTAAATGAATGTTTGAATATAAAGATGGCTTTGGAATTTTGAAGACTTTGTCAGTTTTTTGAGCTTTCGCATTTCTTTTATCAGATTAATTCTCTTTATTATTTTTATGACTGTTCCACAGCAGTCCTGTTTTAAATGTCACTACTAAAATTATTCAGTTCCTGAATTAACTTAAACTATGTGAATTCTTTTTAGATTCTTTTAAAGATGACTTCTTAAGAGTATATCTATCTTCTTCCTCCTAAGCTCTTTTAAAGATTTTTAGAAAATATTAGAAAAATCTAAAAGAGTACAATTTGCAACAATGCTTAACTTGAAATATATAATAACTTTTAATTTGAGAACTTACTTATTAAGTGTACTGACAACCAGGCCTACCTTAACAGAAGAAGAATATACCCATGGCTCAATTAAAGTTTCTATTCTTTGAATCATGTAATGAAAGATAACTGAAAACTTAGCTAAAAATACCTTTTTATAATGAAGATTGGGAAGAGGCATGTCAGAATGATGAAATTACCTCCACCAGTTTATTTCATTATGTTTCTTTCAATACATGAAAAATTGAACAGATACTATGAGTCATCTAAATTGCAATTTAAGTATTTTTATTGTATCATGACACATGATAAATTTATCAGTGATGTCAGAGTCTTATGCATTGTTTTATGTGTTAACTTCAAAGTAGATAATTACTAGTCTTGAATAAATAAAATCATTATGCTTGCTTTGCTATTTCTTCAAATGTATACCTTTCAGATTCAAAAAATGAATGATTAATGAATAACTTATTATAAACTTTTGGGAAAAGCTTCATATCTTAGTGTTCCTCCAGAAGGTAAGTAGCTTTAATATAAACAAATAATATAATAACACACTGGATTTTTTTTTTTAACCGGTCAAGGTAATTCTAATAAGGCAGTAATGGAAGGGTTGTTTAACAACTGAACAACAACAACAACAAAAGATATGGTTAAGAATATATTATACACTTGTTTTGCATACCCTGTGATGAGGGCAGTGGGGGGCAGAAGTTTGAAAAGAAAATTAGAGCAAGGATTAAGATAAATGAAAATGCATGTGATGGTTAATTTTATGTGTCAAATTAAGTGAATCACAAGGTGCAAAGATAGATGCCTAAATATTGTTTCTGGGTGTGTCTAGTGTAGTTGTTTTTGGACAAAAATAGGATCTGAATTAGTGGGCTGATTAAAGTAGATAGCACTCCCCAGGATGCCCTTGTCCACTCCACTGATAGTTGAATAGAAGAAAAAGGCAGAAGAAAAAGAAAATTTGTTCTGTCTTTCAATCTATTGCATAAACTGAGACTTCATCTCTTGTCCTTGGACTAGGACACAATGTGGGTATACCAGCAGAGTATCAAATTGTTACTTACACCTACACTACCTTTGAAATGGCAGCTTCCTTCTCACTGGATAATTCTGTAACTGAGAGACTAGCTCAGTCTCAGTAACTCAGACAGCCAAAAATATATTTTTTTCAGTCTCCTTTATAGCTTGCAATGATCCTATGATCAAATAATGGCCAATATAAGCAAAAGTATCTTGTGAAAGTTCGAGAAATTTTCTTTAAAAGAGTTTATCCACACATTCTGCTGCTTTTATTCACCGTGCCTTCTTCCTGCCAGCTGCCTAGAATCAATATTGGGAGCTGGAGCTCTAGCTGCCAGTTTGGCTTACAGGCCACACTGTAGGTAACAGGATGTAGAACAGCACTGACATATCAGCCCTGGGTTGTTTATTTCAGGAAATTTATACAAGAGAAAAATATATTTGTATCTTGTCCAGTTGGGGTCTCTATTTTTGAAAGCTGCATAAAAATACAATGGCACATGGATAGGAAATAATAGGTAACTATTATATAATTATGAATGTCATTCATTCTGGGGAAAATGGTGTATTTTTTAAAAAACTGGGGGAAATATTAAGAAATCTGTGTATATTCAACAAATGACAACAAATAACTGATAATTGTTCTGAAAAACAGTATAAGAAGAAAACTAATTTGGGACATGTCCCTATTTTGAAGGGGAAATTAAAGGACAAAAAGAAATGAAACTCTGCCAATTTAAACAGAACCATGTGTCATTTGACTACCACAGTTTTTGTAGGATTAGGTCTACCTTTATCCTGCTGTGCATTTGCAAAAAAAAAAAAAAAAAAGAAAAGAAAGAAAGAAAGAAAGTGTGAAGATGCCTCAGGAATAAGACAGGTCTCAAAATACAAAATATCCACATTATCTGCAGGTAAAGTTCCACACTCACCAAATAGTACTAGTCTTTGGAAAATAGGATAGGAAAGAGGAAAGCTACATCATGTTTTAAGTCTTGTCATATCACCTCAAGAAAGAGATTTGTGTTTGTCAATTTGTTTGTCATTTAATATGCAGGAATGAAGAATTCTTCATTTAACTGGTCCATCCCAGACTAGTGAAGATGTTAGTGATCAGTATGCATCCTGGAAGCTAGTGAGTGCTCCTTATTACTTAACTCACCGGGGCCATTAGAACACAAATGGGATAACAGAAAATAAGTAATTATTTAAACCAATATCTCTAGTAAGTACAAACATGTCTATGAAAAAGTTACAAACTCAATTTAATCTCTCTCAATTACAAAAATGTTAAATTCTACATGATCAGAATATACATATATGTATATATTATACATGCTTATGTAGAAACAATAATTGCAAAACATGAAAACACATTTGAACTACTGTGGCTAATATATACATGCCTTATTTCTATTTTTATCCAGACCTATCATTATGGACAGAATTAAGTTTCCTTAACACAAAGAAGTTTAGATGATACTGGATGGTTAGTTTTTTTGTACAAGAGAGCAAATTAATCCAATAATTTATCTAAATTCTCTCCACCAGGGAAGGGTTTATTGTTAAGCTAAAAAAAAAATACAATTTAGTGTTATCTAAAAAAGGTAGCAGGGGAGTTGGAACAGAGACCTGAAGAAAGTAAAGATGTGTGTTCCTTTGTGATTTGTTAAGTCACAGTAAATAATTGATTTTTTATTTTGAAATTGAATTCCTGTATATTCAAGGCCACTTCCACATGCATCTCAGCTTCAAGTTTTTTTGTTGTTGTTTTTAAATTAAGGCCCATTAACTTATAAACCCTGTGTTGTTCCATGTCCTGTTCCATGTGGATCTCCCAGTGAGAATTTATATCCAGCTAAGCAACCTAGCAGGAAACCGTACTATTTATGCAATTGAAAAAGAGGGAAAAAATGGCTTAGATTTTTTTTCTTAAGTATAATCAGATGAAAGAGGGTCATACATAAATTAATTAGAATATATAAGATAAAAAATAAAAGATATAGATTATAAATAAAAGATTCAACACAACACTAATAGGAGTTAAAAAATTCAGAACAGGGACTCTTGGATAGTCCAGCTGGTTGAGCTACCACCCTCAGGTCTTGATCTCAGGGTCATGGGATCAATACCCAGATTGGGCTCCCCTC
The DNA here is from genome assembly GCF_018345385.1 of Vulpes lagopus. NCBI lineage: Eukaryota > Metazoa > Chordata > Mammalia > Carnivora > Canidae > Vulpes > Vulpes lagopus. Next base: position 21,252,741 of record NC_054843.1, on the reverse strand, counting down.
TCAGCATGGAGCCTGCTCAAGATTCTCTCTCTCCGTCTCCCTTTGCCCCTCCCATCCCCTTCTCCTGCTCTCTTTCTCCCTCTCTTTCTCTCTCTCTCTCTCTCAAAATCAGTCAATCCATCCATCAATCAATCAATCTTTAAAGAAATTCAAAACAGAAACCATAGAGCAAAAGATATAATCAATAAAATAATGGATTGATTGCAATTCCTTTCTTCATAGCTTAAAAATATGCTCATAAATTAGACTACTTTGAACTACCTCTATTGCCACCACATCTGTTATTAGGATCATTACATTAACCTTCCAATTGTTCTTCCCTTATTGAAAATGTTTTCTCCCTTCAGTTCATTCTTCTTAAGTCCATTCTTCTTCAGCAAATAGCTAGTTTTCCTGTTCCATCTTGAAAAACATTCAATATTCTTAGGAAACATTATGAAAATCATGCAGAGGGAAAACACTAATATTTTTTAAGAGAAAAAAAAAGGCAAGAATTTAGAAAAAATAGAATCATATATTAACAACCTAATTGTTTTCACATCAACCACTTTAAAAGTTGTATTTATTGGCATGTCAAGAACAGAAGAGAAAAAGTAATGTAGAAACAATGGTTAGTATTTTTAATCTCTCACACATCCATGACCCTTGCAGAGAAAGTTTTATGCTTTTGCCATTTTTGCTCAGGTTGATTCTGGATGCCCCTTAGTATGATAAAAACTCTTTTGAATCATAAGTAGACTGGTCTTTCTGTTTTATCATTGGTGTCTTTTTTTTTTTTAAGATTTCACTTATTTATTTAGTTGAGAGAGAGAGAACAGGAGCAGAGTGAGAGTGACCAACAGAGCCCCATATAAGCCTTGATCCCATGACTCTGAGATTGGACCTGAGTCAAAATCAAGAATCTCACTTAAACAACTGAGCTTCCCAGTGTCTTTATCATTGGTGTCTTCTTAAAGAGAAAGTTAGTCATGTGACTCTAGTTATCATAGGAGACCCTCATTCCATTAACTCCACCTCTTATAGAGCTTTCTCTACTATATAGCCCTGCACATAGCTCCAGGATCTTCTATATTTGTGTCACTTGATCTCCTACTCAGTTCTTCAGAGGAAGGACCCCAAGTTTCCTGCTGGCCTCAGTCAAGAGAACGAGATACTTACCAGCATTGCCTCTATTACTTTATTTTATCTAAGGGAACAGGTTGAATAATGTTGGATTTCATATTTTTATTGGTCAGTACATGGAGCTGAGTGTAGTTACCTCTGATGTATGGCACTTTTTTAAGATTTTATTTTATTTATTTGAGAGACAGTGAGAGTGAGAGAGATCACAGAGGGAGAGGAAGAGGCAGAAGCAGACTTGCCGTGAGCAGTGGCCTATGTGGGGCTTGATCTCCACACCCCAAGATCATGACCTGAGCCAAAGGCAGAAGCTTAACTGACTAAGCCTCCCAGGCACACTTCTGGCATATTTTTTTAAAATATGATTTGTGTGTCACTTAACATAGTTAATATAACTTTTCTTTAATAATAAAGGGAAAGAGCATTGTCTAGAAAAACAAAATTGGGCTCCAACCTTATCGTCTATAAAAATTCTCAGTTTAGATAATGATAAGACTTAGAAAAATTTCCTTTTCAAATATTTCAGTCAGCATCAACGTGTTATGAGCTTATTTTATTGCAAGCCATAGATCAATGCTAAAGTTGTAAAAAGAAGTATGTTTTAAGTGGTGAAGATAAGTAATATCCTTTTATATGCAAACAGTATAATTCTGAATAATGTTGCACTATAAATATTTTTCTTATTTAGAGTGTAACCTATAACCTTTTCTCTCTAGTATTCAGAATAATTCAATTACTATCATTATTCTTAATGTAGGAGACCTAACTTCCCACCTCCTTATCTTTTGAGACTTCACAGTATAAATAAAATCCTTGAATAAATCTCATTTTGATTTGAGTAAATGCACAAACTAAATTACCATGTATAATTTTCTCTTTATATATGGACATACAAGCAGTTTATAATAGGGCACATTCTTTCTACTGAATTTATGGAATTAAGAGACTTTAAGAACCTTTGAGACATATCTTCATCAATTAAAAAATATAACACAGTAAAATCAGAAAAAAAATGTAATTAAGTATTTGAGTCCCAGGATAATGTTTCATTTCATATAATTCCCTATAAAAAGTGAATGCATTCAAAAAATAAAAATAAAAATAAATAGATCTATGATACTTATTATTCTTTACCCTAAATTATACATTTCTAAAATATGTAATGTCACCATGATAAAGCAATATATTTGCATGTGTTCTTCAAAACAGAAAGTGTTGTGGTTGTTAAAATACTATATGTGGTTTTCAAATGCCTGGATCTCATTCATATGTTTGTATGTACCAGCCAATAAAAACTAGCTTTTCCCTTCCTTTATATTCCCTTTCACTATTATTCATATTCCCCAAATGAATGAGAAATGTTGGGAAATATCAGGAAGGGAGACAGAACATAAAGACTCCTAACTCGGGGAAACGAACTAGGGGTGGTGGAAGGGGAGGAGGGCGGGTGTTGGAGGGGAATGGGTGACGGGCACTGAGGTGGACACTTGACGGGATGAGCACTGGGTGTTTTTCTGTATGTTGGTAAATTAAACACCAATAAAAGTTAATTAAAAAAAAATAAATAAATAAAAAATAAAAAAAATAAAAAAAAAAGAAAAAAAAATCAAAAAAAAAAAAAAAAAAAACTAGCTTTTGCTAACCCAATATTTAACTCCCTTTCATATAATGTACAGGGTAATGTACCTATTTTTTTTTAATTTTTTAAATTTTATTTTATTTTTATTCATGAGAGACACACACACACACACAGAGGCAGAGACACAGGCAGAGGGAGAAGCAGGCTCTATGCAGGGAGCCCGACGTGGGACTTGATCCTGAGACTCCAGCGTCATACCCTGGGCTGAAGGCAGGCACTAAACCTCTGAGCCATCCAGGGATTCCCGGTAATGTACCTAATTAAAGGATTGTTATTGGTACTGGGTGAGATATTACTTGGAAAATACTATAATGTTAACAAACTCCACAGGTTAAGTTTACATTACCTAATTTTAGCAATAATAAATTTTAAAATTATTGTTTACAAAAAATTTCTAGTTCATAATCCTAGGTAAAGACTTTTCATTACAAAATATTTTATGTTTTTGTGTTACTATATTAAAAGGGAATAAAGTGAAATCACATTTAGAATAAACTGTTTAACAAAAAAGGGTATTTATGTTAAAAGTTTATATTGTTTAAGTGAAAATAACAATTTGTTTAATAGAAAAAACAGATACAAGTAGAAAAAATCCTGCATGGTTAATTGGAAATGTGCATTTTTCCAAATATTTTTATTATTACTAATGAAACTACAAATGTATTTATTTTGAATTCTGCAATTAAAATTAAACTGCAGGGATCCCTGGGTGGCGCAGCGGCTTGGCGCCTGCCTTTGGCCCAGGGCGCGATCCTGGAGACCCGGGATCGAATCCCACATCAGGCTCCCGGTGCATGGAGCCTGCTTCTCCCTCTGTCTGTGTCTCTGCCTCTCTCTCTCTCTCTGTGACTATCATAAATAAATAAAAATTAAAAAAAATGTGTCTTTAAAAAAAATAAAATTAAAATAAAATTAAACTGCAACACATAAGCAATAATAGAATACTGCACATGCACTATTGAACTAAATTGTCAATTTTTAAAATTTTTTATTGGAGTTCAATTTGCCAACATAAAGCATATCACCCAGTGCTCATGTCAAGTGCCCCCCTCAGTGCCCATCACCCAGTAACCCCAACCCCCTGCCCACCTCCCTTTCAACTACCCCTTGTTTGTTTCCCAGAGTTAGGAGTCTCTCATGTTCCGATGAGACATTTTCACTCATTTTCTCTCCTTCTTTATTCCCTTTCAGTATTTTTTATATTCCCCAAATGAATGAGACCATATAATGTTTGTCCTTCTCCAATTGACTTCCTTCACTCAGCATAATACCCTCCAGTTCCATCCACGTTGAAGCAAATGGTGGGTATTTGTCATTTCTAATGGCTGAGGAATATTCCATTGTATACATAGGCCACATCTTCTTTATCCATTCATCTTTCGATGGACACCGAGGCTCCTTCCACAGTTTGGCTATTGTGGACATTGCTGCTAGAAACATCGGGGTGCAGGTGTCCCGGCGTTTCATTGCATCTGTATCGTTGGGGTAAATCCCCAGCAGGGCAATTGCTGGGTTGTAGGGTAGATTGATTTTTAACTCTTTCAGGAGCCTTCACACAGTTTTCCAGAGTGGCTGCACCAGTTCACATTCCCATGAACAGTGCAAGAGGGTTCCCCTTTCTCCACATCCTCTCCAACATTTGTTGTTTCCTGGCTTGTTAACGCCATTCTCACTGGTGTGAGGTGGGATCTCATTGTGGTTTTGATTTGTATCTCCCTGATGGCAAGTGATGCAGAGCATTTTCTCATGTGCATGTTGGCCATGTCTATGTATTCCTCTGTGAGATTTCTCTTCATGTCTTTTGCCCATTTTATGATTGGATTGTTTGTTTCTTTGCTGTTGAGTTTAATAAGTTCTTTATAGATCTTGGTTAGTAGCCCTTTATCTGATTGGTCATTTGCAAATATCCTCTTCAATTCTGTAGATTGTCTTTTAGTTTTGTTGACTGTTTCTTTTGCTGTGCAGAAGCTTTTTATCTTAAGTCCCAATAATTCAGTTTTGCTTTTGTTTCCCTTGCCTTCATAGATGTATCTTGTAAGAAGTTGCTGTGGCCAAGTCATAAAGGGTAATGCCTGTGTTCTCCTCTAGGATTTTGATGGATTCTTGTCTCACATTTAGATATTTCATCCATCTTGAGTGTATCTTTGTGTATGGTGTAAGAGAATGGTCTAGTTTCATTCTTCTGCATGTGGCTGTTCAATTTTCCCAGCACCATTTATTGAAGAGACTGCTTTTTTCCAGTGGATCATGTCTCCTGCTTTGTTGAATATTAGTTGACCATCGAGTTGAGGGGCCATTTCTGGATTCTCTATTCTGTTCCATTGATCTATGTGTCTGTTTTTGTGCCAGTACCACACTGTCTTGATGACCACAGCTTTGTAGTACAACTTGACAGCTCTGGTTTTCTGTTTTAATATTCCCCTGGCTATTCGGGATCTTTTCTGTTTCCACACAAATCTTAAGATGATTTGTTCCAACTCTCTGCAGAAAGTCCATGGTATTTTGATAGGGATTGCATTAAATGTCTAAATTGCCCTGGGTAGCATTGACATTTTCACAATATTAATTCCTCCAATCCATGAGCGTGGAATATTTTTCCAACTCTTAGTGTCTTCCTCAATTTCTTTCAGAAGTGTTCTGTAGTTTTTAGGGTATAGGTCCTTTACCTCTTTGGTTAGGTTTATTCCTAGGTATCTTATGCTTTTGGGTGCAATTGTAAATGGGATTGACTCCTTAATTTCTCTTTCTTCAGTCTCATTGTTAGTGTATAGAAATGCCATTGATTTCTGGGCATTGATTGTGTATCCTGCTACACTGCTGAATTGCTGTATGAGTTCTAGTAATCTTGGGGTGAAGTCTTTGGAGTTTTTTATGTACAGAATCATGTTAAGATTGTAAATTTTAAATTGTACTTTATCAAACTACTGAAACACAATTTTTAAACTCTTTTTAGATTCAAATGCATTATACTCGTGTAAAATGTATTAGAAACACACCCTAATTTGCAGATAATATGCAGGGCTCTGAAGCTAATTTATTGATATAATTGTATGAAAATGAAAATTTTAGGCCACTTGGATATTTATAAAAATAAAATCACAGCAGGTCCTATTATATGATTCAAGCTCTTCTTGAGAAAGAGTCCATAGCCTCAATTCACAATGCTTAAAAGCCAGAAAAAAAAAATTTTTTAATATGACATTTATTTCAAGTAACTGAAGAAATAATTTAATAAAGAAGAATGCATAATAAATTATATAAGGAAAATACAGCATTGGCTCCCCTGAGTTTCCAGATGTCAGACTTGACTCCTTGAACTAATGGAACTTAATAGGGGAGATACGTGGTAAATAGATGAAGAATTACAGTTGATATTAGAGTGCTAAAGGAAAGTAATATGTTGTTTTTTTTTTTTAAATTTGATTTATTCATGAGAGACAGAGAGGCAGAGACACAGGCAGAGGGAGAAGCAGGCTCCATTGCAGGGAGCCTTGATGTGGGACTCGATCCCAGGTCTCCGGGATCACAACTTGGACTGAAGGTGGTGCTAAACCGCTGAGTCACCCAGGCTCCCCAGTATTATGTTTTTTAAATGAGAATTTATAATACTGTAATTTACTTAAACCAGGCAGTAGGGGGTTTTGTGTAGAAGCAATATTTCAAATTGCACTGAATGTTCCTTTTCACTAAGAGGGGTAAAATAAGGCTCCAAGGGCCACATGTCCATGAATTAACAGGGTAAATTATTGAATGTAGTATTTTAATATATATTTATGAGCCATTCAGGGACACTAGAATGAGCTATACCTCTTTTGATTTTTGAATTTTCACAATGAATTTGCTCTTTTCCACCTGCTTCTTTGTCATACATAGACTTCTGATAACTTGTTTTCATTTCAAAAAATTACGTAAATCATCTGAAATTTTCTGATGTATTGAAATTACACTTAATAATATGTATGTTTTAAGGAGACAAAAGTTGCACCAAATGCTTTTATTTTGATCTTATCAAGCAATAAGGGTAAATTACTTACTGCCTTAACATAGATATAATGAACCTTAGATAATTAGTCATTTACACTTGAAAATGATATTACAAGACATAAATCTAATATGCTCAAATCAGTACAACATTCATAATGGATATTTTTCAAATATGTACTCTTGCAAATATATAACGTTAATTTAAGTCAGTCATATATATTGTCATGACACACCAAGCAGTAAAATAGCCATATTTATTTGATGGAATTGTGTACTTAACAGTGTAAGCAAAAGCAACGGAAAAAATAAACCAAAGGGAATAGAAAGGTATAGATTTCAAGAGGGGTGTGTGTTTGTCTGTGAATATGAATATAAGTATACATGTAATTTTATATGTAGTTTTATGCATAGTTATATATTTTATTTTTTAAAGATTTTTAAAATTTGTTTGAGAGAGAAACAGATTGAGTGTTCCCAAGCAGGGGAAGAGGGAGAAGAAGTCTCCCCACTGAGCAAGGAGCCCAATGTGGAGCTCAATCCCAGGACCCTGAAATTATGACCTGAGTAGACACTTAACTGACTGAGCCACCTAGGCATTCATAGTTATATTTTCTATAATCATAATTATTTGTATTTTAAAATATTTCAGCATAGCCTTTGGGATGGAAAAGGTTTCAAAGTTTTTCACAAAATAACAATTAACTGATAATAAAGCAAAGATTAAATATATATATGTGTATATATATATATATATACACATATATATATATAGTAGCTGTTGAGAGCAATTGCAAGATCAGAATATGTAGTTTAAAACCTGAAATGTTTAATGTAGAGAGTAGCTTGATATTTTCTGTACAAAATATGTGGAGGTTATAAATGTTAAAAAAAAAGGTAAGAAAAAGGTTTGAAACCACATTTAATAAATATAACCAAGTTAATATGAAGTTCTCAATTTTTGGTATCAGCCCAGATGCTTGTCGGTCGTCCAAAACACGTGCACATAATTTAAAATTTTATTAAAGTTTTCCAAAAAAGCTAAAATTAGATTGCCTAGTAGTCGCTTTGTGTCTCCCAAAATTTCTAATATTATGGTATCTGTTCCTCAAAAATATTTTTCCTACTCTTTCATCGAAAATTTCTTAAAAGTTTTCCAATTTGTGTTTACTCTCTCATTGCTTTCCCTTAACTTTCCCCCACTTCATATCCTGTTTCTTTTTATTTTATTTTATTTATTTATTCATGAGAGACAGAGAGAGAGAGAGAGAGAGAGGCAGAGAGAAAAGCAGGCTCCATGCAGAGAGCCTGATGTGGGACTTGATTTCAGGACTCCAGGATCACACCAGGGCTGAAGGTAGACGTTTAACTGCTGAGCCACCCAGGCACCCCTCATATCCCATTTCCTAAATCTCCATAAACAACTCATCACAGACTTTTATAATATTCTTCTGTAACATACTCTTTTGTACTTTTAAAATAATTATCTTAGTCAATTATTTCATTTAATAAAAAAATCCAACTCTATTTTTCCAATAAAGATGAGAATATTGAATATTCAAATTTTATATTATTTTAAGATTTTATTTACTTATTCATGAGAGACACACAGAGAGAGAAGCAGAGACACAAGCAGTGGAAGAAGCAGGCTCCATGCAGGGAGCCCAATGTGAGACTTGATCCCAGGACACTGGGATCATGCCCTGAGCCAAAGGCAAACACTCAACCACTGAGCAACCCAGGCATCCCAGATTATTGAGGATTCAAACAAGAATCAAAGATGATATCAAGAGAGAAAAACATGGGGAAAATTATTTATACATGAGAATTCAGTGTTTCCCTTCTACTTTTGGCTGGAAGCAGAATGTACTAAATGAAATTTATTTAGATATACTCAAATGTAAATTTGAAAATTCATGATTGCACTTTTTAATTAAAGAAAAGTGTAAACACATCAAAGAGGTTCTCAATTTCCCAATAAGATGAAATCAGATGTCAACTGTTGGGAAACTCTATGGAATTACCTATTAACTTGGAGCAGCCAGGTAATGGCTTCATGAAAACCAAAACCAAACAAAACCAAATAACAAGAATATATGACTCAGGACGAGGTGCCTAAAATTTTTAAATTAGATCAGTCAGTCAGTCTTTTTCTCCATCTCTTTCTCTTTCTCAAATTTAACTCTGTCAAAGTTTTAACAAGAAAGTACTTGACAGTTAAAGACATCAAACATTAGGGCCTCAGAACCAATTTGCTCCCAATGTATTTGTGTTGAGATTTTATGCTGATGCATATTTTCTGCTGATGAATTGTCATCTCCTACATAGTAGACATTACTAGGATTTATTCAACAGAAAATTTTATTCACATTTTCTGGCCTCCTGGAAGGATACCCAAGTACAAGAGTAATAAGCGCTCTCATAAAGCTTGTTGGTACAAGCTTTATGCATATACCGAAAATTGTCCTATTGTGTATAGAGCTTCAGTAGGTGGTTTAAGCTGAAACACTGCATGGACCTTCTGGAAACCTTGATTTTCCCAGACTATTTTTGCTATTAAAGACATTGGAAATTTTGTATTTAGTGGGAACATGATGCTCATAAGAAAATTTGAACTCCAAAACATTGAATTTCTATTCCTCAGTCTGGAAAGACTTATATAAAGTGCTGGTACATGTTAAAGGGTACAAAATGACCTAGACTGTAGTGGAAGAAACTACCTCCTTAGATTCTTCTTGGTGGAAATGCTTCTCATTCAGTGGCTGCATAAGACCTTTGCTGCTGTATCTACATTTATACACCAGGAAAAAAATCTGTTTGGCTACAGGATAGAATAGGGAGTGGTAGGAGAAATACAGGGTAATGAGAAAGTAGAGAGAAGCATACATGAACTCAGAGATTCCAAATTACTTGTTCAATCTTCCCCAGAACTTTTAGAAAGAAAACATTTAAAAGAAAGTGTGAAGTAACATAAGAATCACCAGATTGTTAAAATATATATCTACAAATACAGATATAATTCTATAAATATACATTTAGATAGATATGTATAATTCAGTAGTATAATTCTAAACGCATATAGTTGAAACCAACAAAACAAAACCCCATGATTAAACCAATTACTATGACTTAATACATCTAAGGTTATGTGTTTCTATAGTTCTGATATTTGTCACTAACCAAAAAATTTTAATTATTTGTATTTTGTCTCATAATGACATCTAAAATGTTAAAATAATTACATTAAATACCTATATGTAATGCTGCTAAGTTAAGAACTTGGGTTCTTGTCTTGTTTTGACTGCACTTTTAGCATATATTTTATTTATTTGGCTTTTTAAAAAATTTTTTTTAATTTTTATGTATTTATGATAGTCAGAGAGAGAGAGAGAGAGAGAGAGAGAGAGAGAGGCAGAGACACAGGCAGAGGGAGAAGCAGGCTCCATGCACCGGGAGCCCGATGTGGGATTCGATCCCGGGTCTCCAGGATCACACCCTGGGCCAAAGGCAGGCGCCAAACTGCTGCGCCACCCAGGGATCCCCTATTTATTTGGCTTTTGCACTATATTTTAAATTAATCTTCCTGTCATTCACCAGGGAAGGATCATTATTAAAGAAAAACCAGATTATGCCATTTCCATGTTACATGCTTCAGTGATGCCCTATTACCTTCAAGCTGAAATAGCAACAATTTAGCATGGCTTATAAACCCCTTTGTTATCTGGCTTCTGTCTCCATGTCCTTATGTTCACATATGCTTTGGTTCTATCAGTTCTTCTGTACTGCAAATTTCCTAAAAGTACAATGTAATATATACTGTCTCTGATATGGATAGATTTCTTAGTTCTGGATTTTTGTCACATAGTCGTTTTTCTTCTCAACACTCAGTTTGATGTGTTTAAAACGGCATCAGGATTGTAGTTTGTGTGAGGTTCCATTCCCAACTATGTTTTTGAAATAAAACCCTATTGATTTTTTTAAATCATAATATGTTTTACAAAATTCAGAATGCACAAAACTCTTCATAGAAGAGTTCCCTTCCATGCCCTTTCATCTGACTACAGGGTCGTTCTTCCTGGCAGCAACTGTGTGATAAAAGTATTTGTGTGTACACTTCTAGACTCAATGCATACATAAGCAAAGGCCCCCCTCAGTTACCCATACCCTGAACTCACAATTTTTGAAATACCATGTTAGATACTGAGTAAATAAAATGAACTAAACAGTCTCAAAATAAAAACATGTTCTTAAGACAGTACATTTACAGAACTATTGAAATAGAATGTTCAGTGTTTAAAATATAAGCCATAATTATGTATCAATGGGCAAAACGTAATTTACAACTTTTTCTTGAAAAATAGGAAATGTGGACACACAGAATCTACTAATTTCTTTGTATGTGTATGTATGTGTTTAACTTATCCATTGTAAGTTCATCATCATATACATCTGTGTGTAATTCTATGAATTTTGATAGAAGTACTGAGTCATATAACCACACACCCAATAAAAATAAAGTCCCATCACTCCCTCAAAAAATCTCTCTCATGCTCACCCATTTCAGTCAAGTCTTTTCCACACTTTGGACCACTGGCAACCAATGATCTGTTTCTTCTCTCAGGATTTTTTTTTTTAAGATTTTTATTTATTTATTCACGAGAGGCAGAGAGAGAGAGAGAGAGAGAAAGAGAACCAGAGACACAGGCAGAGGGAGAAGCAGGCTCCATGCAGGGAGCCCGACGTGGGACCTGACCCCGGGTCTCCAGGATTAGGCCCTGGGCTGAAGGCAGCGTTAAACCACTGAGCCAATGGGGCTGCCCAGGAATTTTTTTGTTGTTGTAGAATTAGATTTAAAAACTGGCATCTTATAGTACTTATGCACAGAAGGCTTTCCTGAATTAGCACACATTTATGATGCATCTTGTTGAATTGCTCAACACTTTGTTCCTTTTTATTACTAAGTAGTATTCCATAGATGCACCCGAGTTTATCTGTGCATTCGCCAATAGAAGGGCATTTGGGTGACGTTTTGACTTTGCAGTTATGAACAAAGTTTCTAAGATTTTTATTTATCTATCTGAGAGAGAGAGAGAGAGAGAGAGAGAGAGAGAAAGGGGTAGAGACACAGGCAGAGAGAGAAGCAGGCAGCAGGTTCCATGCAGGGAGCCTGATGTGTCACTTGATCCCAGGTCTCCAGGATCACGCCCTGGGCTAAAGGTGGTGCTAAACCGCTGAGCCACCCGGGCTGTCCATGAACAAAGTTTCTAAGCAATTCACAGAGAGATGTTTGTATGGATCTAAGTTTCCATTTCTTTGGGGGAATGCCCTAAAAATCACTTGTGCCCTGCTTATCCATTTCTCCCTACTCCCTAACTGTTAGCAACCCCTGCTCTTCTTGCTGTTTCAATGGTTTTGTCTTTTCCAGAATGTCATATAGTCAGAATCATATATCGTCTTTACAGATTTGCTTCTTTATTTAGTAATATGCACTAGGTTTCCTCCATGTCTTTCCACAGCTTGATGAATCATTTCTTTTTTTCCACCAGATAATATTCCACTGTCTGAAGTACCAAAGGCTATCTAACCATTAACTAACTGAAGGGCATGTTGGACGCTTCTAAATTTTGGCAATTATGAATAAAGCTGCTATAAAAATTTGTATGCAAGTGTTTTTTTTGTCTTGACATAATTTTTAATTCATTTGGATAAAAGGCAAAGAGTGTGATTATTGGATTGTACGATAAAAAAATATTTTCAGTTTTGTTAAAAAACCCAACAAACTGTCTTCCAAGTGGCAGTATTATTCCACATTCCCACCAGCAGTGAATGAGTTCCTGTTGTTCAACATCTTCATCAGCATTTGTCGTTTGTCAGTGTTTTGGATCTTGGCCATTTTAGTGGGTGTGTAGAGGTATCTCACTGTTGTTTTAATCTGCATTCACCTCCTGATATATGATCTTGAGCATATTTTCAAATGTTATTTGTCATATGAATATCTTCTTTATTTATTTGAATAAGTATTAAACTAGTATATGATGTGAATGATGAGCTCTCTTCTAAGAGATTGCAAAAACAGAAGAAATCACACCACTTTATATAATGAAATAGATACAAACAATTACATTCAAATTCTTATGGTAAGCAGTAACTAGTCATCAAGTAAGACAATTGGCAGCACCATTTGTCACATGCAGTTTATCCTAGATTCATTTGGTAACTGAGAGGGCTATCTATGTTTACTAATTTGCTTATCCACAAGAAAAATAAATTTTCCATATCTTTATAACAGGTGGTAATTTTTATAACTTGAAGTGAGATGCTTCAAGTTAGGCACTTAGCCTCTCACAGAAGCTGGAAAATAGGAAGCCTATATGCTTTGATGACTTCAAAGTGATGGTTTTCAGATTCTAGAGAAAAACACTACTGGGTCTTAAACTCAAAAGGTTTATCTTTTTTTTTTTTTAAGATTTATTTACTTATTTATTCATGATAGACATAGAGAGAGAGAGAGAGAGGCAGAGACACAGGAGGGGGGAGAAGCAGGCTCCATGCAGGGAGCCCGACGCGGAACTTGATCCCGGGACTCCAGGATCGTGCCCTGGGCTGAAGGCAGGTGCTAAACCGCTGAGCCACCCAGGGATCCCCAAGAGGTTTATCTTTAAAAGAGATTTACATGTTTTTTCAGAGACAAAGAAATAATTCAACAATTTACTTAGATTAAAATCACTGAGAATTTATAGTTAGTTAATGCTCCGAAAAAAAGAAAGGCAGAGAAGTTTCTTCGCTTATTTTCAGCAGGAAAAGTTTAGACTCTTATTTTTAATTTAATTTAATTTTATTTTATTAATCCTTACATCTCCTTGGTGTTTTTGCAACATGTGACTAAGAATTGCAACATCTTGCTAGGATTTAGTATTAAGTCATTTCTTTGCCCATAAGCCTACCATCTCACTTCAGAGTAAAAGCCACATCGTTAACAATGGACTTCAATTGTTGTCCCTTCTACTGGAATCACATTATTCACCTAGATCATTCCCTCAAATGCTTTTGGTTTTTGCACAATATCTCAGTCGGATTCTTCCTCACTGTACTGTTTAAATTTGGAAACATTCTCCCATTTCTGTGTCCTCTGACCCACATTCTCTGTTATTACTTGAAGGCATTTACCAATATGTAGGCAAAAAACAGTGCAATAGTTGTTATCTAGTAAATATTCATTCCATGGAATGCAGTTTATATTAAACATGTTTGAAGTGATTAATTAAAAGTAAAAGCTACAAGAATGGAGAAAGAAGATTCAATAGGAAGCTACTGTAAAAAAGCAGTCAAGAGCTGGGATTTCATTAAAAGCAGGGTCCAATCAAATATGAATGGATCTGAGAGCTTGTTAAGATGATAGATGGAGATGCGCTACAAAATAGAGAAAAAGTCGTGTAAAAATCCATGATTTCAGAATGCACAGAACAACTAGTGACATCATTCACTAAAATATGAAATGCAGACACAGATCATTGTGGAGTAGGTAAAAATTATTTCTATTTTAGTCATCAGATTAAACACTTCCTCTGCCAAATCTGCCAGATTTGGAAATTTTTCCAGACCTTCTATCCCTCAAACCTCAACTATCACAAGAACACCTATTTTGAATCTTTATTTTTTTTTAATTTTTTTTGAATTTATTTATGATAGTCATACAGAGAGAGAGAGGCAGAGACACAGGCAGAGGGAGAAGCAGGCTCCATGCACCGGGAGCCCTGACGTGGGATTCGATCCGGGTCTCCAGGATCGCGCCCTGGGCCAAAGGCAGGCGCCAAACCGCTGCGCCACCCAGGGATCCCAGAACACCTATTTTGAATACATATAATGTACTAAAAAAAAGAGTGTGGAGCATATAGTAACAATTAAATGTATACTAAATGTATACTCAGTATTTTGAGGTGATTATACTTTTTTGTCATTAGTATCTCATCCAGCAGTAAATAGATTAATGGGTCTGAGTTTATACTTATGTATATTCATGATGTTACATATACATCAGTACATCAGTCCTTTGACCAATTTATTTATAAATTAGATAATATTCCTGTTCTTCTGTGAGCTACCAGGTCTATAAGAAATGTTATTACATTAGCCTCATGAAATAATGCAGTCTATAAAAATTACTATATATATATCTATAATTTTAAATTTTTAAATAATGTTGATATGCAATGCATATGTTCTGATTATTAACAAGATTCAGTACTTTATATTGTTCTGAGCACATTTTCTGTATCTAAATATTTATGATCCTGAATTTTACAGCAAGGTCAGAGTAAAGCAAATTTCAGTTTTGTAAAGTAATGCAAATTTAAAATAAATGGTCAAGAAATATCGTTCAAAATGTTTTAGGTTGTAGACAAAAATCTTGAAATATGCGAATGTGACTCAATGACTTTTTTGCAAGAAATTTCGTTTCCATCTTATATTCAGTTGTCCTATGTAATTGATTATTGGGATGTATCCTTTCCATCCAAGTTAAGAAAAAAAAATAGTAGTTATAATTAATCAAGATGGACTTAATATCCTCCTCAGCTTGACTGAACTTTACACTGGCTTCCTTGTACATGGATAGTCCTCTGACCTTCCAATTCTTAAAGCATTATTTTCAAAAACCTGCAATAGCAATGCTTTCTCAGTCCTTTGAGATATAAATCTCCCTTCTGCCTCTTGCCAGTTTTGAAACCCAGAATTGTCCTTCTCAAGGACCTAGGAGCCATCTTTGAAATGTATTCCTCAAAAAAGGTAGCCTTTATTTTCCTATCTTTATGGAGGGTCAGAGCCTAACTTCTAAAAGCACCAATTACAACACTGATGGCCTAATCACATTGGCTAACTTCCCCCCTCATAGTCTAGTACTTTCCCACTAGCTTACCCCAGTGCTTTTAGAACTCTTCCACCTTTTTATTTTTTAAAGATTTTATTTATTTATTCATGAGAGACATAGAGACAGAGAAAGGCAGAGACATAGGCAGAGAGAGAAACAGGCTCCCTGCAGGAAGTCTGATATGGGACTCCATGCCAGGATCCCAGGATCAAGACTTGAGCCAAAGGCAGATGCTCAGCCACTGAGTCACTGGGGAGCCCCTCTACCTTTTGTTTTAGTGGAGCTGAGTTCAATCTCTCTCCCCTATTGCAACAGACTTGAATAAAGTCTATCTTGCCTGCCTAAGTGACTTAGGGTAACTGTTCCATAATATAATATAAAAATAACCTTAAGTTTATTAGCATTTGTTTTGCTTTTAGTCTTTGTTTTTGTTTCTAGGAATATGTTCACATAAGGTATATGAGAATAGCCAGTCATTTAATCATGAAATATCAAAGTTGAAATCATACATGATTATGTAATGTGGGTGGGACATCTTCCCAAAGAGCATACTATCTACATATATACTATATGGGATTGTTAGCTATGCTGAGATTATAAAATTGAAATATAAGTAGAAGTAGGATAGAATGGAAGATGTTTTTCTAAGCTCTTTATCCAGCACTGTTTCTCCAGAAGAAATCAAAACCAATGCTTTCGTTAAAAATTATTAAGAGGAAAAAAAATTATTAAGAGGAAAATAACCCAGTGGTTCAAAAATTTCTGGATACCTTTTATCCCATTCCTTTTTACTTCACAAAAAAAGATGTAGTCTGTGCTATTATTTCCAGACACTATTGTCTGACCTAAAAACAATTTTGAAATATTTATGAAGACAAAAACATGTTCACACGTTTTGGGCAGAGAGTTTCAAGGTTGGAAGCTCAAATTGGACACAGCCTCTTGTGGCCTTAATCTGTTCTCATGTTGTAACCTGTAGAGCTCCTTAGGAGTTACTGATTCTGTCATCTCTGGGTGAGCAAAGAAAGCATGTCAGAGGCTAAATCAGTTTGTGTTTTGGTAAATAGGGTATGGAAAGCTCAAGTGCACAAGTTATATCTAGTCTGATTTCTGCTTGACCACAACTATTAAACGGGATAAGTAGCAAATGTACAGAGTCAAGAGGTTTGCCCTTCACAAGAAAAGGAGAACAATGGAAAGGTAGTAATGACTCTGTCCTATTACCCAAAGAAGATAAAAAAGCCAATTGCCCTTCTGAACTTCCCATTCAATGCCAAGTTGCAGGAAAACAAATAGCAGCTTGGTCCCCTGGTACTGAGAAATACGTTACAAACCTAAACCATTTAGTTCTTCATTATTCCTTCAGTATAGAGAACCATGACCATTACTCCAAGACCATCAGATGCTTGCTAATTAGCAAATATTTCTTTTTTAGGAAAATAAAAGTTGCTTTCAAGTTTCAATAGAAAAAATGGGGTTTAGAGTCCTCAATTTGCCTTTTCCTTCAACATTTATTAGAAGTATATATGTTTTATATGTTTAGTGCTACTATATTGTTCATGGCACAGGGAACAATGATGATCATGCAGTAAATACAGTCTTGACAGAGAAAGCTTTTGAGGTAGTGAAAGCAAGATATATCGATCAAATGCAGAATTACAACAATGAAAGCGCTATAACAGAGAAATATGTAGAACATTAAAAGTGCCCTAGAGTTAAAGAACAGTAAGATATACAACTTAATATACTGTACAACCTCAAGTGTATAAAAGACAAAACTATACAGTCTGAAAATATTAAAGGATAAAAAGTATGCTGGCTATGGCTATCTCTTAAAAATTAAGTTACTGAAAAAAGTCATATTCTTTACATTTTAATAAAATACAATTGCCATTCTCTAACAAAATTCAACACTTGTGTAAACAATTGAGTGAGAGTGTTAAATATTGATTTATTAAATTCTATACAAGTTATGTGTATAGAACCTTTCATTGATTTTCATACCCTTCTGTTGTTTAGAGCTACATTAGTAAAAATAATTCCATGAAAAATATCCTTGCAGATGTAAATGAGATTTTTTTTTAAAAGATTTTATTTATTTATTGAAACAGAGAGAGAGAGAGAGAGAGAGAGAGAGAGAGAGCAGAAGGAGAAGCAGGCTCCATGCAGGGAGCCCAATGTGGGACTCCAGGGTCACGCCCTGGGCCAAAGGCAGGAGCTAAACTGCTGAACCACCTAGGGATCCCCGAGATTATTTTTTATAGAAAAATAAAACCTAAATTTTCTTAGTAATACTCTACTAGTACCTACCATCACCCTCTGACTTCTACTAGGAAAATGTTCATGAGTTTTCTGGCATTTTCAGAAAGCATTAGAGAAATTTCATCGTGCTAGAGAACTGCAAATATTTTGTTAGCATAATGGGTCGAGTATACATATTCTGTGAAATTAAGCTTATGTATTTAATTGAAATAGAAAATAACTACAAATCCTTCCTTTCACTTTGCTATGGGATTTTCCTGCTGATCTTCTCAGCAAAAGGTGGAAGCTATTTCTCTACCTCATGGAATCAGTGTCGGTCCTGGTAAGTTGTATCGAGTGACAAAAAGTAGGGACCTGCATTGTGGGAATTCAGATGCTAGTCTGAAGTGGACTGGAGTTTCCACTCTCAACCTTCTGGCAATTTGTCTCAAGCTGTCATGCAAATAATCTCTATTTACTCTTGGAGGATTACAGACCACATGAAGGACTATTTTACCTGAGTTCCTCTTGCACCCGTCATCTGACTGGCAACTGGACAGCCAACAACCAATACCAGGCATCTACGTCCATCTTAGAAGATTCTGTAACAGTAGAGTCATGATATGACTACAGTTTACAGTAACCTAGGCAAAAGTCACAGGAGACCTGCACGTTTAAGCCCATTCCATACTGCTGACATACAAATATGAGTAGATAAGCTGAGTATTTAAAGCCTTAGGGTTTTGTGGTAATTTGTTATACAGGAAAGGATAACTGGTAAATCTCTAAGACATCTAGTTTCTGAAGTAAAAATAAATCTATTCAAGAGACCCTGATAAAGTCCGTTTGAATAATAGCTAAAAATAAAATGTAAGTAATTTTTTTTTTGGAATGCCATGTGCTAAACATTTATTACCTCTAATAATCTTCAAAGTAATAAACTTAGTACTTTTCTTATCTCTACTTTATAGATATTGAAACATCGAGAGGGTTTTTAAATTGTTCAAGTTTCCACAACTAGAAAGATGGACGAATGAATTCAAAACTAGGTCTAACTTTAAAGGAAATATTCTTAGCTAGTACACATATCTTGTGTTTATCTTGTATCTTGTTCCTCCCTATTTTTTCATAATTTCCCTTAATAGTGTCTCCAGCAAGGAGTAAAATACTGAAACTTGCAAAAGCATTATACCTTAAGATGTGAAACCACACAATAATGGTATAAAATAACTTTTTGCAATTTTTTCTGTATCTGTTCACATAGAGAACAGGATGCCTTCCTGACAGAAGCTCAATAATTATGCCTGTATGTAGTTTTGTGTGGCTAACAATATATCACTACTTAGAGAACAACTGTTTATGTTCAGCTAGTCATGGAATAGGAATGGCATCAATGCATTTCTGGGGCATTCTCAGAAATGTAAGATTGTATAGCAATGAACCACAATCACTGAAGTCATCAAGAGGTTCTCACAAAAAGAAGAAAAAAATTGTATAAATAACAGGTTAGGATGTGAGAAGAGAGAAATTAAAATACAAGCCAATATGCTTCCTTAATATGATGATAATACAAGTGGAAATGAATAAAAAATCATACACTATTAACATTTTCAGATAAATATGATAGGTATATTGAAAAATACACGAAACATAGCATACCCTCTTTTATTTTTGAATGATCATGGGAAAACAAGCATGCATTTTATGCATTTTTCAAGTATACATACCTACTAAAGAAAAAAAGAAATGTTGCTTCTCAAGTCGAGGATCTGGTCTTTTTGAATACTTATATAATATATATATATATATATATATATATATATAGTTATATTTCCAAGTTTAAATGAAAAATTTGCTAAAAGAATATTCAAAGACTTACCAAGAAAGGTTTGTGATCTATGGATTTACAATTTTAGTAAAGGTATTTTAATTAACTTTCAAATTATCCTCTCTTAATGTTGTATAATATCACATAATTATGATAAAACATGATGGCTTTCTTTCTCCCTGCATGAGTACACACAGAAATAAATGTATATATATTTTCTACACACTACATATATGTAACTCTATACATGTATAGTTATATATACAGTTACATTTTATTTCTTTTTTTTAGTTGCATTTTATTTCTATATGCTATCAACAAATATAAATACTTAAAGATAAATTATGCATTTACTCAATGGATTGAAAAATACTGATCAGAAGGGATACTTGCTCCTCGATGTTTAGAGCAACATTATCAATAACCAATTATGGAAAGGGCTCATATAGCCATTGACTGATGAATGGATAAGGAAGAGTTGGTATGTACACATACACACAAACACACACACACAAGAATATTGATCATAAAAAAGAATGAAATCTTACCATTTGTAATGATGTGGATGGAGCTAGAGAGTATTATACTAAGTGAAATAAGTCAGAGAAAGACAAATATGTGATTTCACTCACATGTATAATTTTAAAAAACAAAACGAATGAACTTGGGGATAAATAAAAAGAGAGAGGTATACCATAAAACAGACTTAACTCTGGAGAACAAACTGAGGGTTGCTGGAGAAGAAGTAGGCAGAGGGATGTGTTAAGTGGGTGAGGGGTATTAAGGAGGGCACTTGTAACGGAGCACTTACTGTATATGAGTGATGAATCACTAAATTTTACTCTTGAAGCTAATATTACACTATAAGCTAATTACCTGAAATTTAAATAAATGTTTATAAAGTTGTCTGCATAAGAGTAAAGAAATTAAAAATCAAAAGTAAATAAATAATATATGCAAAAATACAGACTTGGAAAAACAAAATATACCAAAAAATAAGCTAAGGATGAAAAATAGAGATATACACCATGTTCATGGATTGGAAAACAATATTGCTAAGATGTCAGTTTTCCCCAAATGTATCTAGAGATTATAATCAACCCTAAAAAATTTTCCAGTAAGCCTTTTTAAAATAAGTAAGAAAACTTGCTTCTTAAATTGAGATGAATATACAATGAAAACAGAATAACTTAATTTAAAAAAATAAAACACTGAAACACACAAGACCACAAAGGATGTAATAAATAGAATGGTTAATGAAAAGAATAATACACTAAATATTAATGAGAAAGTAGAGTGTCAGAGCTCTTATACATTGCTATTGGGATGTAAAATATTCCAAATACTTTGGAAAAAAAAGGGACTTATAAAAGAAGACTGATTATATTTTTTCCTAAGAGAACAAATCTCAAGACAAAAGAAATGTTGAACAGTCCAATAAGTATAGCAAAAAAAATATAGGGAAAAGTGCTGGTTTACATTGCCCTGGAAATATCATATTTTCTCTTTTATTCCATCTAAATATTAAATGACACATTGGAATATGATTTGTAAGATGTTAAAAATGTTATTAGGTCAAGCTATCATGTACAAATTCATGAGTTCTTGCATAAGACAGTATTAGAGGGCATAATAGGAGTTTTTCTGAATGCCACTCTAAGGTTTTATTTTACTAGTCAGGCCACAGAAGTATGAAGAAGTCACTTACTGTTATGTTTATGATTTTCTCCTCTCAAAAGATATTGCATTTTAACTTTAGGTCACTGACCCTTTTATTTTTTTTATTTTTTATTTTTTTTGTTTTTTTTTTTTGACCCTTTTATTATACGTTTCATTTTTATTTCCATTGAAGAATAGAATAATAAGCATTAACTTGCAATTTTCTCTAAAGTGATTTTTTTCTTGTGTGTGGAATATCTTTAAAGTAGAATACTGAAGGCTTCAACAATGTATAAACTAATTATACCTCAGTAATTAAGTAATTTACACTCTTTTTCCAATTTAAAAAGTATCTTAAACATTAAGTTTCTCATGGCTTTTTGCAGAACAATTCAATTGGTAGAAACTTAAATACTCACTTATATGAACACTGCTTTAAGTAAACCTGAATGTTCACAGCAGAATAAATACAACAAGAATATAATTTTTTTAAAGATCTATTTATTTGTTTATGACAGACATAGAGAGAGAGAGAGAAAGAGGCAGAGACACAGGCAGAGGGAGAAGCAGGCTCCATGCAGGGAGCCGGACGTGGGACTCGATCCCGGGTCTTCAGGATCGTGCCCCTGGCCAAAGGCAGGCGCTAAACCGCTGAGCCACCCAGGGATCCCCAAGAATATAATTATTCTAAACACTTTCTAGCAGGGAAATAAACACTTGAATATACATATAATTAAATAATGAAATGCTATGCAACCTTAAAACAATGAAAGCATGAATAGGTCAGTAATATGTTATGAATGTTAGTAAATATCTCTATTAATTTTATCTGATAGAATAAAATGAATAGGATAATTTGTTTAGGATTCTCCAATGTTAAATGTGAATGTCCACTTGTGTGTCAAATTAAGTTTTGAGAATATATTGACTTGAATTTGAAATTTTCTTCAAGCTACTTGTGTTTTTCTTTTATTTTTTATTTTTAACATTTTTAAAGGATTTTATTTATTTATTCATTATTTATTCACAGAAAGAGAGGCAGAGACACAGGCAGAGGGAGAAGCAGGCTCCATGCAGGGAGCTGAACATGGGACTCGATCCTGGGGCCCAGGATCATGCCCTGGGCCAAAGGCAGGTGCTAAACCTCTGAGCCACCCAAGCTGCCCTGCTACTTTTATTTTTATTTAACTTAATATTCATTGATATCTTTAGGAATGTACAAATTGATCAGGTTTAACTGTTTCTTTCAAATCTTGAAATAATTTATAGTTATCTATCAATACTTAAAAATATCACTGATTAAATTTTTTTTTAATTTTTTATTTATTTATGATAGTCACACAGAGAGAGAGAGAGAGGCAGAGACACAGGCAGAGGGAGAAGCAGGCTCCATGCACCGGGAGCCCGACGTGGGATTCGATCCCGGGTCTCCAGGATCGCGCCCTGGGCCAAAGGCAGGCGCCAAACCGCTGAGCCACCCAGGGATCCCCACTGATTAAAATTTATAGTTAATATACTGTGTGACAGATTTCTGCTCCCTGTTTAGTTTATGTCCTTTTTATCTTACCTACAAAAGCTAATAATGGTCAGTTGCAAAAGATTTGAAGGGTGATCTAAATGGTTATCAGAGATAATATTTAGTTCAAATGAATATGTGCAAATTTGCATAGAGAACAGAATTATATCAATTTTCTTATATCAAATTTCAGAATGAATACAGTATGTGAAAAAATTATTTGTATTACTAAATAGAACATTTAATAAAACACTAACATGTAACATTCAATAAAGCATGTACATGTGTATTCAAACACATGTTTTCACAGTTTTTTTTTTTTAAGATTTTATTTATTTACTCATGAGAGATACACACAGAGAGGCAGAGACACAGGCAGAGGGGGAAGCAGGCTCCATGCAGGGAGCCTGATGTGGGACTGATCCCGGGTCTCCAGGATCACACCCTGGGCTGAAGGTGGCGCTAACCCACTGAGCCCCCCAGGCCTGCCCAGTCAGTGTTTGTTTGTTTTTTTTTTGTTTTGTTTTGTTTTTTTTAACACAACAATGTGTAGTTTTAATACAAGCTGAATATAAACACAATTGTTAGATATTCAGTCACTTCTCCTGTAAACAATATGACAAAATCAAGCTTAAAACACTTATAAAAATGAAAATATAAAAAAATGAAAATATATAAAACACCCTCCTCAATTAACTCTAAGAGCAACACATACAAATGCAGAAATTTGAACTTCTCAATAATCATGTCAAATGTTGAGAGGCCTATTGATCAATGAAAAATGATTCTAGGGCCACCTGGTAGCTCAGTGATTGAGCATCTGCCTTTGGCTCAGGTCGTGATCCCAAGGTCCTGGAATCAAGTCCCACATCAGGTTCCCTAAAGGGAGAGACTTCTTCTCCCTCTGCCTATGTCTCTGCCTCTCTCTCTGTGTCTCTCATGAATTGATAAATGAAATCAGAAAGAAGAAAGAAAAGAAAGAAAGAAAGAAAGAAAGAAAGAAAGAAAGAAAGAAAGAAAGAAGAAAGAAAGAATGAAAGAAAAAAAAGAAATGAAAGAAAGAGAAAGAAAGAAAGAAAGAAAAAAGAAAAGAAAGAAAGAAGAAAGAGAAGAAAGAAAGAAAGAAAGAAAGAAAGAAAAAAGAAATGAAAGAAAGAGAAAGAAAGAAAGAAAGAAAAAAGAAAAGAAAGAAAGAAGAAAGAGAAGAAAGAAAGAAAGAATGAAAGAAAGAAGAAAGAAAGAAATGATTCTAAGAGTTCCAGGTTGGGGTGCCTAGGTGACTCAGTCGTTTAAATGTATGTCTTCCACTGGGTCATAATCCCAGTGTCCCAGGGTCAACCCTCCCATTGGACTCCCTGTTCAGTGTGGGCATCTGCTTCTCCCTCTGCCCCTCTCCCATTCAAACTCTCTGTCTCTTTCTCTTTCTCTCAAATAAATAAATAAAATATTTAAATAAATAGATGATAGATGATAGATAGATAGATGATAGATAGATAGATAGATGATAGATAGATAGATGATAGATAGATAGATAGATAGATAGATGATAGATAGATAGATAGATAGATAGATGATAGATAGATAGATAGATAGATAGATAGATAGATAGATAGATAGATGATAGATAGATAGATGATAGATGATAGATAGATAGATAGATAGATAGATAGATAGATAGATAGATAGATGATAGATAGATAGATGATAGATAGATAGATAGATAGATGATAGATAGATAGATAGATGATAGATAGATAGATAGATAGATAGATAGATAGATAGATGATAGATAGATAGATAGATAGATAGATAGATAGATAGATAGATGATAGATAGATAGATGATAGATAGATGATAGATAGACAGGCTAGCTCCAGGTAAAAGCATGTAATTTTCCATGTCCACTAACTTTGTATTCTGTACAGAGTTCCAAGGCAAAGACTGCTTCCCACCCTCTGAACCACCAGAGATGATGAGCTCCCTGGCTGACTCTTCACAAACTCTTTAGTATTCTTTACTCATAGATCTTAGCTTCTTTGGAAGGAGACATATGGATGGGTTTCCATGGACCCGGATTATAAAAGGCTGGTTCTTGATCAGAATTTCCACTGTAGGATTCTGTAAGTTTTCCATTGGCATAACCATAGGTTTCTGCAGCTAGACAGGGTTTATTTTTTTCATTTTCCCTTGATATTCAGCTTGCCATTTTCTTTTTCCTTTTCTATCTTCTTCTCACATTCTTTAATCATTCATAATATTTTTGTTTTGCTTTTTCTTGCAAATGTTCCTTCTCCCGTTCTGATGCTTCTTCCTCCATTTCTTTATTAATTTTGTTCCCTTTTTCTTTTCTGTTCATTCTTTTTCTGAACTCATTCCTTGTGTTTTTCTTCAGCAATTACCTTTCTTCTTTCACATTCTTCCATTTCTTTCTTTTTTTTCTAGCTGTTGTTTTAATTCCTCCAGAGCTTTCCATTGCAGATTGTTACATTCTTTCTCTTTGTCAACAAACCACACTTCCCATAGGGTCAGGCAGCTTCCTGGTAAGTGTACCTGTTTCTGTTCTTAGTTATCTTCTAATTGAACCAAACAGGAGCACCCTTGTATCTCCACTACTCTCAGGCTCACCACCTTAGCCTCTGAATCATGAGCATCTTCATCCACCTCTTCCTTATCCTCCCCATGGCCATTGTTATAGTCATACAGGAAGCTTTGGTGGCTGAGGAGAGACAACAACCACATGGTGAAATTTTTGCACCGCAGTAGCAGTGACTGGGAGCTGATACCACCATCACCAGCACAGTAAACACTCTTGAAACTTCATTTTTTTTGTATTTCCTTCCTTAATTTCCTCCCAGCTCAACATCAGGTACAGCTTAGAAGGTGGAAAATTCTCAGAAATGGATGCAAGGACATTCTATCACCAAGAAGTACAGAATTTTCTTTTCCTACAAACACAAATAACAAGGGAGTAAGTGCATGTAATTCTCATCAAATTAAACAGAAAACATGATAAAGCAAGCTATGTATAAGCATTTTTATATCAACTTCACAGGTTTAACTGGAAAAAATTTTACCCAAGTTTCTAACATATGCCTTATTTGTAGTTGGGTAGGAACAATAAAAATAAAGTACTTTAAAACCTATGATTTTTATGGAAACAATGACAATAAAGGTGTAATAAATATAATTTGCTGACCAGAAAGAAAGTTGAATTTGCATCTGATTGGGATCTGAATGACCACTTTTTTATATGGGTCATATGAGTAGCCTGATCTTTCCCTTGTAGTATCTTAATGCAGCGTGTACCCAGGCTGTGTGGGCTGCCTTCCTCCTCAGGCTTGTAACTTCTCTAATGCAGATCACAGTGGCTGAGGAAAGGAAAATAAGACTAGCATTATTTTGATTTGATGATGCTGAGAGAGGCCATAGTTTATTTTAAGGATATCTGCATAAGATTTATTTTGTGTAACTGAATAGTGTCACTATTTTTTATACCATTCTCTTCCTTTTGTTACTTCTCTATATGTTCCCTGAAGCTTCAGAGCAAAAATCATTGCATTAAATAGTAAACTTAGTTCTATAAATAAAATATGGTATTGTGTAAAAATGCGCCAAATAAAATTACCAGATAGAAAGACTAAGTCACCAAACTCACAGATGAACTAATCTCAGAAGAAATTATAAAAAATCACCAAATAACTTCTAGTTTTAATCTTTCATCGTTATTATCTGGTAATAATAACAAGAATCAATACAAATTTAAGCTGCCCTTAAATTGAAAATGTTTTCTATATGTTAGAAGTACATGGTAAATTAATATAATATGTATATCAATCATTCACAATGTGATATTGCTATACTTAGAAATCTGACATAAGTGAAATGAAAACCCTTCTGTAATATGCTCATTATTTAAAGCAAGAATCTTCAAATGTGACCCAGCAGCTCCTGAATATCCTTTCAGCATGCCCATGAAGTTAAACTACTTTAATATAAATATTAAAACATTATTTGCACTACCCACTCTTTCTTACCATGTGTGATGCTGAAAAATTTCAGAACCTATAATGGACAGCAGATTGAATGCAAATAGATGGAATGCAAAAGTAGATATGAGAATATCAGTCTTTCTTTAAGCTAGACTTTAAAGAGATTTCTAAAAATTATGTAACAATACTATATTCTCCTTAATTTTTTGTTATGGAAAATAATTATTTTCATAAAGTTATGTTGTTTATGCTATGCAATAAAGGTATTGTTACTTTAAAAAACACATAATTTAAAGTAACTTCAGTTTAATTTCTTATATGATATATAGAGATGGATTTTAAATTATGAAAGAAAGTATTTGGTGGGTCTTAATAATTTTTGATTGTGTAAGATTTCTCAAAACAAAATGTTTTAGAATTGCTGGAGTACCAGGAAATATAATTAATATGAATTCATTTATTTAGAAATACCTTACCCTACCTTACTATCCTAGTTACTGAGTAATATTACACACACATACATGCACACAGGTGTTTCTTACTTATTAAAGTTTTTATCTAGTTGGGAAGGACAAATTTTGGTTAGAAAAAGCAGGAGTAGGTTTTTTTTTAAGATTTTATTTATTTATTCACTAGAGACACACAGAGAGAGAGAGAGAGAGAGAGGCAGAGACACAGGCAGAGGAAGAAGCAGGTTCCACACAAGGAGCCCGATGTGGGACTTGATCTTGGGACTCCAGGATCACGCCCCAGGGCCGAAGGCAGGCGTTAAACCACTGAGCCACCCAGGAAACCCCAGGAATAGTGTTAGAGTTAAGAAATAATTGTTGCATATTCAGAAAAGGATTCTATAAATTAATTTTTAAGTAATTAAATAAGAAAATAGCAGTGTTCTAAGATTTTTAAAAAACATTGTATTTATTTATTCATGACAGGCAGAGAAATAAGCAGAGGGAGAAGTAGGCTCCCTGGAGGGAGCCCAATAGGAGACTTGATCCCAGGACCCAAGGATCACGCCCTGAGCCAAAGGCACATGCTCAGCCCTTGAACCACCAAGGCGTCTCTGTTCTAGAATTTTTTTTTTAACCAATGTAATTAAGGACATGAAATCAAAGGGTACAGAATTTAAGGGAAGAATAGTTTTAGGTCTGACTGATAAAGCCTTTATAAAATCTAAGTAAACATTTGGTGGAAGGCTTTTTAAACATTTAAAACACTATTGGAATTTGACTTGACTTACAAGTGAGACAATAAGTTTATTTGGAGCCTATATACATAAGGAGTCAAAGAATATACAGAGTGCATATCATTTTTTTTAATCAAGGTCATTGGCAAATTAGTATGGAGGGACTTCAACTGAGTTTCTCATATTGCCCAATCTAAGGTTTATTCTACAATGAATCATTTTAGTATACTTTCACTGTTGCATTTGGTTTACTATGAATGTTGCCAATCACAAGTAATGCTCTAGATGAATTTACACATTTGGAATATGTAATTTTAAAATTACACATGAATTTCAATGAAAAAAGAGAAATTACATTGAAGCCTATAATCATATATATAGTAAAAATAAGAAAAAACAACTTGAAATTTGGGAACTGCTAGCATATTGAGTAATTTAGTCATTCAATGAAAATTGTTAATAATCCACTTCTCACTTATGTAATAATTGAAAGTATATATATATATATATATATATATATATATATATATATATATATATATACTCATTTAGAAGAAAATTGAAAAAAAATATTTAATGTATTCCCTGGAGCCTACGTTGGTCTATGATTGTTGGCTAGAAACATTTGGTTTCATCTGTGATATTTGAAAAGCCTGGAATTCCTTGCAGCTTCCAAGGGCTATAAGGAAATCCTTACAATTAAAAACAGAAGAAACTGAATTCACCAACTTTACTCAGGCCCATTAAAGAACTGAGGTCAAAGGACAAACTCCCACCCCAAATTCTAGAGAGATGGACCACTTTAAAGATTCATAGCCAATAGCTGCATACCTAAAGTAGATATCTCTAGATCCATAAGCAGGTGGGATTTGTTAAATGATAATACTCACGAATTGCTATAAGTTGAGAACAGAACAGAATGAGATTGAGATTCACCGGGGGTTGCAACTTCAGAGGATGCCCAGACGGTGCCTCACAATTTTGTGGAACTTTACCTCCAGGAACCTTACTCAGATTCTCTCCATGAAGATTTGAGAAAGATCCCTGCATGACTCAGACAGGAAGAAGGAAAGACCAATCCTTGTGAATATGCCCAATGTCTTTTGATTATAAAAGTCTACTGCCCAGGAAGCAAGACATTTCTGGAGCATTATTCCAGAGATGTAGGCATTCAATTCTTTCCAGTTCTCTCTAGTCTCACCTCACTAAAGAGAGGAAAAAGTTATATGGAAAGCCAGAAGTCAAGAGGAGAGACAAAAACCAGGCATCAGAGGAATCTGAAGCTGCCTATAGCTAGTTCAAGTCCTAAACAGAGGCCAACACAAATCCTTACACCAGAGACCTTCTGATTCAGTTTGTATTGCCCAATAAATGAAGGCTGATTTTCAACCAAAAATAGAAAAATACCAAAGGCAAGAAAAAAAAAAAAAAAGACATTGCATGAAGAGACAAACAAAGCTTTAGGACCAAACTCAGACATGGTATAGACATTTAGTTTATTAGTGGAGAATTTTAAATAAGTATGTATAATATGTTAAGAACTCTAATACAAAAATATACAATATGCAAAACCGGTTGATTTTAGAAGACTGAAACTCAAAGACAGAATTTTCAAAACACGCAAAAAATAAAAAAACGCTATATATCAGTTTGACCAAGTTATGGTGCCTGGTTTGTTCAAATACACTATAGATGTTGCTGTAAAGTTATTTTATAGATGTAATTAAAATCTGCAATCAATTGACTGTGTATAAAGATCATTCTTTTTTTTAAAAAAAATATTATATTTATTTATTCACGAGAGACACGGGGAACCAAGCAGAGACACACAGGTAGAGGGGAGAAGCGGGTTCCTCGCGAGGAACCTGATGCGGGACTTGATGCGGGACTCAATCCCCAGGCCCGGGATCAGGACCTGAGCCGAAGGCAGACGCCCAACTGCTGAACCACCCAGGCGTCCCAATATCATTCTTGATGATATTAAGGGCTTTATCTTAATTGAAAACCTTAGAATCAATAACTGAGTTACTAAGGGAAGGGATTCTGATTCAAGACTGTGCCAGTGAGGGGTTCTTGAGTATCTCAGATAAACTTCTGTTTTTTGGTTCAGGTCAGGATTCTAGAGTCCTGGGATTAAGCTTCATGGGGCTTCCTGTTCAGCAGGAAGCTTCTTCCTCTCCCTTTGCCTCTCTCCACCATTTATGTGTGCATTCTCTCTCTCTCTCTCTCTCTCTCTCTCTCTCTGTCTCTCAAAGAAGTAAAATATTTAACAAAACCAACCAACCAAACAAACAAAAAAACCTGCACTATTGAAAGTCTGCCTAAGTTTCCCCTGAGCAATCTGCCTTACATCTTTTGCACTTAAGACTATATTGTTAATTCCTGTAGAAGTTTCTGGCCTATCCCTGTTCTATAGAGATTGAACCCACCAAATCCCCACAATTGTGTCACCCAATTCTGAAATCTCCAACCTCTCTTTCTTTCTCTCTAGATAGAAAGACTGATCCCCCTGATTCTGTTTCTCTGGAAAATCCTGACTTACACACTCTCCAAACTGAAATGTAAAGGGAAAAAATAACAGAAAAAAATGGAAAAGAACTTTCTAGAATGGGAGGACAATTTAAAAATGTGTAAAATATGCATTATTAGAGTATCAGAGGGAGACAATTGGGAAAAAAAAAAGCAAAATAAATATTTGGAGTAATAATAGCTGAGAAGTTTCAAAAGTAATGACAAAAAAAACCCCACAGATCCTGGAAGTACAGAGAATGCCAAGCCAATTAAATGCCCAAAACAAAACAACAACAAACAAAAACTAACACCTGGGCATACATGTCACAGTGTAGAGACCAAAAGACAAAGATAAAAGCCTAAAGCAAGCAAGCATTCAGTCGGTGGTGGTGGTGATTGGATAAAGAGGGGTACCTACCTTATCTTAGAAGAACAAGGGCAAGAATTATAGTACTTCTTGGCAGAAACCCTATCAAACTAGAATTCTATATCCAGAGAAACTGTACTTCAAAAATGGAGAAATATATTCTCAAATAACATTTGAAGGAATATATTGTTGCACGTGCCCTTTAAGACAAAGCAGACTTCAGAACAAGGAAAATTATCAGGAGCAAAGGGCAGCATTACCTAAGGACAAAAGAGTCAATTCTCCAAACCATTCCTAAATGTGTAAGCACTTACCAAAAGAACATCATAATGACTAAGGATGGAGTGAAGGGGTGGGAGGTGGGGACTCTAGAGAACTCAAAGGAGAAATATACAAATATACTCTTACAGATTTTTCTTAATTATTACTATTTCAGTAATTGGTAGGTCAAGCAGACAAAATATTAGCAAATATATGGTTGACTTGAAGAGTACTTCAACCAATTTGATGTAATAGACATTTATAGAATATTAAATCATTGAATAATTAAATGAATCAATAGGAATAATTTCCAAATAATTTAAGTAATTTGTCTTAAAAGGAAGTGAAACTTAATTCATCACTTTTTTTTTTTTTTTTAAAGTTAGGCTCTCAGGCATAGAGCCCAATTTGGGGCTTAAACTCACTACCCTGAGATCAAGACCTGAGCTAAGATCAAGTTGGAAGCTTAATGGACTGAGCCACCCAGAAGCCCCTATTTCTTACTTATTTGTGAGCTGAAAATAGTGACCTTCTTCTCAAAAGTACATTGTAGAAAAAGCTATGTTTGGTATAACTGGCAATAGAAACTTATTTACCGTTACTATTATTATGATTATTATGTTTTAATATATATTTTTAGTCTTTTCCTATACATTTTTAATCTATTCCCAATTCTTATAGATCCTATATTATACTTTATTTAATTTTCTTAAATCAATTTTTTTTGGCCAGAACTGAGAGATCCATGTTCAACGGTAATAATGAAAAATGAAACTATTTTTTTGTAGAGTAGGTTTAGGTTCACAGCAACAACATGGGAAGGTGCAGGAATTTCCCATACATTGCCCCCACATATGCAATACCTTCCTCCTTAATGATAAATATCACTTACCAGAACAGGACATTTGTTACAGATGAACCTACAATGACAAGTCATAATCACCCAAAGCCTGTAGTTTACTTTAGTTTCATTTACTCCTGAAGCTGTCTGCTCTATGGATTTAGACAACCATATAATGATGCAATATCCATCACCATAGCTTCATATAGAATATTACTCTTGCCCATCGTAAATAATAAATAAAAAAAATTAAAAAAAAAAGAATATTACTCTTGCCCTAAAAATCCTCTATGAGGGCCCACTGAACCCTCCCTTACTCACCACCTCTGGCAACCACTAATCTCTTTACTGTCTCCATAGTTTTACCTCTTCCAGAATGTCACCTAGTTGGGATCCTACGCTATGCAGCCTTTTTGCATCAGTTTTTCACCAAGACATATGCGTTGATATTCCCACCACGTCTTTTCATAGTTTGATAGCTCTTTTCTTTTTAATGCTGAACAATGTTCCATAGTCTGGACATACCATAGTTTATCCATCTACTGAACGACATGTTGGTTGCTTCCAAGTTTTGACAATTATGAGTAAAGCTGCTATAAACATCTGTGTGCAGGTTTTGCAGTAATAAGTTTCCAATTCCTTTGATTGCTGAGTTATGTGTTAACAATATTTTTAGCTTTATAAGAAACTACCAAACTGTCGTTCAAAGTGGCTATACCATTTTGCATTCCCACCAGCAATGAATTAGAATTCATATTGGTCTATATTGTCATCAGCATTTGGCATTGGCATTGTTTGGATCTGAACCCTTCCTATAGGTGCATAGTGGTACTTCATTGTTGTATTAGTTTATAGTTTGTTCCCTAATGACATGGCATGTGGAGCTTCTTTGCATGTGCTTATTTACCATCTATATATATATATTTGGTAGGAGTCTATTAAGGTATTTAGCCTAGTTTTTAATAGGATTGTTTGTTCTTATTATTGAATGTAAGAGTTCTTTGTGTATTTGGGAAAACAGGCCTATATAAGATATGCCTTTTCCAAGTATTATCTTCCAGTCTGTGGTTTGTCTACTCATTCTCTGACATTATCTTTCACAAAGCCAAAGCTTTGAATTTTAATAAAGTATATCCAGCTTATTAACTATTTCTTTCACGGAGTGTGTCTGGTGTTGTACCTACAAGTTATCGTTGCACCCAAGGTCATCTAGGTTTTCTTGTATGTTATTTTCTAGGAGTGTCATAATTTTATGTTTTACACTTAGGTCGATGATTACTTTGATTTAATTTTTGTGAACAATGAAGGTCTGCATCTAGATTTATTACTTTTGTATATGACTATCCAATTGTGCTAGTACCATTGTTAAAGAGACAAGCTCTGCTCCATTGTATTACCCCTTTTTTGGTGTTAAAGATTAATGAAGTAGTTTCCTATGCTATTTAGACCTATTTCATCAGGCTAATTATATTACTTTCTAATTAAATATATGCTTTCAACTGCTAACATATACTAGATTGCTTTGAGATCATATAATTTTATCACATTTTAATTAATGTACTTTAGATTTAGATCATGCTTTCAAACTATGAACTAAATATTACACAATGATGACATACTATTTTTAAAAACATGTTGTATGTATTTAGTAAACCCTTCATATAGGATGTTCTCTCACCATCTATGAAAAAATATAGACATTTTTGTAAGGATTTCCTAATAATTATAGGAATTTAATCCTGTAGTTCCCAAACAGTATCTCAAAGCCTCAGAGCAAACTCACAAGGGACACCAAATAATATTTTAAATTTTTACTGAAACACAGTGAGATCTTTGGATTCTGTACATTCTAATATTTTTAAAACTACTTTACACACAGAGCTATTATCTGTTTTGGTCTGGGGTATCAAAGAAAAACAATTACTGAGAGACTATGGCAGCTATAAACCATGAAATATTGGTACCTCTGGTTTAGTAATTTTAATGAATGTAGAATTTGATAGCAACACATGGTTGGATTGCTTTGAATTTTTCATAGTACCATCATGATTTTGTAACATAACAATATTTCTTTCAGACACTAGATATATTTTATTAAAAACTAAATGTAAAAATTGTCCTGCAGTGGAAAAGTCATAATTGTGTGTGTGAGTGTGTGTGAGAGAGGTGTTTTTTTTTTTTTTTTTTTTTAAGGAAAAGATCACAAGAGAGAAAGAATGGCTGAATACAGCCAAGTCAGTGTTTTCAAATTTTCTAAGAGCCTATCCAAACTATTCTAATTGTAACCATCAGTATGGGTAATTAAGGAAGGAAAAATATACCTGACTCATGGAGGAGTAAGTCTTATGGAGACATGGACTGTAACTTAAGGGTATTTACATAATGGGAAATTGAGATTAAAGATGGGAGTGTGACACTTAGGTCCCATTAATAGACACAACTAGAAAGAATATTAAATTATAAATAGAGTACAACATGTGACATAATATTGAAGTTGAACTATTTGGCCATCATTGTATTTGACTATAAATTTAATTATGATTTTAGTGCTGTTTTTTTTGTTTGTTTTTTTTTTTAATTATGATAGGCACACAGTGAGAGAGAGGCAGAGACACAGGCAGAGGGAGAAGCAAGCTCCATGCACCGGGAGCCCGACATGGGATTCGATCCCGGGTATCCAGGATCGCGCCCTTCGCCAAAGGCAGGCGCTAAACCGCTGCGCCACCAGGGATCCCTACTGCTATTGTTAAACCGCATTTTCCTTAGTATGTAAGTTGCATCCCAAATTAATCTAATATAACTTTAAAGTCACCTTAAAATGCTTTTCATTTTCATTTTAATTTTACTTTCATTAAGATTTTTAAAGTTTAATAGTGGACCAATGGCATTGCTACACTGAGTGTAATAAATTGGTGATATATGGTTTTCTGTGATCATCTAAAAACAAATAGCATAGTGTCAATTTTCTTAATTCAATTAAATAACAAGTATTATTGAAGGCAAGAGTGCAGGATAATAGAGAATCTGTAGATTTAGTGAATATTCAGTACAGTAGTTTTAGAAATACACTTAAATATCTCATATATCTTCCTAGTATCACTTCTCTCATTTTTGTGTTTTTTTAAGACTTATTTCAAATTAAAAAGTATCTAGATACTAAAAACTATGATTTTCTTTAAAACTATTTAAATATATAAATTTATATTTACACTATGCTTTGTGCACTCCTATCACATGAAAATCAGTAGGTATCAGACATTTCAAATAAAAGCCTTAGACAGAAAACTTAGGTTGAATGATCTTGTTTGCATAAATTCCTCAATAAAATATGGTCCCAAATGCATAATCAGGAAATGTTATTTCCTAAAGTGGAGCTTGGCCCCAATGCCCAGCCTTCTTTGACTGAATTACCTTTGGCAACATTTCTCTGTGTGGATCTAAGAGATGGATAGATTAAATACGACTTTATAGAGGGTTCATTTTCTTCTACTTCCAACTAGGATGATTACATGTAGAGTTACTCTAGCCTTAACTTTTAAAGAAAAGCTGTACTTTAATAAATAACAAAATTTTAAAAAGCTTTTAGCTCTAGAGGGAAAGTAATCTATCTTCCAATATGAAAAAATAGAGAATAATTTCATCATTTATGAAACACTCTTGTTAATATTAATATCCCACCTTTAATTGGTTCCTCTGGACATTCAATCAACTCAGCATATTCAATTTTACTGAGAGTACAACTGTGAATATATTCAAAAGTTTCAAAGAGTATAACTGTTAAAAGTGCAGACAGGAAATTATGGTCATTAAGTCTCGTACAGCTTCAACTACTTTTGAAAGTATTTTGACATTCTGTAAATATATTAAAGAACCATTGACATAAAAATTGTATGTTAAGTTAAACTGTATTATTTATCTTTTTTTTTTTAGAAAAACATTCATTTTTGACAGGGAATAGTTTCAAAGGAAATTTGCTGATGTGATTTAGGATACTTGTAAGCATACGTATACTGTACTATTTTTCTGTAGTTTTAGAAAAAAAAATTCTATTCCAAGATTTTATTTCCAACCCTTTAAATATCTGAAGCCCTTAAAATATCTCATAGAACAATACTTATTGCCACTTTCATAAATTGACCAAATATATCCCAACATGCAATAAACAGAGAGATAATAGTGTTTACATTTATAGAACAAAATTGTTTCCATTTGGAATAAATATTTCTATGAGATATTCTACTTTAGAATAAATGCCAGAAATCATAATAATATGTCAACATAACTATATCAATATAATCAAACTGCAAGGAAAACTACCATATTCTCTAACTCCATCACATCAGTATTTCTTTTTTTTTTTTTTAAGATTTTATTTATTTATTCATGAGAGACACACAGAGAGGCAGAGATACAGGCAGAGGGAGAAGTAGGTTCCATGCAAGGAGCCCAATATGGGACCCGATCTCAGATGCCAGGATCACGCCCTGAGCCAAAGGCAAATGCTCAACAACTGAGCCACCCAGGCATCCCATATAAGTACTCATTTTTTACAAGTCTCAGCCCCATATTATTGCCCACTGTGATCACTCTACCAATGCAAGAATGGGTCTAGATTTGGGTACATTTGCCTCTCTTTTCATATCATGTTTGATTCAGAATTAACAAAAAGTGATTTTTATATATGGCCTTAAAAATTTCATCATTCATAGTTTCCCAATCTGTAACTCCTAACTTTGAGATACTACCTATGGGATTTGAAATGTACTTGAAAACAAGTACAAGTAACTATATTTTTTTAATTTTGAAATAAGATAATTAGAAATACAACAAAATTTATACGCTGTTTATTTCCATACATGAATAACCAGTGTAAAGAAAATTACCATGGAAAAGTATTTGAAATAATCTAGGTTTTTTTTTTTATAATCTAGGTTTTTATTTTAAGATTTTATTTATTTATTTATTTATTTATTTATTTATTTATTTATTTATTTATTCATGAGAGACATAGAGAGAGGCAGAGATATAGGCAGAGGGAGAAGCAGGCTCCATGAAGGAATCCCGATGTGGGACTTGATCCTGGAACTCCGGGATCACATCCTGAGCGGGAGGCAGACGCTCAAATGCTGAGCCACCCAGGCATCCCCAGGTTCTTTTTAAAGCTCATCTAAAACAGTGACTAAAGCACAACCCAAAGTTTAGCAAGATAAGTCATTAATCCGCAGGATTTTTTTTGATGATTTCCTATTACCCTAAAGTAATAGCATATGTTTTTTCTATTGCTGTTCCAAGTACGAATTTATTTTCCACACTCTTTAATTATTTTCTAAGTAAAATTCTGACAATACACACAGTCACACAATTACTATTTCAATACGAAAAAGGCTTGTTGCAAAATATCTCCTTTTAAAAGTGTTGAAACTCTATTGTTTTAGAAATTGTGTGACTACAGTATTTTCTCTACTTAATATTCTAGTCCACTAATATTAACTAGGACCATATGGTTTCAAATATATTACTAAATAAGATAAAATAATGAAAAACCTCCTTATGTAACTTTGGCTTGCTCATCCTATTTTTGTTTTGTTTTGGTATAAGTTCTTATATACAGTTTTTTTTTTTTATTTTTGTTTTTACTGTTCAGAAGAATGTTTATAACAGTCTTGATTGATATTTACAAATTTATTTCAGAAGGCATTTTTAAATCAACTTATATTTTTATAGCAGTATAATTTTACTTGCATTTTATTTGTTTTAAATGATTGCTTTAATTCATATTATTTTTAAAGCTTCATATTTAACTCTTTTGAAATGAGAATTTTTGTTGCCATATAAAAACAGATTACTGTGATAAACATGATTTGTAAGGTGTGCATGATGCATTATTTTTGTAATGCTTGAATATAAGATCTTCAGCATCACTTTTACCTTATGTTACAAGGTAAAAATTGTTACAATATCAGCTCCAAAGGAGGATGTAGTAGACACAACAGGCCAATAGTTCAACTGAAAGAATTAGAGAAAATTAATATATTTTTAAAATTACAGTGTAAAGGTATTTGAGAGACAGGTACTCTGTTAATCAGTCTACTTTCAAATGATCTTAGATAAGTCTTAAATTGTAATTTAAGAACTTTAAATCATATACTCCAAATTATTCTCTTCCAGTTTTATGGCATTTTAAATTTACCTCATATAGAATTCCATAATGCATCAGAAATAATTCTTTATATAACCCCTTAACTTTTAGAATGATACATAATAATACTCATTCACTTTTAAATTTATTTCACCCATTTCCTAAACTATGTATTTTTAATAGATCCAAGAGTCTACCTATATTATGTTTCCTGCTAGAATTTATTCTTTAGTAGTCCATAAATGCTGGTAATAAACCCTAATAGTTTTTGTTGATCCAAAAGTTATTTAATTTCTTCATGTAAAAAGAAAAAAATACCTGTGTGTATATAAGTCTCACAGAAAGGAAGAAACCATTTATAAAATACATGTCATATAAGTCTTGTATCTAGAATATATATTTAAAAATCCTACAACTCAAATTCAACAAGTCATAAAACTATATCTAAACAGGGGAATTTTTTTAATAGCCCATATATATATATATATATATATATATATATATATATATATATATACACACACACATACAAAATCTTCTTTGATGATATATACATTGTTACTGGTTTTTCTCTGTTTCTCTTGCTTACTAAACAGTCTTGATCTCTCTTTTCTGTATCTAATATATCCACAAAAATTCTGTTTTCAGTTGTTAATCATCCCCATCAATTTCTCCAAGAGGTAGAAAAAACACTAAGTGAAAATAGATTTAATAAGGATAGACAGTGATTCACAGTGTTCCAAAGATGCCATTAAGATAACAAATAATACATGTCTCTTTGAATAGATGAAAAGGAAATTACTAAACAATAAATAAAAGTCTACATATTTGGCTTTGAACAAAGTTTAAGCTGCATGATTCATTTTATTTTTTTCTAAAAGCTTCATCTTTATCACATAAGTATTTCTTTTAATCAATTATCTTGCATCTTCCTTCCAAGTGCATATAGCAATTGATACTCCCATATGATTACACACAATTTCATTATTGAAAAGTAATTAAACATTCATCCTGAAGGATGAGGTATTTTACATTGGTCTGCATGTAGAGATATCCTTACTAATCATATAGATACATAAGGAAGTTGACAAAATGATTGGATAGTGTAGACATGAAAAGTGAGATGAAAATCATTTATGAAGCTTACTGTATTGTAGGCACATAATGCAGGAGGGTACTTAAAATACCTAAAATTATTTTTGAGTTATTTTTCTGAGGTTCTAGGCCTATTGCAAATATAATCATTAACATAAATTCTATCAGTAACATAAATTCTATCTAGAAAAAGGTTATAAAATGAAAAGCAAAACTTAAAAACATATTAACTTTAAATAGATGAAGGTAGAAACAACAGAAGTTCCTGAACAGAGGAACTTCAGAATAAAGGAATAGGGCAGAGAAGGAATATACAGAGTAGGTACTCCTGGGCTGTTAAGGCACACACAGCCCTTAGACTCCTTCTTTGTACATCACATTTTCTGTTCAATTCCCTTTATTGTACAGAGTTTTATAAATGCTGCAGATATTATTGTCCGTATTCATTTGTCTAACCATGCATATTCATTTAATAAAAGTTACCTACAGTACTCCATTAAACAGCTATGGCTCTTGGCATCACAATACTTTCCTTTGTGTAAATTTCTGTGCCAGCTGCTTAGAAGGATCTTTTTTTTCCCCTTTTCCATAAGAATTTTGAGTGGGAACTTGATGTCATTACTGAATTCCCTTGGATTTGGGCTAGAATAAACTTTCTGGTTTGAGTGATAATTAGAAAAGGCTCCCAATATTCTACATGACCTCTGTTCATTGGTCACCTTCCTTTTCATAGGTTTCTGCCCACTTTAGCAGACCTTACAGTAACACCAATAACGCCTGGCTTTTTTTAAACAACTTGTATTTATGTACATCAAGTAGACAACATAGGACCACCTGGGTGGCTCAGTGGTTGAGCGTCTGTCTTTGGCTCAAGTCATTATCCTGGGATCCTGAGATCAAGCTCCGCATCGGGCTCCCTACAGGGAGCCTGCTTCTCCCTCTGCCTAGGTCTCTGCCTCTCTCTGTGTCTCTCATGAATGAATAAAAAAATAAAATCTTAAAAAAAGTAGACAATATAGATCATACTTTGCACATTTAATCATGAATTGGTAATGTGCAAAGTATACAAAATAAAACTAATAAAAACATACATATAAGAGGACTGAGATATTAACATTTTGACAATGAAGAACGGAAGGGTAGAAGATTATTATGAATGGGCAAAACTAAAAATCTTATGCCTTATGAAGCCAGATTGAGTTGGCTATTACATCCACACATTTAAAATAAATAATTATATTAAGGTAATTTATATAGATGACACTATTTGTTTCTTTCTGCTGTAGAAATATGAAATGAGGTACTTCTTTGTTATCTAAAAAATAAGTGACTAAGCACAGGTGTTTGTGTACTAATGGATTTAAATGTTGCTAATTACCTTGTGTTGCATAAACAAAAATGGGAAACTTACAAATTAGAAAGATCTTTCAACCTCTTAGTTTTGTTTTTGAATCTGCACTCATTCAGAAGACTTCTGTGATAGACAGTTTGGACATTAGGAAAGCTTTCAGTGTCCGCTATTTTTCAGGAAACTGCCATGAAGAAGCAAAATTGATCACTGTAAAGTCCCAAGAAATTCTCAAATTTTCTAGTTTCTCTTTTTACACATCTCTAGGAAAGGACTCAAAATAAAATGCTGAGATTGAATTTCCCACTATCAGGTGAGTGAAACTGTAGCTTAATTATATTTTTAATCACAAAAAGGGGAGCTAGAATATCACTTGAATATGGATGCTATGAAGAAAATTTGTATCAATTGGACGATGCTTTGTTTGATTTTGGTTACTTCTGAATTGGATAATTACTCATCGCTGGATAAACTTTAGTTTTTCATCTATGAGCTCAATGTGAACCCCAGTCAGAATAATAGCGTATGTAGCTTGAATACAGAGCTACTGTTCTGTTTATTTATTCAGTTAATGTCTACAATGCACTAAGTATGTATTGTGTCTTTTCCAACTATTTGGAGATACCACTATGTACAAAATAAACAAATTACTCTTGGATATTATTTTCTAGTTAACAGAGACAGTCAATGTGCAAAATAAGTAATTGGGTATGCAAGAAAACACCAGTTTTTATAATTGCTATGATAAATGGAATCAAATAGCTGATATAAACAGAACTGAGCACTAGTCAATGTTAGAAGCCATCATTTGGAGAAGTTGACATTTAATTGTTAGAAGGAACTAGTTGTTTAAACAGAGTAACTGCTTAGGCAGGAGAAATGGGATGAAGACTCTAAAGTGATAGCAAATTCAATACAATTGAGGACCAGAATGAAAGCCAATGTGGCTGAATAGTTTATCAAACTATGATTTTAGTGAATCATGAAGTGAAACTCAAAGAGATTTTCAGAAATGAAGTTCTGGGCCAGAGATATTAGACCAATGGAGCAAAATAGAGACTTTGAATTTTATTATCAATACATTTAAATCGATGGTGATTTGATTTGGTAAATAAAACATTATAACTCATGGCTTTGAGTGTCCCTCTAACTTCTGTGTGAATTGTATGAAAGGCAGGAAGATGGTTAGGAGGATACTAAATAGCC
Organism: Vulpes lagopus; assembly: GCF_018345385.1. NCBI lineage: Eukaryota > Metazoa > Chordata > Mammalia > Carnivora > Canidae > Vulpes > Vulpes lagopus. The sequence continues at coordinate 21,210,949 of NC_054843.1, read as the reverse complement.
CAGATGGTTGTTAGTGACAGTTTGTTCAAAAGCAATTGTAAGAGGAGAGGAAAAAATGAACATGTTAAAAAAAAAAATGAACATGTTCAAGATACAGTTTAATAGAGATGTAGGTATTGCCAATATAGTAGATGGAGAGAATAAGAGAGAAAGGAAAAAAAAAAAGAATGAATACTAACTCCTATCTCTGTGGTTTAACACAAAAAGTCTGCCAAATTCTGAGATAGGAATTTTGGAGGATGCAAAAGTCTATTGGCAGTAATAATTTATTATTATTATTATGCTTATGCAGAGTCATGTGGAATATGGATGAAATATTGAATGGAGGAACTATGAAACTTGTGTTCAGTAAACTATGAAGATATAGAGATACACTGACATAGAGATTGCATGCAAAATCATATCTACATGTTTGATTAAATAGAAGAGTAAATACAGGAAACTTTAAGGCTGATGACCAAATCTTTAGACATTTCACCATCAAGATTTCATAATGGGGTAGAAGGTAGTAAAGGTGATTTAGAATATGTGGCTAGTGATATGCATGGGGGAAAAACCCACAAGATAGGAGATATTGTAGGATCCTACAGAGGAAAGGTATTCAAAAAGATGGGGTATCTTATACTATTTTTAAGTCCGTTAAGTAGAACACAGAAAAGGAGCATTGCAATATGAAAGTCACTGGTGACAATGACAAGGAAATTTATTGGAATATAAGGGAAACTAATATATTTTGGTTTCATGGTATAAAATGGTAAGAGAGGGGAGAAAATACAAACATTAATTGTTCTAAAAATATTTTATTCATTTATTCAAGAGAGACACACAGAGAGACAGAGACAGACAGACAGAGGGAGATGCAGGCTCCCTATAGGGAGCCCGATATGGGATTCCATCCCAGGACCTGGGATCACGACCTGAACCAAGGCCAGATGCTCAATGACTGAGCCACCCAGGCATCCCCAAATATTAATTCTAGATGTTTTCCTAAAGACGGTTTGCTATGAAAAGAAGGAAAGAAATAGAGATACTAATTGGAGGGAATGTGGTGTCTATTTCTATGCTGGTAAAAAAGGTAAGAAACAAATTGGTGATGTAAGATGGTCTCTGGAAAGCAACAGATAGGTGGAGTGCACAGCACATGGGAAGAGTCTTGTTTCAAATAGTAGCAGGGATGTTTCTTTCACAGTAATGAAAAAAATGAAAAAAAAAAAAGGCACACAAGTGTGGCTTCAGATTAAGAGGCTTGGGTAAATTTGGTGATAAAGAGATGAGGGGAATTCTTTGCGTAGGCATATTTTACAGGCTGAAACTCATGTGTTACAACTTCACGGTCCTGCCTATCTATCTTTAGTGTCCTGGGATAGGGGTGGGTTCTTATTCCAGGTATTTCCATCCAACATCAAGATTCTCTCCACTGGTCATTAGATCTCTGAAATTAATATAGTGCTGTTTATAATAATTGTTCTATTCTAAATTCTATTAATTCAAAACAATGTTAAGAACTTTTTTTGAGAACTTATTTGAAATATTTTAGAACAAAAATATTTAATTGATGAACAACTGAACTTAAGTTTATTGCCTATCCTACAGCTGAAATCAATAAACATCAAAGTAGAGAGGAAAAGCAGGTTAGTGACGATTTATCGTTTAAAATACCTTTTTGAACATGATAGGGAATTGTGCACTTTCTCAAGTGTATTTGCTGGAAAATTATTACAGAAGAATAAAGCTTATTGTTTTCAAACTTGACTCTTCTCACGTTGTCAAAGCAACTCATATATTTCCACGAATGTTCAGATTGAGAGAATGCGCCTGGATGAATTATACTCCCTTGGGGAAGGGATGGATCACTGATCTGCTCTAACATTTCATCTGTGAGGATTTACTTTTCTATCGAGGGTGGGGAATGAGACAGTGGGACTTAGCATTTTGTCCATTTGCATTCCAGTCACTGAAATAATAACAGCTTTATGGTATCTAGAGTAGAAAAGGTGCTTTAAAATAGGGGCATTCTCTCAAATCTTAATAGTTTCTACGATAAAGACTGAGGATAGTTCTTCCTAGATTCACTGTTTCAAAGAACTGTTATTAGTTGAGTCAAAACTTTAAATGGCTTTTGTTGTAAAATAAACAATTGGTATATGGCACTCGATGACAGGGATGGTCTGAGAATGGTTTATTGTGACAATGCAATCACTTTCGGGTATTAAATTTCAAGATGAAAACTATAAATCATTCACCTTGCCAGAGTGAAGCCTGACTTATTCCTGTGGTCAACATGGGTACAGACATCAAGGGCAAATGAGTCAGAGTAACTGGGTGAAAAAAAGCCCTAAAGCAAGAACCACATATTTTCCACCTCTTGCATGAACAAATATGTTAAATTTTCTCTACTATCAATTCTTTAATTATATACTAGTCATGCTTATTTTTCTGTTATATGACATATCATATTATAGTATATTACTTTAAACTGTATGGCATTTGTATAGATATAAACAACTATAAGTATATATAACTATAATCAGTTATAAAAAAAGTACATATTTAATCTTTATCGTTAAATAACTTCCATTTTAAATTGATAACTATCTCTAATAACATGGAACTGGTATAATTTTGTTTGGTTTTATGGGTATAAAGTATAGTTTAATCCACATCATAAGGATAATGGTATAAATAACCACAGAGTTAACTTTAGAGTTACATTTTATATTTATTCAATTCCAGGACCTTCATATCACACCAGAAAGTTCCTTAAATTTTCATAAGTTTATGAACCAGATGGGATCCTGTTAAAAAGCAAATTTTGGTTCAGCATGTAGGGGGAGGAGGCTAATATTCTTCATTTCAAACTCCATAGTGATATCAACTATTTTGTTCTGATGATCACAGTTTAAGTTGCAAATAATGTAAGTATATATGCTTTTGCATATCAATACATGAGTGAAATAAAGTAAAATAATTTCAGCACTAAGAGTAGTTAAACCCAAACATGATTTTTGCTTGAATGACAAAGAGGTCATCACAAGTACATCGTTCCCTTTTATCTATTCCTTTTTTTCTCCCACATTTCTTAGTTCTATTTAAAATAAGTATCTCAACTACAAATACTTTCTTAAGGACTCGTGCTGACTTCAAAGTTAACAGCGTAGTTCAAAAATAAGAGAAACTTTTATAAAAGTGTGTTTCTGAAAAATGGTAATTTCTGTTGCCATTCTCTTTCTTTTCTCCATCCTTCTGTACAGGGATCTGAAAACCCATCCTTAACGTCATTTGTTTGAAAACAGGAGTAGTAGCAAAGATGAGGGCTGAAGACCAGAAGACAAAGACCATATATGATCTCTTTACTATTTAATTTTTTTGGAAAATATTGGACTATCAATATTCACCATTGTTCAAAAAGTTCAGTCATGTTATAAGGTACCTAAAAACTTAATTCAAAACTAACAGCTGAATAGCTGAAGATCCATTTGAGGGCTCTCAACAGACAATTTGGAACTGTTGAGTGTGCTTTGTTACTCAGTTTACTGCTATACAGAGAGGTTAAATTTCCTTAGAAACCATATATCTACATAAATATTTATAAGATACATTTATATGAAATACAAGCATGTTGGGACCCCTGGTTTGCCGCCTGCCTTTGGCCCAGCGCGCGATCCTGGAGTCCCGAAATCAAGTCCCGAGTCGGGCTCCCTGCATGGAGCCTGCTTCTCCCTCGGCCTGTGTCTCTGCCTCTCTCTCTCTCTTTCTCTCTCTCTCTCTATCGTGAATAAACATATATACAAATATTAAAAAAATACAAACATGTTTTATATTTTATAAGTTTATTTTATATATGACATAAAATACATTTTATGTTATACAACTATATACAAATGTATGTAAATATTTTGTACAAATATGTTTATTTAAAATGTTTTATTTAGGGATCCCTGGGTGGCGCAGTGGTTTGGCGCCTGCCTTTGGCCCAGGGCGCGATCCTGGAGACCCGGGATCGAACCCCACGTCGGGCTCCCGGTGCATAGGGCCTGCTTCTCCCTCTGCCTGTGTCTCTGCCTCTCTCTCTATCTCTCTGTGACTATCATAAATAAATAAAAAAAATTAAAAAAAAAAAAAAAGAACTGCAAAAGATGAAATATTATAAAAAAAAAATAAAATGTTTTATTTATATTTTATGTGTTTACAATATAGTTATACAAAATTATATGTATGTTTGTATTTACGTAATTTTTTAAATGTCAATGCTACATATGATATAAAAATGTCTTCCTATAATTCTTTTTCCCTGAATTCACATTTGCCGAATAACAACTACCATTTGTAGATCTCACAGCAGTATAATTCCACGTTGGCAGCTGCAAAGGCAAAAGCAGCTATAACCTGGTTTTCAGAGGAACTGGAATCATCTCACACAAGTACATTTCAAGTTGGAATAACTACAAGATTGCTGTAGACGGGTTTCAATTCTTATATAGTACTCTTAAAGTTAATATTATAACAAAGAGTTATAATTATTCAATTGAAAGCTCAGTCTCCTTTGTTCTCTCATTATCTCCAAATATATTATGTTGTCTTGATTAAATTTATAAAAACAACTGTTGCTTTTGGAAAACTGTAAAAGTTTGAGGTCTAGGGAGGTACACACTTTATATTATGCTTACATTAATAAGGTATATTTTTAAGTAGAATAATTTTAATATATTTGGATGGATTACAAATTATTAGATTGCTTTATACAGCGATTTATTATAAGTGACAAAGTTAATAGTAGTGAGTCATCCTTTGTCCTTGAAGTGATAACTGAAGAGCTATATGTTCGGCAGCTACTTTTACATTCAGTGCCTCCATGTTTCTTATAACACATTCATAATTAACTTTCACATGCAGGAAAACTTGTCCCCAGAAGTCTTCAGATAAGAAATCCCTGATACAATTTTTTGCAACTATGATAAGTGGACTTTTCAATGTAATAAAAAAAATACAATCAGAAAACACTGTTTTCATGACAACAGCCCAGCAGCAAAATGATGTAAGAACAACAGATTATTCATTCAATCTACATAATTACTGCAAATAACTACAAAGCTTATAAATGTGAGCAAATCTCTCTAAATTCATGAAGCCTACTTAGTTATTCTCTCCCTTGTCTCATTTTAAGTCCAAGAACTACCAAAATGTTTTTCTCTTTGTTTTTGATTTTAATAATCATTTTTTTTTATTTGGGTCTTAAGGATGATTACTAGGTATAATGAATTAAAACAAATTTCAACATATAAAATTGTGTTTGACCTATACACAACTTGTAATAACATATTATTTCTGTTAGTTGTTGATTGTAAAACTAAATGATCTCTTTATTTTTGTTTTGTTTGAGATTTTATTTATTTATTCATGAGAGACACAGAGAGAGAGAGAGAGCCAGAGACATAGGCAGAGGGAGAAGCAGGCTCCCTGTAGGGAGCCTGATGTGAGACTGGATCCCAGGACCCCAGGGTCACACCCTGAGCCCAAAGCAGATGCTTAATCACTGAACTACCCAGGAGTCCCTAACTGATATCTTTGAAATGAATCACTATCCTTCTCTTTCACATTCATTTGTTCACAGGTAACTTACTTGTACTTTCTACGTATTTGTTGAATTGATGAATAGATGAGTGAATGATTACCTATCAATAAGTTAAGTTGGTTAGGAGTACCCATGTGGTACAGTCAGTTAAGACTCTTGGTTTTGGCTCAGGTCCTGATCTCAGGGTGATGAGATCAAGCCATGTGTGGGGCTCTGTGCTGGGAGCAGAACTTGCTTAACACCCTCTCTCCCTTTCCTTTGCCCCCTCCCCTAATTAATTAATTAATTAATTAATTAATTAAATCAAGCTGGTTTTATGCTTCTTTTGTCTAGCAATATCTCAGGTTAATAGCTATCATGTAATGAATATAATTTTCTCTTTATCTCAGTCTTAATTTTCATGAGTTGTTTCCTTTAGAATAATTTAGGAAATATGGCATTTTCATCTTTCTTAGATGTAATGTACTTTTTTAGGCTAAAGATTAATGAATGCTACTAGTCCAGGCTGGTTAATAAACTATAAATTACATGTGAAAATTGTTTTAATATTTTAAACATTTTTGCTTTATTTCATTCATTACTTTAATTTAATCACAAATATACCTGTCATATTGGATTAGACATAATCACCTATGATAGTATTTTTAAAAATGTAATTTGCAAATCAGTTCATATCTTTAGTTCTTCTCAGTGAGAATTTTACTTTGGGAAATTTCAAGAGTCATCCCTTACTGGTAAGAAATTGTCTACATTACAAAGTAATTTAGGAACTAAGACCAACTTTAACCATGAAATTTAGGATTTTTACAACAAATCATGAAATTTGACAGCAATCAAAAAGCTAGTGGACTTTTAGTGGCCATAAGTGTTAGGTACTTTCCTGAATATGAAGACCATACACCATAGTGTTCAGAGGGCAAAGGCTTAAAAAGTCAGTCATGTCTTCAAAAAATTATCTACGACTCATTAATTCTGTGACTTTGAAGTCTTTGTATGACATATCAGTTTCATTACCTCATACATTTGTTATATGGCACTTATCGGTTCACCATTCCAGCACTGAAGAGACAATACTAGTACCAAAAAAAGAGTGAGAAACGTAATATCCACAGGGCTAATTTGAAAACACATTAATTAGTTTTATTTTTATTTTATAAATTTCCCAGCTTTATTGAGATAAAATTGACCTACAAGTTTATGTTAGTTTAAGATGAATGACATGTAGATTAGATACACATATATTACAAAACAAGTACCACAGAGTTAGCTCACACCTGTATAATTACTATTTTTTTGTGTTAGAAATATTTATGATATGCTCTTTTTGCAACTTTCAACCATATGATACAGTATTATTGATTACAATGTCACCATTCTCTGTAATAGCTTCCCAGAATTTACTCATCTAATTCTCCTTCTAGTGTTTCCCTAGATGACTTCAGAAATGAGGATAATTTGGCAGATTTCTGCTATAGTCTAGGGAGTCCAGAATAGAGATTTTGCAAGGTGGTAATCAAATTGCAAAATAAGGAAAATATAAGAACCATCAGAGTAATGTTTTTATTTTTCCAGAAAAATGTGTTGGGTTTAAAGATATTTTCCTTTAATTAATACATTTATAAAGTTTATTTTAAAATAGGGAAAATCATTAAAATAAAAAAAATCTAGAATTTTGCTCATCAGTTTAATTTTTATTTTTTTTAAAGATTTTATTTATTTATTCATGAGATGCAGAGAGAGAGAGGCAGAGACACAGGCAGAGGTAGAAACAGGCTCCATGCAGGGAGCCTGATGTGGGACTTGATCCCATGACTCCAGGATCACATCCTGGGCAGAAGGCAGGCACTAACCCACCCAGGATCCCTGGGAGCCACCCAGGGATCCCAAGTTTAATTTTTCTAACTGAAAAACTCTTCACTAAGACTTAAAATTCATTTTTAAGTTAGTATATATTTTGCAATTGTTTCCCAGAGAGAAGCCCACATTTTCTGTATCCACAAAGTAATTAGTTTGTGGGCTCTTACCTTCTTTAAGTAGTATAGCCTATAATGGAGAAAAAAAGATAACATTTGCAGAAATATCACAATTCCCAAAGAAAACATTCAAATAGTAAATGATTATTATAAAGTGTTCCTTTAATGAAAATATAAATATTGGTATGAAAGTTTGATATGAAGAAATGTGTGCCAAATGTTTCCATGAATTAATGACATTGATGAAATTGAAAACTAAAACTAGAAGTTTTAAAATTCTTTCCTGCCAAATATGTTTCAAAGTTATAAAAGCTATTTTAGTTTTCTAACATTATTTCATATATTTTGGTTATGCACTGTCAATATAATTTGGTTTCATAGTTTATTTTGCTTGCTACTTGTTATGTGGGAAACAGTAATTCTTTACATGGCAAATGAAACCAATATATATATCAAAGAAAGCACAACTTAAATGTCTTTTTATAAATCTTAATTACATTTCAGAAAAAGTTAACTTTTTTCCCGTGTAATTTGAATCTATAAAAATTGGAACTACAGGATAATCACATAGTTCCATATTCTCAGCCATACTAAACAGAAGCAAATATACAGGGGATATAACACAGGTGTAAATTAAATCTATTTTTATGTTTTGAAGCCTAGCAATTTTCTTAATGCTATTTAACCATAGTATAACGTGCAAACTGTACTAATAAATTAGAGGGCAAAGAAATGTACTTCAGGTGTTAGTCTGGAATTTATGCTGGTTATAGACATTATTTTCTGCATTATTGAGCAGCAATTATCTTGCTTCACATATCACCACAATATTTTAAAGTTTTACCTTCATCTGAAAAGGCTTCTAGTCATCATGAGAGCTGCAAGTATGCTAAATTGCATGGCATATTGCATTTGTTAAGAAAACAGAAGCTGATCAGTCCATTAATCCAGAATTAGATGAACCTACACAGATCGTTTCAGTGCTGGAAGCACAAGGTATAGATGTATTTGTATGTTTAAGTGACCATGCTGAAAACATCCCACATTATTTTTATTCCTCTTCTAAAAATATAACCACTGAAACTCCATTTTGACTTGGTTGATTACTGTTAATGCTGGCATGAAATCTTAGAATTAAACCTAATGTTTAAAATATTATCACATTTAATTACCTTTAAGTTGGACCTTACTGACAATAAAACAATAATTATGTTATGTTACTAAAATGGTATTTTAGTATTAATAGAATATATTTTACTACCTATAAATAAAGCTTGGCATCAAGTATAATATATCTCTATCTATCTGTCTACCTTTTCTTTTTATCACCTACATAGCTACCTATTATCTATGACTAAGAGAACTGGATAAATTGAACATGAGTGAAAGAAATGGATAAATCAACTGGCTTCTGGTTTTCTGACTTCAGTAACTGTGGAGATGACCTATTTAGAGATATATTGTAATTTAGGATAAGGTCCATTCAGATGAGACCCAAATGCTCATTTTTAGATATGTTAAAATACTGAGATATCAGTCAGACTTCTAAACATGCCAATTGATCAGTAGGATCTGTGACTCTAAATATCTAGGCAAGGAATAGAAGTAAATAGTCATCTTCAAATAGGTTATCTATAAAGCCATAAAAATATATGAGATAATCTAAATAGAAAATAGAGATTAGAGGAAGCACAGCATTGACAATAAGGACAAAATTTGGAAAAGAAGAAGAAGCAAAAAGTAACCAGAGAAGGAAAAGTGGAAGGGAGTTCTGGTGTCAGATCACCTAGAGTAGAAGTACATGAAGAAAAGTGAGAAGGCATCAAGTAAAATGAAGACTTGACAATGTGAGATTATTGACTGTGACTTCTGGTAAAATGTTAATGGATGGGGTGAGAGCAGATATCCTTGCTTCCTGCTTAAATGTATGAGAAAGTTTGAAGTTTCATACTAAAGTATAATAATGGCTACATTTTTTAAAAAAGATTTCATTTATTTATTCATGAGAGACCTAGAGAGCGAGGCAGAGACACAGGTGGAGGGAGAAGCAGGCTCCATGCAGGGAGCCCGATGTGGGATTCGATCCTGAGACTCCAGGATCGCTCCCTGGACCAAAGGGAGGCACTAAACCGCTGAGCCACCCAGGGAATCCCCATAATGGCTACATTTTGTTTAGACTTTTCTTATTCATATTGAGAATGACCTCCTCTTTTCCTGGTTTGTTAAAAGTGTTTAATATAAATGGATTCCATATTTGTCCTTTTCCCCTCCTGCTTCTCTAGATAATTATATCACTTTCTACAAATTTTCCTTATGTACTTCTTTTATTCTTATTTTTTAATTAAATCAAATGAATGAATGGAATAAAATTAACATCAAAATGGTGTATTATCCCCTTTCTATGTTGAATGGGCAGAAGTGGGTTTCTATCCAGAAAATTTCAGTTACTTAGAAAAGTCTACTAAGATGGTAAAAAATATATACATTCTTTTGGAAGGTTTTCAAGACTGCTATGAAGGAGTTACAGTTTAAAAAATGGCACATTTTTTGTTGAGGGTAAGCTTTAACATAAAACATCAGCCCCCCTCCCAAAAAAAAAATCAGCCTCAGTGGCTAAGGTGTCTAAGGTGGCTAAAGCTAAGGTGACCCAAAACCACCATCACTATACTTTAGGAAGTGAAGAAAAATGGGGTGGCACCTGGGTGGCTCTGTCAGTTGGGTGTCTGAACTCTTGATTTCAGCTTAGGTCATGATCTCAGGGTGGTGATTTTTGAGCCCTGTGTCAGGCTCTGTGATCAGCAGGGAGTCTGCTTGATATTATCTCTCCCTCTCCCTACCCCCTTCTCTCTCTTTAAAAAATAAATCTTTAAAAAAGAAAGAAAGAAGAAAGAAAGAAGAAAAAGAAAAGAAGAAAGAAAGAAAGAAAGAAAGAAAGAAAGAAAGAAAGAGAAAGAAAGAAAGAAAGAAAGAAAGAAAGAAAGAAAGAAAGAAAGAAAGAAAGAAAGAAAGAAAAAGAAAAACTAAAGGAATTCCAGCATGGCAGGAACACAAAGTGGACAGAAACCTAACCTGGTTTGGAATGGAGGAAAGCAGATGGGGAGTAAACAAACTGGATGTGTGGTTTCACCCAGAGTAAAATAGAAAGGCATTAAATTGTTTCAGGCAAAGAATTACTGCCCTAAATTTATATCAGGAATTGCAAAAGCAAATGCTTACATAGAACAGGTAGCTACCACAATTATGTGAAGCATCGGGAATAAGACACTAGAGGGTAATAAGAGCAGATATCCCATCTAAATAATTTATACTAAACACATTAAAATTGCCACTTTTCAGATTCCAATTCAAGGCAAGATATGTAACTTTAAATTAATAATTTATTTAATTGACTTATTCTGTAAAATAAATGTTCCAAGAAAAACATTCATCCTAAGTTTAAGTAACATAATGATGATAGATGGGGATGCCTGGGTGGCTCAGCGGTTGAGTGTTTGCCTTTGGCTGGGAGTGTGTTCCTGTAGTCCTGGTATCGAGTCCCATATCAGGCTCCCTGCATGAAGTATGCTTTGCCCTCTGCCTATGTCTCTGCCTCTCTCTCTCTCTGTGTCTTTCATGAATAAATAAATAAAGTATTTAAAAAATAATGATGATAGATGTACATGTATATATAAATACATATATATTATTTTATAAAATAGAAACAACTTGGGATGATAAAGGGGCTAGTAATCTTCCTTTTCTGCTTGCAACTGGGATAACTAGACGCGAAGATAAAGGGTATGTTTTTTACACAGGTCAGCAAACAATGTAGATTCCATGGCCAATTCATTTTGCAGATGGGTTTTGTGTGGCCCAAGAGCTAAGAATGGATTTACATTAACAAAGAATTACAAATCATAAAAAAAGACAAAAACGAGGAAAATCATGTGACAGAGACCATATGGTTACAAATCTGAAAATACTGACTCTATGACCCTTTGAACAAAAAGCTTGCCAACTCCTTTCTCAGATAATAATAAACATGATACTATTTAAACTTGAAAGAAAACAGTTAAAAATTTTGATGAACATAAATTTTATAGTAGACATTGGGATTTTGACAATGAAGATACAGTAAGTTATCCAGCAATTCTGGTCCTTAATATGATAATTTGTCATATATATGTATTTGTCATTGTGGAATTTAAAATCCAGGTGGGTGAATGTGGAAATATGTCCCAGGCATTGGGCAGTAGGGGGGAGGGGTTGGACAAGTGTGAATCTTTGACTCAACTGGCACCAGTATGGAGTTTTCAGCCTGCTAAAAAACCTGTGGTTGTAGGAACAATGGTTAAACTCTTTCTTTTTAAGATTTTATTTATTTATTCATGAGAGACACAGAGAGAGATGCAGAGACATAGGCAGAGGGAGAAGCAGGCTCCTTGCAGGGAGTCTGATGCAGTATTCAGTCCTGGACCCCAGGATCATGCCCTGAGCTGAAGGCAGATGTTCAACTGCTAAGCCACCAAGGCATCCCTAAACTCTGTCTTTTATTGAAAGGTTGCCTGAAAGAGATTGTATTGATTCCACTGAAACTTATATCTCTACAATAATCAATGACAAATATTTTTAACTTTCTGTTTTCTGAAACAGTTTAAACCAATTCTGAATTGTATGATTTTTCAAATTGAGACTATTTTCCACTAATAGGCCTTTATAATCAATTGATTGCTGACAGGCATGGAGCAATTTAACCAAACAGTGTTGTGTACATATAAATGTACAGGGCCACATATTTTGTGGTAAATATTTGTACTGTGTACAATATGTTTAATGAATGTTATGAGGCTATCAAAATTGTTACAAATGCAATTTCTCTGCATGGCTACAGTTGCATGGAAACGGTTCAGTGATTAAGATGGTTGGCATTTTAAAATGGGTAGTGAATAATGTGGACTATCATAATTATTTTAAGTATTCTGATTGCTGTTGTTTTTAAATTGAGAAAGGAATATAGCTTGACCAGAAACAATTAATTAATTGAGATTCTTACCACAAAATTTAGTTCCTTGTTTGTATTCAAATACGCCATTAAAACAAGTAGGCTTTACATGCCTACTGAACTGATAAATCCCATCAACAATTTTTGTTTCACTGTGGCATATTTTTTTTATGGCTGCTATGTTGACACTGTTAATAACTTACATGATAATAATCATATGTATTTTTCACATCTCTATTGCACTAAACTTTCTTTTCTTTGCAAGACAGCTGACAAACACTGAAGGGGAGTCCAATTTTAATAGCAACTTGGATCTTGCTTTTCAGAATTTGCACTCAACAGAAACACATAATGTTGGCATGGCTCCTCGATTAAGATGTAGTTTTAAAGTTATGAATACTATTATTTTAAACTCAAAAGTAAATCTTGGAACACTGCTGAAAAAAAAAGCATGCTTAGAATAATGTTTGTGACATGAAAACAAATTAAAACTTAGAATATGTTATTGAGCTGCCTATCATAAAGTCATACACTGGTAAAAGTAAAAGCCCATGAAACTGCTGAGAGTTAATTTTTAAAAATAGTCCTGGTTCTTTATTTTATCATCTGGAATATACCTAAGAACTGAATGAACTTTAAAACTAATAATTGCAAAAAAAAGTAACCTACATCTCTAAGATGAAAAAAGTAAACTTTGATATTTCCAAATGTATTAAATGACAATTTTATCTCAGTGTATGCCTGTATATTATTCTAGTGGTAGCCAACTAAGCAAAAACTTAATTATATGGCAGGAATTACATTAAATAATATCTGAACATTAGGTTACTGTAATACCATAATAGCTGATGTAGTTATTAATCTTCATTTTTATTTTAAAGAAACTGAAGTTCAAACAATAAGTGATTTGCCAGTGAGGCAAATTTATTACTGGCAGAGCTAGTTTTTGATATAGTCTCTTGAAATATATTGCACTTCAGTGCCTGTTTGATCTTAAATTAGTTGAATTTATAATAATTATTATTTCATGAAGACGTAGAACATGAAGATGTGAAACACTATAAAAAAACTAAAAATAAATTTAGGGATATATGAAGTTTAGAAATCTTATAGGATACAAGATCCAAATAGAAACTTCTGTTAAGCGTCTATAAAACTATACAAAATGGAACTATAAATTCATACAAATTCTAATTTCAAGAAAGTATAAAACACCCAGGAAAATCTTCAACAAAATGGACTACATGTAACATTCACCATTACTAAATTAACCTAAGATTCAATCTAAGTATAACAAAATTTCTAATAAGTAGATTCTAAAGCATAAATTGGAGTGGGGGAGAAAAAGCAAGAACCACCAAAATATTCTTAAAGAATGGAAAATAGAACTGCTCTTCTAGATATTGTGAATTATTCATTTTTTAAAAAGATTTTATTTATTTATCCCTGAGAGACGCAGAGAGAGTGAAAGAGGCTGAGACACAGGCAGAGGGAGAAGCAGGTTCCGTGCAGGGAGCCCAATATGAGACTCGACCCCAAGACCCCGGGCTCACGCCCTGAGCGGAAGGCAGATGCTCAACAATTGAGCCAACCAGGTGCACCAGGAATTATTCTTAAGGTAATTAAGGGGCACCGGAGTGGCTCAGTGGTTGAACATCTGCCTTTGGCTCAGGGCGTGATTCCAGGGCCTGGGGATCCAGTCTCATTCGCATCAGGCTCCCCACAGGGAGCCTGCTTCTCCCTTTGCCTATGCCTCTGCCTCTCTTTCTGTGTCTCTCATGAATAAATAAATAAAATATTTAAAATAAATAAATAAAGTAATTAAGATATGGTAGATTGGGACATGGATCAATGAAAATAATAGTTGAAGAGGACAGTAGACAGAATATTTTTCAATAAAGGGTACTTGGGCCACTAACTATTCATATATATAAAAGTTGACAGGCTCTTATCTTCTCCCTGTACAGAATTCTAAGTGAACTGTTTATCTAAATTCAAATCTAAATTACACATCTAAGTTGAATATTGTGATATATGAAAATATCTTCCTGACCTATAGATGTTTTTAAACCAATACAAAAAAATCACATCACAAATGAAATGACTAATGAGATGAATAATAAAAACATCATAAAAAGACCAAGAAGTGAAAGTAGATTTGAAACGTATTTAAAATATCATCAACAAAATACACAGATACATAACAATATGAGGTAAATATCATACTATAAAATTGGCAAGAGACTTCATCAGCCACTTTTAAAAAGAGAATATTATAAAGTCTAATATGAAAAGGTTCTCAACATCATTACTGATCAGGAAATTTAAAATAAAAAAAAATGCTATGAACTTACCCTGATGATTAAAATCCCACAGAGTGAAAATATAAAAAACTCACAAGAATATGGACCAATGGATCTTTTGGTGAAACAGTAAATTGGTACAAATACTTTGTAAAAATATCTACTCAAGTTTAGTAATATCTAATTTAGTTGAACATCTCTATGCCCATTTTTACAGAGAAATATGTAGAAGAAAGTTGTGAGAAATTGAAGTGCAATAGCTAAAACTTTCAATCAATATGAATGTCAGTCAATAACGTAATGCAAAATTAATTACAATATATTCATACAATGGAATTCTATTTAGCAAAAAAATAATAAGCTCCTTCACGCTGTTTATAAAGATAAGTCTCACAGATACAATATAATCAATGAAACCAGGCATAGAGACACACTTCATACTTTCTTACTATACAGTTGATCAACAAGAAAAGCTAAACTGTAATTTTAAGTGTAAACACATAAGTGAAAACACTCTCAAGAAAACCAACAGAGTAATTACATGGAAATCAGAACAGATTGAAGGAGTAGTAAGATTGGAAAGAGATTTGTGGAATGTTTTGGGTTTCTGAGAATGTTTTTTTTTTTTTTCACATGATAATTAGGTAAGTGGTTAATTAATAAATACAGTAAGTTATACTTCAGTGTTTTATCTTCTTTAACTATTAAAGAGAAAAAACCACGTATACTTAAAGAGAAAAAAGTAGAAGTGAGAAATTAGAGATGTAAAATACATTGGAGATATATACTATTCACAAAATGACAGAAATGCCTAGTGGTAGGGGATATGATTAAAATTCTGTTTCTTTTTCAAAATTACAGGAGGCACTACAACATGGATATATAATAGTCAACATATTAATGTATGTAAATTCTTATAAATTAATAAACTGAGGCTAATTAGTTATAATTATACACAACAGAAGCAGAAAGCTTACAAATTTACATAATAGAATAGAAAGCTATAGAAAGTATTTAATACCATTATAATGAAAAAGATTAACCACTTTATTGAAATGTCAAATATATTTTTGACATACTAGATTTAGAAAAAAAAATATAGTATGTACATTGAAGGAAAAGTGAGTATTTTGAGAGGAAATAGGTATTATGATACACCATTTATAGTAAAATATTGTTCACTATTCCAGAAGAATAGCTGATAAAAGTACTTTAAAATATGCCTTCTCACAAAAATCCTAGTTCTAGGGTTTTTTTAAAGAAAAAAAATACCTTTCTCCATAATAATTATTTGAAAAAAATTTTAAGGTTTATTTATTTGAGAAAGAGGTGCAAGCAAACTGGGGGAGGGGCAGAGGCAGAGAGAGAGACAGAAAATCTCCTGCAGACTCACTGCTGAGCAGAGAGCCCTATGCAAGGCTTGATCCCAGGACCCTGAGATCATAATCTGAGCAGAAATCGAGTCTGATGCTTAATCGACTGAACCACTCAGGCACCTCAATTAAAAAAAGAAAAAAAAAAAAAAGGTTTGCAAAATTGTTAGGCTATCATTTATTTCCCTTAATCTATCCTCATGGGTCTTTTAATTGCCTGTCTCTTTTTTCCCTCAGGTTCCTCATTGCCATCAACTTGTCATTCTTTGTCCACTCACTTCGTTCTTCCACACCTCGTCAAGCCTCGTCGTTCGGACTTCTCGCTTGAGTAAAGAAAGATGTGGTTTTTTTAGTATACAATGGAATATTACTCAGCAATTAGAAACGGACAAATACCCCACCATTTGCTTCAACGTTGATGGAACTGGAGGGTATTATAGCTGAGTGAATCAAGTCAATCGGAGAAGGACAAACTGTGTATGTTCTATTCATTTGGGGAATATGAATAATTGTGAAAGGGACTATAATGGAAGGGAAAAGAAATGTTGGAAATATCAGGATGGGAGATCAGAACTAAAGACTCCTAACTCGGGGAAACGAACTAGGGTGGTGGAAGGGGAGGAGGGCGGTGTTGGAGGGGAATTGGGTGACGGGCACTGGAGGGGACAATTGACGGATGAGCACATGGGTGTTTTTCTGTATGTTGGTAAATGAAACACCAATAAATGTTGATTAAAAAAAAAAAAAAGAAAGTAATCAAAGTTATCATTTGGTGGAATGGAAAAAAATGTATTATTTTTAGAAATATATGAAATAGATAAATATTGTTAATTGTAAGAACAGTTTTCAAAGAAACAGTTCAGTATTCTATCTTTTGGGTGGGGTATCTAATCTAATACACTTTCAGATTACCAAACAACTTTCATAAAGAATTAAAAATAATAATGATAAAGGATAAATTTATGTACTGCTTAATTCAGACCGAACAGTTTTGAATTCTTAACATTTATAATCTTATTTAACCTTTACATATTCCCTGTGATAAAGATATTATTCCAATATCATCTGTATCTTTTCAGATTCAAAAATGTAAGACACAAAAGGTTAATTAACCTGCCCCTAACAATCCCTAAGTGGTAGAGTCTGAATTTTAATTCAGGCATATGCTTCAAGCACTTACACCCTTAAACACTATAGTAAATCTTTATCACTACGAAGTGTTGTATTAAAGGATAAGAAAACAAGCCATAACCTCAATAGCTTTTGTCTCATAGAAAAATTTTATAATTTATTTTCTGATTTAAAAAGGAACTACAGAAATTTATAAATACAAACATTAGTAGTGGACCCAACATGCCATATTAGCTTATAAAATCCAGACGCTTTATATTGAAGTCTTATCTGATCAGGTTAGGTTGTTATCTAACAACTAAAGTTTATTAAAGCCTTTAAGAACTTTCTATCTACTCATAGAATCATTATAATATATATTAATAATACTTATTAATTAGTGAAATCATTATCTTTTAAGCAAGAGAGCTGAAACAGATACATTAACTTTACTCTCTTGTGTGACAATGGGTAAATGACAGATCAGTGTCACATTTTATGTTTTAAACATCATACTTATGCCTCCAATCAATGAAGTTGATCAGTTTGTTTTGTTCAACCTTGAAATGAAATGAAATAAAATCTATTAAAAAATATCAATAGAAAATATCAATAGAAAAGTTCCTTAGAGGATGTTGAACTGCTACCAGACAAATTATACATTCAGAGAGTTAATCCATTCTTCATAGGATCACCTAATCAACTTTATTGACTATTAAACTGAATTGACCAATTTACATAGTCGATTTGACCTCAAGGAAATGTATCTTTGAAGAACAATCACAAAACTGGGATTTAAGGAGAAGGGTGTCAAAGAATATTTGGCCAGATTTGAAAAGTGACACACTCACGCATAGAAGGGCATATCACATGATTTCCAAACTGAGTTTTCTGTTTTGTTCCCTAGGCTTGATTTTTCCAACATGGATTATTTTAACATGAAAGTTCATAGTTTTGATAACACGCAAAGCTGTTTAATTAAAATAACTAGTTGAATAAGAAAAGTTATAAATCAGAGACTGTTAGGGTTGGGCAAGTGAGCTAGTGAGGAAACCTTGAGGAATTGGTGACAGCTAGTAAGTCTGAATTAGAGAAGAAAAAGAATGTATAAGGTCTACTGAAAGAAATAATGTAAAATAATCCATTAAATATTTATTTGAAAAGGAGGAGAAACCAGTGGAGTATTGAACTATATAGAGAGAAATGTTTTTCAGTCATGGTCTGTGAACCAGCAGCGTTGACATTACCTGGAGATTTGTTAGAAATACAAATTCTTGCGCCTCTAAATCTATAGAAAATAAATCTGAGAGTAAGGCCCAGAAATTCATTTTAATGAATCTTACAGGTGATTCTGATCAATTTAAGAGCTTGAAAATCGCTGTGATAAAGAGTAAATAAAGATTTTTGTGCATAGAGTTCAACATGCTACTCCATTTTCCAAGTTTATTTGCTGGCTTTTTGCTTATTTTCATTTAGATACCATCTTAACCTACATCATTTTTATGGATATTTGTCTCTGCTAAGCAATCTAAAAAGAACCGATACATATATCAAAACTATTTATTTCCTAATACTGATGTTACTGATAATGTAAACAGAAAACACTCCAGGTATTTTATTAAAATGGGATTTATCGAGGAAATCTGTTGCCTTCAAAACTACTGCAAAGGGATCAGGAACGGACATCATAAGGAAGTAGGAGAAAATCTGGAAGTGTAGAAGAATGGGGAAGCTACTCCCAGTGGTCCAGCTGCCAGGGTGATTCAGTGAAGATATCCACGAAGCCACTGTAAACATAATTTCTTCCATGTGCACAAACACTTAACTATCTCTGCATGTGTGGGAGAATAATAGCTTCTGCTTTTCTTCCAATTTCCAACCTCACACATATGCTTTTAATTTGTAATCTTTCAGCCAAGGACGTTGGGGAATGTAGTTGCTAGGTTTCCAGCCCTTGCTACCCAGCAAAATAGTAGATGGGCAATAGTGGCTTTTACTACAAAAGAAAGCATCTCACACAATCAACACATCCCTTTGGATTCTCTGCTTTCAAACACCCTTCTACACACATTAAAGTACAGAAACAATAATAATCAAAAACATGTTTCCATTTTATATCATATAACTATCACTGTGCAAATGAATAGACAGTCACTCTTTTCCTCAAAAGGAAAGGCACAAAATCCATCAATCACTAGAGCCATCTCTGGGTGCCACAGAGAATCTTTTGTCTTCCAAACATGCACCCTTTACTCCATTGCATTCTTACTGTTTCACAATAATCAGGATAAATCTGCATAACTACTGGTTATGTTTCAGTTGCATCAGGAACTCCAAATGGTCAGATGATGTGAAGAAATCAAAATAGGAAGAAGATAGTACCACCCTCTACTTCAGTGGAACTACTGTTGTGTTTCACAGTAGAAATACTGCTATCTCAGAGGAAACAATACCTCTATATCCTAAAAGGGTAAAATTGGGGCAATAAGGAGGATAATTGAGATTATAATTAGGAGTAGTAGTGAAAGAGCATTCTGTTTACATCTCTCAGTTCTTACAACTGTGCTCATCAAAACAAGCTCTATATTTTAATTACAAGTCCCAGGAACACAGTCCTTTTTTAAAGATAAGTACCTAAACATGTAAATATTATTGCCTGGTTGGCAGTATAACTGATATTTCAATATTCTATTACAACTCTTTCCAGATGATACATATATACTAAGACCACTAACTGCCATGAGATGTCCATTGCTTCTTTATAAAATGATTGATTTGTCAAAAGTGATGTTGTAGGAGGACAGAGAATAAGATATTCACAAAGCCCAGTTATAACAATGTGGAGAGAAGCATCAGAACCAAGAAAGGTGAGATTAATTCATTTATTATTAATTCACTTTTCCAAGAAAAAAATACTGCTGCCAATTTTGGAAGAGGCTCAATGTAATCAACTTGTCATTAGTTAGCCATTTTCTTATGGAAAAGTGGCTTATACGTGGATCAGCATTCTCTAGCATTGACAGATGGGGTACTCAGGAATGGTGTCATAGAGATTATGGCTAGGTACGACTTAACGAACAAGTACAGTATGGCTGGGAAAACAAGGTGGCAATCACATAACTGGATATTTGGTATTCCTGATTATCAGGTTAAGTTGGTGTACATTCAAAGAGGACACAAAATATTGCTCTGAATATCTATTTACTATTGACATAAAACTGTCAGAGAGTTCCAAGTCAACAAGTTCATGAACATGCATTGAACAATTACTATCAATGCATATTCTACTTCTGGACATGCTGGGAATAATCTACACCAAGGAAGGTGAGCAGCAAGATCCACTGTGACATTCTAATCATCAGGAGGGTTTTTGCCCTCAATTTTCTTCCACAACCACCTAAGTACAGTGTTATAATGCAGAATTAGATCTCTTTGACTAGTCCTAGAGTCTTCTAAAAACCAATACTGAGAGATATGGCTTTTTCCCCATCTCAAATTTCTTTATAAGCCCAGAAGAGAAGTTTGACAGACAAATCTAAATAAACCGTAAGTATCTGTCCAGCAGTTGAAGTCATTGTCAAAAACTGTAAAAGTTCTGAGATTTTAAACTATTTACAAGCTAACAAGTGAGGTGGGCATAGTTCCACAGACGCTGGTGGCTGAAAGGAGGTTCCTGAGTCAGAAGTGAAGTTTACTAATGGAAACAGCAGTAGCCAAAGTATCAGCATTTCTCACCAACTCGCAAAGCACGTGTTTCTGTAGGTCAACGTAAACACAATCAGATGACACCAGCACCTGCATAAGAGAGGAACCCTGAACTTAGGAACTCCAGATGTTTTGAGATGGCTCTGAATACGTCTTTGTTCTTGAGGAATATATCTTATTTATTACACTAGACAAGAAACATACCTGCCGTTTGCTGTGGGGAGAGTAATCAAAGTACACAGAAATGACAAATAACTTGTATACAGAATATATAGGAAACACTATGACTCAATAGTAAGTAGACAAACAACTCAGTTACTATCTGGATAGATGTTTTGATGAAATGTCTTCACTAAATGTATATGAGTAACTTATAAGTGTTTAAGAGTATGCCCATTACCATTAATCACCAGGAAAATGCCAATTAAAATGCAGTAAGTTTCCACTACATCCACTACACCCAACAAGATATTTTATATTTAAAAAACTAAGAATAAAAAAAAAATAAAAAAAATAAGAATATTTACTTCTAGCAAGGATGTGAATAATATTTTTCCTTATACATTGCTGGTGGTATTGAGAAAATATACAACCATTTTGGGAAGATATATGGGAGTTTCTTACAAATGTAATATTTTTAATGTCCAAATCACCAATGCCACTCTCAGGTATGTATGTTATTCCTTACTAATTTATTGTCTTCATTCTATTGCCAGGACATAAACACACTAACAAATATTCAAATTAAACCTCTAAATTAGTGGTTCCCAATCCTGGTTGCATTAATATCTGGATATTTAATTTACTATATAATTAAACTTTATTATTGACTTATTATAATATGCATTACATATAAAACATGCATATTATATATATTACTATATAATAAACCTGGATATTGTTTTTTTTAATTCCTTTACCATTTATCATCACACACACACACACACACACACACATACACATACACATACACACATACACCCAACCACCAGTCCTTAAACCTCCCTCCACACAAATTCAGTCAATCTCTAGGGGTGAGCCTGGGCATCACTGCCTTACATGAAACAAAGTCCTTAGAAGATCAAAACTATGTCAGCCACTATTATGAGAGGCAGTATTCCCACTTGCTTTAATTATCTGAAGGAACAATAAAATAGCAATATGAACTCCTTTGTAAGTAAATCTTAAAACCACTGGTACCTAATATCATAATGGCCAAAGTCAGAAATGATTTCTAGCAACAAAATATTAGAAGTATCATAAATTTTAAAAACCCTAAATAAGATGATTAGGTAGCATGGAAAAACAATCAGGCCCATAGTTAGATGAAAGGACTAAAGAGGACTAAATGGTAAATGAAGACACTAATTATCAATACATATTAAGAAAGAAAAGTTTACCAAGTTGTCTTGATTTTACAAAATGAAAACGTTAGTTTCAGTTTTTTTTCCCACGACTGTACCTTGTATTTAGAGTGTCTATATTTCACAATTGTTTTCAGCTGTATTCCAGAGGCCTCAATTATATCTCCCATCAGTGATTTCTGGATGTTAAGGCTAAATGTTTTGTAAAATGTAAGCCCTTTCTGTGTGTGTCTGTGCGTGTGAGTGCATGCACCCCAAATTAGTTATTATGGGCAATTATACCTAGCAATGGTGCTTACCTGAAGATGAAAAGGTATTAGATTTTTAATTTAAAAGCTATAGGCAAAACAACTAACCAACTATTATTAGATTCGTGGACCTAATAATGTTTCTCTCAATATTGTGTTTTTATTTTTTTGTGCATGGTATGTTAAGCTGTTCACTCATGTGGTTAGAACAATAAAAAAAAATTAGTTGTGATGGGTAAAATGTTTTTCAGACCATACATATTACCAGCTTCCATTTTCCCCTGCTGAAATTTAGATTATGAGCAGCAATTAAATTTCCAAGTTGATGTTTGCAATCTAAGTAAGAATGATCCTTGAAAATATATTTGAGAAAATGTTTTCTACTTCTTACAGACTCCACATCAGATAATAGTTGCACAAGCCACCAAATTTCCAAAAGCTGGTATTATTTCTTATTGTAGCTCTTTTTGTCCTATGTCTCATCTTCACAAAATCATAAAACTCTAATAATCTTCCTTCCTTGATAGTTTTCATACCGATTACCTCCTCTATAACACCACTGCTCTACAGATATTCAGATCATCATTGTATCTTAGCTGGGTCCTTCTAGGAGATTGCTAACTCTTTTCTCATCATTAGCCTTGCATCTTTCAATGTATCTCACTGACCAGCTGACACGATGCTCTTCATATAACTTACTGCTTTTCTGATTTTAATATGTTTTTAACTGTAGTATGACATGCAAAAATTTACACTATTTTTCTTCCCAGCTATAGATCTTCAAAGTGACCTTGTTCATGATGATAACTCATATTTTTATGGCCTCTGCAGTAGTTAAACTTGGCCTTGGATGCTATGGACAAATACACAGAATGCCACAAACATGCTAGAAATAGGGTTGAGGGCAGCCCCGGTGGCTCAGCGGTTTTTGGCACCTGCCGTCGGCGCAGGGCGTGATCCTGGAGACACGGGATCTAGTCCCGCATGGGGCTCCCTGCATGGAGCCTGCTTCTCCCTCTGCCTGTGTCTCTGCCTCTCTTTCTCTCTGTGTCTCTCATGAATAAATAAACAAAATCTTAAAAAAAAAAAAGAAATAGGGTTGAGACTTGCACCAGTATCTTCAATATTACTTATTATGTGTCTGTAGGAAATGTCTATTCAGAAGCAATGTGAAACTCAGGTCTAAACAGAATCTTCAAGAGTGAAAGAACCCATGCTGCCTGCTTTCACCCATCCTTCCTAAGCTAACATTCATCACCTAATACAAAACAGGTATCCAATTCTTATGTTCCTAAAATCTTTTCCTGAGAATTTCTTTAGGAAATCAGGGCTAATTTCCAGTATAGACTTACAGGCTATGGTATGGATGCTAGTTTAAAAGAGATGAAAAATTAAAAAATAAAAGAGATGAAAACTGACTATTGAGATTTGGTCAGAAGTTATGATGTATTCAAAACAAATAGATAAGTTAGAATTAATTTGCAATGTTCTAGGTAAGAGGTAATATGGTTAGAGTAATGACAATGGGAGGGAAAAGTGTCTGGATAGACATTATAAATATTACACGGTTTAGACAAATAATTAGATTATGCTAAATATAGGATGAAAGCACAAGGGGCATAACATACAGAGGCATACATATATTTGGCTATTGAGTTAACTCCCAAATCTGTGTCTTACTAACAATACATTTATTTTTTTTAAATCACAGTTCAGTATATGTTGTATGGCCCTCCAAAAAAATGGCACTGTGTTCTTGTATCCTCTCATTTTGTGTTGCCATCTTTAGAATTTTTTTTTTACTATACTTGACATACAACATTATGTTAGTTGCAGGTGTACAACACAGTGATTCAATTCTAGACATTACCTTATGCTCACTAATGTAGCTACCATTTGTCACATGCAACAGTATCACAATACCATTTATTATATTTCCTATATTCTTATACATTTTATTCCCATGACTTACTCATTCCATAACTGGAAGCCTGTATTTCCCACTCCCCTTCACCTGTCTTGCCCATTTTCCCCATCCCCATATACCCTCCCCTTGGCAACTATCATGTTGTTCTCTGTATTTATAGGTCTGTTTTTTGTTTATTTGTTTTTTTTTTAATTTTTATTTATTTATGATAGTCACAGAGAGAGAGAGAGAGAGGCAGAGACATAGGCAGAGGGAGAAGCAGGCTCCATGCACCGGGAGCCCGATGTGGGATTCGATCCTGGGTCTCCAGGATCGTGCCCCAGGCCAAAGGCAAGCGCCAAACCACTGCGCCACCCAGGGATCCCTATTTGTTTTGTTTTGGATTCCACATAATTGAAATCATGAGGTATGTCTTTATCTGACATATTTTACTTAGCATAATACCCTGTAAGTCCACTGCTGGTCTTGCAAAGGAAAGATTTCATTTTTTTGTGTGTGTCCAAGTAATATTCCGTTATGTATATACACTGCATCTTCTTTATCATACCATCCATCTGTCAATGGGTACTTGAGACGCTTCCATATCCTGGCTACTATAAATAACCCAACTAAAAATTAGGCAGAGGACTCAAAGAGACATTTTCCCAAAGACATACAGATGGCCAACAGACAAATGAAAACATGCTCAACATCCCAAATCATCAGAGAAGTAAAAATATAAAATGCAATGAAATATCGACATAACTTTCAGGATGCTAATATCAAAAGGTAAGAAATAAGTGTTGGTTAAGATATGGAGAAAAAGAAACCCTCATGCGCTATCAGTGGGAATGTAAATTGGTCCAACCATTGTAGAAAAGATATTAGACAATCTTTAATAACTAAAATGGGAATACCATATGATCCAATAATTTCACTCCTGGGAGTTAACCTAAAGCAAATCAAAACATTAATGTGAAAAGATATGTACAACCATATGCTTACTGAAGAGTTATCTACAATCTAGCCAAGATATGGAAGAAGCCCAAGCATTCATCAATAGATTAATGGATAAGGAAGATGTGTGACCCTATCATCTTAAACCAATGGTGTGTGTTGCCACCACAGCAGACAATAGAGAATATAGAAAAGCATGTAGGGATCAATATGCCTGGGCTTGAAGGATTAAATATAATTTTTTCTACATAATACTGATCAGAACCCAGTCATCTGGCACACAACTAATTGCAAAAGAAAGCTGAGAAATGTTTTCATCCTATCCGTTCATGGAGAGCAAATGATCAAGAAATACTTGGCAGTCTTTGACACGCGCTATGTGGAATTAATGAAGGCTCTTTTTAAGAGATTACAGTACATTGTGGTTAAATGGTTCTTATTTACTCTAAGGGGAGGGGTTTCTTTTGATACAGGTGCCATTGTGGGCACAGGTATCTTTTACCATAGAAAATAATTAGGCAGGGCTATCTCAGGCTATAAGAAGACTTAGGGAATTTAGGAAAGGTACTTTGTGCAATAGGAAGGGGTAAATGGGCAGGAATATCTTCTCCCACAAGAGGGCTTCAGACAGAAACATTTTGTTATAAATGGTTATGTACTCTTAACTGGGAGAATCAATTGTGTCAAATGCACAGGGTAAGATGACTTTTGAAAAATGACAATTGGATTCAACATTTAGAAGTTAATTGCTGCTTGAGAGAATTGATGAAGACAAAAGCCTATTCAGAGTCAATCGAAAGAAAAGAAATATTACAGCTGTAAAAATGAGCAGAGATGTGGGCCAATAGTCAGAGGAAATGTTGAGTCATAAGAGATTTACTTTGTGTGTGTGTGTGTGTGTGTGTGTACTTTTCATCTGTATGACTTATTTTAAAGCTAAAAAATTGTTCCTCTTAATCTCCTTTATCTATTTCTCTTATCCCCTCATACCTCTCCCCTCTGGCAATCACCAGTCTATTTTCCATGAGTCTTTTTCTCTTTTTCGGCTGTCCTTTGTTCATTTGCTTTGTTTTTTTGATTCAACATAATGGAAATCATGATGTTTGTCTTTCTTGGACATATTTCACTTAGATAATACCTTCTAGGTCTATCTATGTTGTCACTAATAACAATATCTCATTATTTCTTTCATGGACGAGTAATATTCAATTGTGTATTCATTCGACACCTTCTTTATCCATTCATTATCAATGGATGGGGATTTGCTTTTTTTTCTTGTTTTTTTTCATGTACTGGCTTGTATAATGACAGGACTGATTCACTAAAGATAAAATCATCATGAAGATTTGAATAGGACAAGAATAATTGCATATGTAATGTGATCAAATAATCAAACATGTATTGGATCCAGTACACAAGAACACCTGGCATTACACAGGACAACAAATGATTCATCAGTCAAGGAAGGCATGGAAGTTAAGGATTCAGGTAGTTTTGTGTGTTTGAGTTTGGCATCATTTTTATCCAAAAACCTATGGAACTGAAATACTAGACTAGAAGGAAATTACTAAAAAAAAGTCATGCATGCAGGCTAGAATGTGGGTTGCTTAGGCACCATGGAAGTCTTACAACTGATATTAATAAGATCTAGGGTTTCACTATGGAATAATGGGTAACTAGACAAGAGGAAAAGATATTTGGACATGAATGCAATGTTTTGAGGATGAGTAATTGGTGTAACTACATTAAATATGGGATAATTTACTTTTATTTTTCTCAGAGTAAATTTCTTCCCTGAAGATTCTTGAATCTTTTATAAAAATAGAACAAACTGATCATCTTGGACCCCTGAAGTATAGCCGTCACCTGAGATATTGCTTAATGACCCTAAATAAAATATTCCTACTGTTCTGTCTCATAATAAAGATAGAAAATCCAAATTTGGTTAAATTAAAATTCAGCTTAATAAACCTGACATTCTAATTCTTTCTGTCAATTTATCCTTGGTAATTTTATCAGAATTAAACATAATATTAATCCATTACTCTTTTTCCCAATGCATGAATATCAATCAATCAGAAAGGCAAAAGTAGAAGCAATAAGAATTTTCTAAGATGAAATTTAAAATTGAATAGGATTAAATCATAAGGGCATACAAGTGTGCCATTCTAAAACAGCATCTATTTTAAAGCAAGATTTTCTTTTTTTTTTTTTAAGATTTTATTTATTTATTCATGAGAGACACACAGAGTCCGACACACAGGCAAGGGCTCTCTGCAGGGAGCTAGCTCAATGCAGGACTCAATTCCAGGACCCATAGATCATGATCTGAGCAGAAGACAAATGCTTAACCACTTAGCCATCCAGGTGCTCCAGAAAAAAAAAAATATATTTTTTGAGGAATATTAATTTGTCCCCAAACCTCACATTTCACTAAATTATTAAATTCCTTTTTTTCTTAATTTTGACAGTGAAAATATACAGATATCTTAGTTTAAAACAAACCTTGTATTGTGCCCAAGATTGCATCTGAGAAACCACCAAGGAGTCCAGACTGATGCAAGCGCACGAGGGTTTATTAACAAGCTTGAACTTGGGGATCCCTGGGTGGCCCAGCGGTTTGGCGCCTGCCTAGGGCACGATCCTGGAGACCCGGGATCGAGTCCCACGTCGGGCTCCCAGTGCATGGAGCCTGCTTCTCCCTCTGCCTGTGTCTCTGCCTCTCTCTCTCTGTGTGTGTGACTATCATAAATAAATAAATAAATAAATAAATAAATAAATAAATAAATAAATAAAACACACTTGATCAGGGCAGCCCCGGTGGTGCAGCGGTTTGGAGCAGCTTGCAGCCTGGGGTGTGATCCTGGAGACCCAGGATCGAGTCCTGCATGGGGCTCTCTGCATGGAGCCCGCTTCTCCCTCTGTGTCTCTGCCTCTCTCTCTGTGTCTATGAATAAATAAATAAAATCTTAAAAAGAAAACACTTGATCAAGAAATAAATATAACTATTAATAGCAAGTTATAAACGAATATGTATATTATAACACTGCTCAGGAAATATTAAGATATGAATAAACAAGAATGTAAAATCTTATATGGTTCAGTTGTTTTTTTTTTTTTTTTTACACTGCACTTTCAAATATATCAGGAAGGAAGAGGAAAGAGATGGGGTGGAAGGAGGGTAAAAATTAAAAGAAAAATATCTAAGAAAAATTTTCTTAGTTGCGGGAGAAATGATGTTACATTGCAACATACACTTAAAATCGAAGGAAAAGACCTCAGTTCACTACTTTCCTGCTACTCTTCTTTCCGGAGTCCTGCCAAATGTCATTATTAAGGGTGGCTATTTACATACAGTGCCATAACATGATAAGCTTAAAGGTCAAAGTCTGTAGTAGAAAGAACTTCATTAAAAAGGCCACATTTTAGAAATAGGAAGGCCTTTTTACAAGTAATGTTAAATGGGGAATTAAGGCAATGACCTAAATAATTAAAGTAAAACAAACCCTATGAATCTGAGAGAAAAATAGAACTTTGAGGCTTAAATCATCACAAATTACTGTCTACATTCATCAAATTAATGGGGTAATTGCTTGGCATACACTTTAAATAGGTTACGTATCTTCCAACTGAAGTCATATCTTTATGCAGACACTGATTTATTGACTTTTGTTTTATTCTTTCCAAATGTCTTAGTGATTGATTTAATAAAATGAACTAATTTTGATATTAAGACACTAAAAACTTTATAATTGGTTTATATTAAGTGGTTGTGTTTATGTCCATTGCATACATTATAAGGGTCATACAAATATTAAAATCATATTGTAGCAAAGGTTGAAACTGAATAAAATTTTATACATTTACTATCTAAAATGTGGAAATTAGAAGCATATGATTCCTACAAGTCAGCCTACCTATTATTTCCTAAAATCCTTTTAAAACCAGTGCTGCTAGATCCCATGATCTCATTTGTGTTACAGTTGTCAAAGGGTCTGTCAACTGATATGCTCTGGCAACATGGACATTTTTCTGTTCAAAATGTTTCTTTTGCATCCTTTCATCTGTTCCTCTATCCCTTACCCCCACCCCCTACCCTTTCCTTCTGGTTCTTTCTTTCTTTGCTGCAGGCAAACAATGGAAAACAGGAACTAGTAAAGAATATAGGAAACATTTACTAAAAATAGAATACCATCTTGGAGTTTTGAGTGTTTAAGCCCAAACTAAGTTATATACCACTATTTAAAAAAAATAATAAAGTTCGGATTTTAAATTAGATGGTAATTTTAAAACAAAAAATAAAATAAGAGAAATTCTACAAGAACAAAATCACTGTAAAAGAAACAAAAAAATATCTTTAATTTTGAGAATGAGTCTGGCTGTGACCTGGGTATGAGGTGGGAGCACAGATAACCAGAACAGCACACCTAGAATGTGTACTGAAAACATTCTGCAGTAAAGGTTGTTACACTTGTGAGACTAATTGAACATGTCTGGGAGATAAAATTCTTGCCGTTCCCCTAACTCTCCAAGGAAGCTTGCGCAACTGACAGCCACATTCCTCTTAAGGCATACTAGCACTGAGGGGAAGGCATAAATTTTGGAACAGAGATAGCTAAATATATCCTCTCTACCAGACAGGTTGAATAAAAAAGAATTAGAGAAAGAATTATCAGACACCATAATCATAGATTTAGTAACATGCTACATATTTTTTTTATAAGATTTTATTTATTTATTCATGAGAGACACAGAGGGAGAAAGAGAGACATAGGCAGAGGGAGAAGCAGGCTCCCTGCAGGGAGCCTCATACGGGACTGGATCTCAGATCCCTGGGATCACATCCCAAGCTGAAGGCAGATGATCAACCACGAAGCCACTCAAGCATCCTAGTAACATGCTAAATATTAGCATTATGTAAGGGGCATTGGTGATCAATAGTGAAGCGAGATGATTAAGTATCGAAAGTGAAGAGACAGGATAGGTCAATCCCAATTTCAATTTGTTTTTTAAGATTTATTTATTTATTCATGAGAGACACAGAGAGAGATGCGGAGACACAGGCAGAGGGAGAAGCAGGCTCCCTGCAAGGAGCCCAATGCTGGACTCGATGCTAAATTCTGGGATCACACTCTGAGCCCAAGGCAGATACTCAACTGCTGAGCCACCCAGGTGTCCCCCAAGTTCAATCTGTAGTTTGCCCACCCTCAAATACTTACCAAATGACACTGGGAAAGCTCATGTGACCTTTAATTTAAATCCTACTGCAGGGATCCCTGGGTGGCGCAGCGGTTTGGCGCCTGCCTTTGGCCCAGGGCGCGATCCTGGAGACCCGGGATCAAATCCCACGTCGGGCTCCCGGTGCATGGAGCCTGCTTCTCCCTCTGCCTGTGTCTCTGCCTGTCTCTCTCTGTGTGTGTGTGTGTGTGTGTGTGTGTGACTATCATAAATAAAATAAATAAATAAATAAATAAATAAATAAATAAATAAATAAATCCTACTGCAGACAATAGGAGCATATAATACACCTGTTATTTAAGATAAAAGATGTCAAGTGGACACTGCAGGTAAGGATATCTCAGAGGAAGGTAAGAAAATGAAAAAAAAAAAGTTTCATCACTAGTACCCTTTAGGTCTGAAATTGAAACATGGGGAAAAAAACCTTCAGGTAAAAATTAAAATAACACTCATGTGAGAACTGATCAGAGACAAATCTATCAATGAGAAGTGCATAAACACAAGTTTTTGAGTCAGAAATGGATTACTGGAAATCACATGAGATTTGTCAAATGTGTTAAATAATGTTTCATACAGTCCTGAAATGTTATTGGAGAAAATTAAATCCTTATGATTTGACAAGGAATGGTAGCATCTGTATAGCTCAATGGGAAGATTACTGATTGTTATTTTTTTTTTCCACTTACAAGGTGCTATTTGGCCCCAATCCTTAAAGATTTCTACATTCTTATTATATGTTCTTTCTAGTAGTTAATTGTTGGGAGAAGTAAATGTGGAACCATTACACTGGTGGACATTTCAGAGTCCACACTTAAGGATAAAGTCCCTGTGGGAGTTTGAGGAATATCTAAAAGACAACCCTGGATTTATTTGCAGTCACTGTTATGGATCTAATAGAGTGAGATCCAGAGCTCCTGCTTTATGGGGGACTGTTAGATTGGGGAAGTTATTGAATTCCTTCTTTCTTCATCTTTTATACCCAGACCTTGAATACTGTGAATTTTAAATTTGATGCAAATTATACACTTTGTAAGAACAAAGTTGAACAATGATAGGCATTCAAAGTTCATGCAAACACATTCAATTTTAGTATATAGACAATTTATCCCAAATTGTGAAAAGATCTAATTTTGCTACTGAAGGACAGTCTATCAAATGAGTAGATCACATGAAAGTTACTTAACCAAAATTAAGGTAATTGCTTGGATTTCTATACGTTCTCAAATTCACAGACTTAATAAATGGATAAATTTGAACTCTTGAAATAAATAATAAATAAATATTAATATCTCCAATCATATTTACACAATAAAGAAGGACATGGTGGTTTAACAGTTATTCTTCCAAAAGACTGAGTCATGAAAACACTCATTTTATAATACTTTTTAAGTCTTAGTACTAAATAGCTAGAATGCATCAAGGAACAAAGCAGACAAACCTTTTACTCCCCCTGGGACTCAGGTTTTAGTGGCTTGTTTGCATGTAATGAAAGAAGAAATAAACCAATCTAGCTATATTTAATTCAAATTAAGATCATAGTCTGACTAATCCAAAGAAAATATAAGATTTTAAAGGGTTTTGTTGTTTGTTTCTCAATTCATATGTGGTGTTTACACAGAGTATTCAAATCTTAACTGTATGGCTTGATGTTGCATATACATACGTGTATAATCCCACAGCCAGCTCCCAGCTCAGATGGGAGCCTACTTCTCCCTCTGCTGCAACCTATGCTTGTGCTCTACCTCTTAAATAAATAAATAAATAAATAAATAAATAAATAAATAACATCTTTAAAAAGTATAAAAAAGATGTGTATGTTTTTCAGTGGACATATGGGCTGCACTCATATCTGTTATATTTTCCCTTATGAAAAATTCAAGGTCATAGGTCATGAGAATACTTAATACCAAAGTGTTTTCTGATAAGATTGTGCTAATTTACAATCTTCCCAGCATTCTCCAAAAACTCATTTGTCAAGTTTTACATACTCTCATCAAAAGTTGGAATTTCCTATCATTTGAATTTTGCTTAATCTGGTATTTGGAAAAAAAATCTGATATTTGGGTAGCAGTATCTCATATTGGTTCTAATTTGCATTTGTTAAAGCAAAGTTAAACTAGAAACAAAGTTATACTGGAAGAAAAAGTTATACTGAAATCAAGTTTATGTTTATTGACCATTGAAATAGTACTTTTCTGAATGCCTTTTTCATTTTATTATATTTGTCTTTTTCTCAGGTACATTAGGGCTTTTAAAATATATGTTTACACAGCAACAGATACATGTATTAGAAAAATACATGTAGTTTTCAAAAAGG
Source organism: Vulpes lagopus (assembly GCF_018345385.1). NCBI lineage: Eukaryota > Metazoa > Chordata > Mammalia > Carnivora > Canidae > Vulpes > Vulpes lagopus. The sequence goes on along the minus strand of NC_054843.1, from coordinate 21,177,902 downwards.
GGTAATAATATTCATGACTTGCTTTTGTTCTCTTACTTGGGTATTTTCTTGACTGTAACCCATCTGGTTAATTTTATCTTTCACAGATAATGCCTTTGACATTCTACTTAAGAAAACTTTATCCAAAGTTACCACTAGCTTATAAAGATACTCTTTATTTCTGTAAGTTTTATTGTCTTACATTTAAGTTTTAAGTTTATCAAACATCTGAAATTAATTTTTGCATTGAGAATGAGTCAAAAATAAAAGGCTCATAGCTTTCAATCAAGGATAGCCAATATATCCAGTGCAAACTATTGAAAACATCATATTTTCCTAACTGAAATGAAATGGTAACTGTTGTTAATTAGTTGACCATATTTTCAGGCTTCTGTTTCTGGATTCTCTATTCTATTCCATTGGTTTGTCTATCCTTGCATCCCTAGCTACACAATTTTAGTTATTATAGCTTCAGTATATGCCAGCAATCTTGGTCTTGTAAATTCTGCAAATTTATTCAATATTTAAGATTATCCTTTACCTTTTAGAATCTGTTTCTCAAATATCTGATTTTCAAAAAATCTTCATTGAGACTATTTTCCCCCCCACAGACAATAGATACTGAACTCTGTTCAGAGTACATTTTAAGCATTGTTCAGACTTGTATGTCGTGTTTCCCCTTACAGCTAAGAGACAGTCCATACAAGATGGTCTCTATTGAATGTCAAGATATTTCTCAGGTTTCCTATGGCTTCATGTGCTCTGTCTTGTCTTAACAAGTAACTCATGGATGCTGAATATTTTGTTTCACATTTAGGCTCCCCACTACTATTCTCTGTAGGAATTCTTGTTCTCTTCCAGCAGAGCCTCATCTATTACTCTAACCTGCCTTGCCTTGGCTATCACCATTGCTTTTATGTTGGAGAAAACAAGAAATGGCTGAAAAGAACACCCCTTAACAAATGATGAAAACTTGCTTTCACATTTTAATGAGTGGCTAGTCTGTGAATCTTTCTGCTTCCCTATGTCATCCACTGAAAACAAAACTTTGTCCCTATTTCTATTTTTGTGTCTATCAGTTTACTATGCTTCTCTGGGCAGCAAGAATAGCTGGAAATGATGTAATCATGGCTCCCATGTCCCCTGAAACTAGAAGGGCAAGAGAAGCTATAAATAAATGGAAATACTGAATTTTCTGTTTTTAATAAAAGAAAATGGGCACAAGAAGAATACAGTATCCAGAACAAGTTTGGGATAGGGAGGAGCAAGCAATCAGTGATCAGGATGAAGAAAGTTTCTCCTGACTAGAAGAGATAAATATGCAAGAGAAAATAAAACACAGACAAACTCTCTACCAAGTTGTATAAAGAGAAATATGAAGTGCAAATGGATCTAAGACTTAGGTCTGTTGTGTTGATGAAAGGAATCAATACCTTTACATTGCTAATTTCTTTGACATACAAGAAGAGTTTAGTTGCTAATTATGGTTCTTAGGCAGGGCCTCCACCTCCCCTCTTATCCTCTATAGCTTCCTGAGGTATCACAATGCAAATGCTTAAAGCATGACATGTGCATGTGAAGACACATGCTCTTTCTGGATACAGATCAATTTAGTTTGGAGGCTACAAATCCTATCAGACCTCATTCTCTGAATTCTGTGACCCTGCTACTCAAATCTTCACAGAGTGAGTTATTTTCTGTAAAACTGTAGACATGTGAGACAACTGCTGTATTTAATATATGCCCACCAATGAATAAAGTACTTGGTAAGGAGACTGCTCATGAGGAGCTTCCTAACTGTACACTGCATCTAAAGACTGCAAACCAACTTGGTCAAAGACCATTACTGGAAAAATCATCTGGACAGTATGTGGAAATGAATGACTAAGTTTAAAATTGGAGATCCTGGGACACCTGGGTGGCTCCGTGATTAAGTGTCTGCCTTTGGCTCAGGGCATGATCCTGGAGTCCTGGGATCAAGTCCCACGTCAGGCTCCCTGCCTGGAGCCTGCTTCTCCTTCTACCTGGGTCTCTGCCTCTTTGTCTCTCATGGATACATAAAATCTTTTTTAAAAAATTGGAAATCCTGGGGCACCTGAGGGTCTCAACTGGTTAAGCATCCGACTCTTGGTTTTGGCTCAGGTCCCATGATCTTGAAGTGGTAAGATGAGCCCCAAATGGGGCTCCACACCCAGAGTGAGGCATCCTATGGATTCTCACTCCCTCTGCTTCACCCCATACACTCTCTCTCTTTCCAAAATAAATAAGCAAATAAAATATAAAATCAGAGATCCTGGACACCAAAGAAAGACTAAAAGGTATATTGGAGGGAAAAGGCTTTCTAGTAAGGAAATTCAAGATTTTTATACCATTGGCTTTAAAGTTCGTTTTGAAAGTTAAAAGAAATATAATTTTTAAATATTCAAATGTTATTGATAACATTAGCTTCTTACATTAACTTTTATTGCATGTACTAAGCAGTAGGATTAAGGTTTATTTATTTATTTATTTATTTATTTTAAAGATTTTATTTATTTATTCATGAGAATATACAGAGGAGATAGAGAGAGAGGCAGAGACACAGGCAGAGGGAGAAGCAGGCTCCAGGCAGGGAGCCCAACGTGGGACTCCATCCCTGTCTCCAGGATCACGCCCCGGGCTGAAGGAGGCGCTAAACCACTGAGCCACCTGGGCTGCTCGAATTAAGGTTTTAAATCAACGTGTTTCTGTTTTATTATCTTCAGATTAGATATTCAGATATAAAGATAACTCAAAACTTTTCTTAAAGCACCTCAAATAAATTGAATAAATTTTTTTTTTTTAGATTTCTACAACCTAATTAAAAACTGAGAATATAACTCAATTAACATCAAATGTTAATTGCAAATGTGAAATTAAGGCTAACTTAGTAGCAATTATCTCCTGGTATTGTGACCAATGGCATCCGGCAAAACTACATTACTTTAATGATTTAAGGTTATTAGCAGGCTCTAGTTTTATAAAGGTAGAAAACAAATGTAGACAATATCTGCTGAGTTGACTGTTGTTATTTCTACATTAGCTTCTTTCTCGCTGATTTACAATTCCTCTGTTCTCCAATATATTAAATTTGTTTTTTAATGCATGTTAATTCAGATAAGGGTAATTTGTATTCTATACAGAATTATGTTAAGGGCTGTAAAGTATGCTCAATTGTCATAGCAAAGTACTATTAATGTGTCTGTAGGTATTTGTGTGTGCATGTGTTTGTATATATAAGTATATATACATGTATATATTTCAAATTTTCTTAAAAGAAATAAGCATTGAGAAGGCTAGCAAGAGAAGGTACATTTTTGGTATCTCGGAAGGAGATAAAATATTTCAAGAACAGATTAACTATTTTCCACATCAATAATGGTGGGAGGGTGACTAATATTGTATCAGAAAGAAGCCCACTGGGATTTGTCAACATGGAAGCTACTGGTGATCAAAAAATAATAATCTTGGTGACAAAGGGAAGATGAAACTCAAAGTGTAGTGGTTTGAGAAGAGAAAGGGAGGCGAAAAAAAATGAGAGTAATTAAAATAACTCTTTAGAGAAGAGAAAGATCTTGTTCCTTTTACTCTCTGGCACTTTAAAAGCCTCAGACACAATGAGAGACAGTTTGGAGTAGCACAACTTGAGAAATAAAGGAGTAGATTTATTACTGATGCAGAATTTTCAGACAGACTGAAGAACTGAAGAACTGTAGTGTGTCTCTCCCAGTGCAAGGAAAGGAGTAACATTTTCTAAGACTTGTTTCTCTGTGGGGACAAGAAATTAACTTAGTAAAGGCCTCCTTTGGCTCTACTTGTACCTGACCTACACTATGTAACTTTTAAAAGAGCTGCTTGTCTTCTCTAAAATAGGCTTTAGGATTAATTTGTTCATAACTTTCCTCTATTTTTCATCTCTCAGGCTTTTCCAGGGTTGCAGAGAGAAGGAGGCAAAAGCAAAATTGATTCTGAAGCAAAAAGAAACGAATGATTCTGAAAAGGAAATGTATCCAAAAGTGTATGATTTCTGACCCTCCATGTCAGAGTTTGAAGGCAAAGCTGCCTACTGAGGTTAATGCTGCCTGCAGAACACGAAGCTACCCCACACACCATCACAGCCCAGCCATACACTATACTGAATGTAGGAGTGAAATATTGCGACAGAATTAAAGTACCATCCTGTCATGCTTCATCATCTGTTCATAAATGTCACACTTAGATTCTGAGGAGAGGGGTGGCTGGTTAAGAGCAGAATCCAGTTTGGAGAATTTGATGTCTGTCTTCATCTGCATCCATTACTGATATGACTAAGGATTTCTGTCCACCTTGTTAGAGACAATGACAAAATCTCATTTCTAGTTTTTTTTATATTTTAAAGTGATATCTCAGGATTTTTTTTAAATTTTTTTAACTTTGAAAAATAGAGGAGCTATCAATGTTGCCTGGTGCTCAGGAATGAGCTGATTATTTGTCATAATACTAAACAAAAAGATAGGATCATTTAAATGGGATTTCAAATGTCTAAGAAGAATATTAGCATTCAAACTATAACCACATTTTTTTTCTATTATCAGAGTTGATCAGTTAACAGAAGTGGGTTATAGAGACCCATAGCTAGGCCTTTCATTAATGCACAAATAAGCCAAAATAATATTAATGTTTCCTCACGTGCCTAATATGCATGGAGAAAATAATATTCCAACATTGACTTCTTGTCTCTACAGTACTAAATTTTCCTAATTACATGTTGTGCTTTCAGTTATTAATATCAATACAATGTGAAAAGAAAACCTAGGAAGCAAATACTGAATCCACAGTTGGTCACTGAGCAGAATCGGGGACACTAGCTCTTACATAATCAGATGGATATTTTCCAGGTCTTTCCTAATTTCACTTTGGAGCACACTTCTTACCCGCCTCTTTGGCTGCTCCTTCTTCCTACTCTCTTTGCCTTCATCCCTGCTCGACTAGAAACTGAACCAATCTTAATGTCATCCCCAACTTGCAATAAAGACAGATCCTGTGGATTCTATTTCCTCATAATCAAGAGTTTCACTGATTCTTTGTTTCACTATTTTGGCCCAAATTACCAAAATTTGTTTTCTGACCAACGTAATTGCTGCTTTTTATTGACTTCCCCCATGAATTCACACTTTTCATAGCCACACACTGTCAATGTTGTCCGTTGGGTTTTTGGTTTTTTGTTTTGTTTTACTGTCAATGTTTATGGAGTAATATTTTTTATCATTCCTGGGCTTATTATAGTGAAAGAGCTTCATATTTTGGAAAAAAACCTTTATATTGTCATATCTATTATTAATATAATAATCAATGTATTTTATGGCTATGATTCCATACCATAATTTTCACTGGAAACCTTCCCAGTATCTTTTCACCCTTGTCATACATCTGTATTCATGATCTAGTCTCACAAGCATTCTTTGAGGGGAAAATAAATATGGTATGTTCTTTCTGGACTCAAGGATTGCTTTACTTACTATTCTAAATAATGTTTCTGCATTTTATATTGACTAACTCTGATTTGACATTTAAGTATCTGCTTAAATGTTACTTTATAATTAAGCATTTATTGATCTCTAAAACCAACTAAGTGGCCAGAGTATATGGACTCACAGCATGCTGTATTTTACATGTTCTAAAACTTGTAACACAGTTCATAATTTATTTGACTATCTAGCACATTGCAGTGTAATCTCTACAAAGGAAGAGGTGATATGCCTTGTACACAAAGTGTGGTTCCAGCACTGCTCTAGAGCATGCTGCCCAGGAGATTCAAATGATGAATTAATACATCTTGCCTTAGAATTCACTTGACTTTTGGGAGACATGAAAATGCAACTGAAATTAATTCTCCCAATGAATTAATAATCTTTATGGTTAGAAGTATCTTTTATCTTACAAAAATCTCCATTTGTTATGTGCTGGTATTATCTCAGAATAAGGTAGTTTATTAGTTTTAAAAATCAGTAACACATTTAATACTCTGTGTAAGGGCATGAAACATTCTGGAATGAACAAACCAGGTTGCAGATGCTTTTTGAAATGAGCTTACATTAAAATAGTGGGTTTAAATAATAAATAAACTCAAAAGACCAAAATAGTGAGAAATGAAAACAAAAACAAACACCAAGCTTTGAAAATAAGAAAGCAAAGGGATGAAAGAAAGAAAATAAATAACTAAATTGACATTATGGGGCTGATTCTCAGAATGTCTCATGAATTAGATGAGCCAATTCCCTCTGAAATTGTGGGGTGCCCAGGAATTTAACAATAGAAGAAATTATATATCTGTAACAACAGAAAGTAGATCCATGAAAGTTTTCATTATGCCTTCACACAGGTAAATTGCCCCCTCTCCCTTTGACAGTAGACTGTGAATTTTCTCTGTGGAGAAATGAACTGAACCTGACAGACTCCTAAGAGGGCTGAGATTAAAGCTGAGATTAAACTAAGATTAAAGCTACTATACTTTAAACATGGTAATAATTATAATGTCTATCTTCAAAATAAAAGTAAGAACTCCTCCGAAGACATTACCTGCCCCCAGATATAAGAACCTATAAGAACATGGTAGTCAGGCTTAAAAATCTCACACAAGAGTCTAAAGATTCCCTCTCAAGAACACTTAACAGCCTCAGAAGAAAAAAAAAAAAAAAACTGAAAAGACACTCCCTTTATCTTTTTCTTTCTTTCTTTCAGAAATAGATAACATTTGTTTTTTTTTTTTTTAAGATTTTATTTATTTATTCATGAGAGACACACACAGAGAGAGAGGGAGAGGCAGAGACACAGGCAGAGGGAGAAGCAGGCTCCAAGCAGGGAGCCTCATGTGGGACTGGATTACGAGTCTTCAGGATCACGCCCTGGGCTGAAAGCAACGCTAAACCACTGAGCCACCCAGTCTGCCCTCTTTCTTTTTCTTTCTTCTTTCTTTCTTTCTTTCTTTCTTTCTTTCTTTCTTTCTTTCTTTCTTTCTTTCTTTTCTTTCTTTCTTTCTTTCTTTCTTTCTTTCTTTCTTTCTTTCTTTCTTTTTCCTTTCTTTCCTTCTTTCTAGATTTATGTATTTATTTGAGGGGGAGAAAGCACACGAATTTTAAGAGGGGCAGAGGGAGAGAGAGAGAGAAAATCTCAAGCAGCCTCACTGAGCACTTAGCCTGTGGCCTTGGGGCTTGATTCCAGGACCTTGAAAACATGACCTGAGCAGAAATCAAGAGTCTGCCACTTAAAAGACTGATCCATTCAGGTGCCCCACCACTTTCTTTTTAAAAAATTCTTTCTGTAATGGACTAGAAAGATGACTCCACAAGACCAAAACCAAACCAAACAAAACAAAAATCAGCAAATCCCATAAACCTACACAGAACTTCCAATGAGCTTATACACATAGTCTTACTCTTACATATGAGGGGAGAGATCCAAGACTTATCCAACATTTTTGTAAGAAACCTCTAATATAGGGTGCCCGGGTGACTTAGTGGTTGAGCATCTGCCTTCAGTACAGGTCATGATCCCGGGGTTCTGGGATTGAGTCCCACATCAGGCTCCCCACATGGAGCCTGCTTCTCCCTCTGCCTATATCTTTGACTCTCTCTGTCTCTCATGAATAAATAAATAAGATCTTAAAAAAATAAAAACAGGAAGAAACCCCTAACATAAAGCACAGATAACAAAACAAGTGGACCCATAAAAGGAATTCAAGGAACAGAAAAAAGCAAAAGAATTGGTAATTAAATAATATTAACATCCTGAAGAAGAGAATATTTATTAGATAATCTCTGCAATACAGTAGTAAACTCTACAAAGGGACAGTAAGAAAGACTTGCATAAGACTTTCTCCAGGTAATAAACAAACTTGCTAAACTAGCTGAAAGTACTGAGAGCAGAGTTATACATCTTGTGAAAAATTTAGGTATTTTTTTATTTCAGATGCATGAAGAATTAGGCAAACAAAATAAGTCTAATTATTCTAGGGAAAACACAAGTTATACATGTAAGGGAATAAAATCATAACATAGTAGATTTGCATCTATAAGTAGTAATTACTTACCAGATCTTTATAATGTTAACATGTAATACTGAAGTAGCATGAAATTATAATATGATTATAATATGAAGTATATTGAGAAGAGTGTACATGTGAGGTCAGATACAAGGGAGTTACCTGTATTTTTTCTCAGTAGGTATCCCTAGTTACCCTTAGTAAAAATATTTCAAAAGAGGTAAACCAAAACATGTAAACATATTATTTCTGAGAAATGGAGACAAATTCACAAAGAGTAACTAGAGACTATCAAGCCTTTGCTTCTGGATAATGGGAATCAGAATGGTAAGGGATGTGAGAGCCCTGAGCTTTTCCCTTATCTGTTGGGTAGAATTCTATTATAACTATTAAAATTTGTATGTCTCATACTAATGCTATAAAGAAAGGAAACTACCTCATGCCCAGGTATTCAAAAAAGCCTTGTATACAGAAGCATATCATGACAAGCTTTACACTAATCCTAAGTAAATGCATGATTACTCAGTACTCCGGTAAGGAAATTAATGAGAATTCTGTTTGAATATTTAAGTTGGAAGTTTTGTATATTTATTTCCCTGAAATTATTTTTGATAATTAATAAGTGACAATTAAGATTATAAAACAGCTGTTTTCATTAAAATATAGTTTATATCTATATACATATAAAAGAGGGATGGAGTGAGTCAAAATGAGTATGCTTTTCCTAATACAATAATTTACATGTAGTTATTTTTAATTCTAATGCTAGTATCATGGAAGCATGCATAACCTGGTCCTTGGAGTATAAATGAAGTCATTCTAAACAAGATAACTTATTTCCTTTGTTCTCTAAGAACTAGCAGAACTAGCAGATATACTAAAACACATTAGAAAAAAAAAAACAAGTTCGGGTTTTTTTTAGATTTATTTACTTATTTATTTTCAGAGAGAGAGAGCTCAAGCAGAGGTAGGGAGGATCTCAAGCAGACTCCATTCTGAGAGCAGAGTCCAATGCAGGGCTTGATCCCATGACTCTAAGTTCACGACCTTAGCTGAAATCAAGAGTTGACACTTAAATGACTGAGCTACTCAGGTGCCTTGAAAAAAACAAGCTTTACTCAATATTTGTGAATAAAATACAATAGGTTTTATTATAATTTGTGCAATTCTAATTTTTATTTTAATAGGACAATTTAAAGAAGACAAAAATAATTTAAAAACATAAAAATAGTATTGGCAAAGAGGTAATAAGTTTGATCTATATGACCAAATTGCATACTGTTATTAAAAATAAGTGTTCAAACTTAAGGATTTGGGGAAAGTTTCATAACACAGAACTGAATAATTAAATGATCAACATAATGAGAAAACTTCATTAATTATTTCAAAAAATATGAAGTATTTGAAATATTCTGTATTTGCTAACCAGTTTTATTGGATGCAAAACTAAACATTTTTTGAAAAATTACTTCATTAGATATTGCATCTTGTGTCTCTCTGATGACTCATTCAAGACTCAAACTCACTAAAGTATATGGCTATCATTTTGTGATTTTTTAATGCCTGTTGCCATTATTCACTCTATCATACAACTTCATTATACAACTTCCTTTTGCCCATCAGAATTGTGTTTTCTATTTCTTCACAATAGAATTGAGTTATATAAAGTTATTGACTAACTACATGTTTTTAACAATTCTCAAGGTACTACCAAAGTGATATTACAGGAGTTCTAGTAGTAAAAAGGAATTAAATGCCAATGGCTATAAATCACCGAGAGACTCAGATTATCAAGTGAGAGATATCCCTCTATATGAAATAAAACACCAAGTAAGAGAAAGATAAGGAAAGAATTTGAGAACTAGGAAATCCAGTATCTATTATAATATTCAGAGAGAAAAGAAAGAAAAGCTAAATAAAGGGCATTATCATAAAATGGTAGGCCTTTAAGTGAAGAGAGTTGAAATTTAAAAACATATATACATGTTAATTTTTATATTAAATTTCTATATTATATATGTGTGTGTGTTCAGATACAAATGCTTTTTTAAAAATAAGTAAATCACAATCTGAAGGAAAAATCTTGCACCAAACAATGTGTAAAGAGTGGGAAGAAAGATTATTTGATTTAATGCAATGTTAGAAAGTGAATGTGTAGTTTTTTTATCACAAAAGCCAATATGGAATTAAACCATAAATTTATATCAAGGGACGCCTGGGTGGCTCAGTGGTAGAGCATCTGCCTTCAGCTCAGGGCGTGATCCCAGGGTTCTGGGATTGAGTCCCACATCCCGCAGGGAGCCTGCGTCTCCCTCTGTCTGTGTTTCTGCCTCTCTTTCTGTGTCTTTCATGAATAAATAAATAAAAAGCTTTTTAAAAAAATAAAATCTTAAAAAAAATAAAGTTTCCTCTAATATAAGGAATGAACAGATGCAAAAGACATTTATCAAGGAGACCAAACTACTTCCTTTCCCCATATTTTAGGGATACATTAATAAAAGGATATGGATACACAAGCTAATAAGGTCCAGATATAAGTAGTACACAACCTCCAGAGCGATACTGAATGGGGAAATCTTGGCTAAAGTAAGAGAAGGGACAAAAAGTCTTTATGTGATTTGTATGAATATATAAATACTGGCCAGAGCTTTTGAGATCTGACATGATATTACAGACTTGATGCTTTTGTCATTGACTTTGGACAAGTTATGTTTTGTAACAAATCATGGAATTATATAATTTTATTGCTTTGATCCTCTTAATAATATATCTACATTAATTTATAGTAATATTTGTTGGAAATCATCAACTAGGAAAAAGTAGACCTGTAGAAGAACTACACATGAATTCAGAGTGATTACTGTTTTATCTTAGGTGTATGGTCCTAGGCCAGATGGAATATACTCAGTTTTCTTGCATCCAATCATTAGTACAACTAAATACCCTGAAAATAATTCCAATGGAACCATAAAAGGTCACTGAGATGTGAAAAGAGAAAGGCAAATGGCTAGCAAACTCAAGGCTTGAAGCATGAGACTGTGGTGGTTTTCCCGTTTTTGTTTGTTTTGTTTTATCTCCCATTTTATCTTCCATGTTCACAAAATTAAGCCTGAGAGAGTACTTTAATCCAGAGAAACCACCAAAAATAAACAAAATTCAAAAGAAAAAAAATAAAACCTGGTGCCATAAAACATCTAAGAGAAATAAGTGTGACTTGGTCTGAGCAATGCTTTTTTGGATTTGTCATAAAAAAAACAGAAACAACAAAACCAAAAATCAATGAGTAGAGACTACATCAAATTAAAAAGCTCTGCACAGCAAAAGAAACAATCAACAAATGAAAAGATAACCTGCAGAATGGGATACAATTTTTGTAAGCCATATATCCAACAAGGAGTTAATATACAAAGTATGTAATGAACTTATACAACTCAGTAACACACACACACGATCTGATTTAAAAAATGAGCAGAGGACCTAAACAGATGTTTCTTTTTCCAAAGAAGACATCCAAATGCCAAACAAGTACTTGAAGGATGCTCAATATCACTAACCCTCAGGGAAATGGCAATCAAACCATAATGAGGCATTGCCTCACGCCTTAGGATGGTTATCATCAACAAGAACAGATAAGTATTGTTCAGGATATGGAAATAAGGGAACACTTGTGAACTGTTAGTGGAAATGTAAATTGGTACAGCCACTATGGAAAATAGTATGGAATTTCCTTAAAACATAAAAACAGAATATTGAATTGATATATGCATTCCTATGTTCATTGTAACATCATTAACAATGGCCAAGATAGGGAAACTTAAGTGTCCATCAAGGGATGAATGGATAAAGATATATACTATATTATTACATTATATTAGTTATGTTATATATAAATATATATATTGTTCCATAATATATATGTGTGTGTATATATATATATATATATATATATATATATATATATATACACTTTAGATATTCCATACTTTATATATGATGGAATAATATTCAGCTATGAGAAAGAAAGAAATCTTGCCATTTCTAAAACATGGATGAACCTTGAAGACACTATGCTAAGTGAGCTAAGTAAGACAGAGAAAGACAAATACTGTGTGATATTACACATATGTAGAATCTAAAAAGCTGAACTCATAAAGACAAGAATGGAATGCTTGTTACCAGAGGCTGGGGGTGGGATAAATAGGGATATTATGTTTAAAGGTATAAACCAGAAATGAGTAAATAAATGAGTCATGGGGATCTAATGTACACCATAGTAATTATAGTCAATAATACTGTATTATAAAATTCAAACTTGTTAAGAGCCTAGATCTTATTTGTTCCCATCACACACACAAAATAATAATTAAGTGATATGATAGAGATGTTAGATAATGCTATGATGATAATCTCATTACAATTTATAAAAAACATATCAATAAAAATGTACATTTTAAACTTACACAATGCAGTATCAATTATATTGAAATAAAAATAAATTTAAAAAGAAACAAAACAAACATAATAAAACCAATAAAAACCAAGTCTCTTTGGCTTAAGTACTAGAATTAAAAAAAAAAAAAGCCCAGTGGAGATCTAGAAAAAGAATGTATCCTATGACCATATATAGTAATGACTATGAGCCTGATCTTCCCATAGAGATTGGTGCCAGCAGAGCCTGGCTGGGCTGATCTATCCTATGCATCACAGGCACCAGCAGAGGTCTACTACTGTCAAATACAACATCAGCTGCATCAAGTTAGGTCAATGCCTTATTTATACCACACTCACTAGCAGCTCTAGACTCCATCACGCTGAAGTTTTAAGGTCAGTGTAGTCAAAGCAGGCCAATTCATCCTCTGCTGTATGTAAGATGGCCATGCCAGTGTCCTGAGGAGCAACCTGTTCCCTATCCAATACTTAGTGAATGTTGTAGGCCTGATCCCTGACCACCTGAGAGCCACTAAACCATACCTCATTTTATAGTAAACAGAAATAGACAAACCTTAAACTCAATATGAATTATCATAGGTCTCATTTTCTCTGCCCCACCATCCTATGGACCCTGAAGCAAATAAGGTCTAGCATCTCCTAGTAGTAAGAGTTAAACTTGGCTCAGTGCCCCATGGCTGTCCACATGATGACATAAATATCTACATCTAGCTACTCATGGCCACCCACCCAACACCAGAAGATCATCCAAGCCAGGTATTTCTATACCTTCTATCCCACTCATGTCAGGAGGCAACTGGAATAGTTGTTTTTCTCTTCTGAGGGCACCAACACAGACATAGTGAGAAGTTACAGGAATCCAGTGGCTGGAGAACAGGCCAGGGAATTTGCTCTCTGTTCTCCAAAAACCCACTTCCTCCCCCTTCCCCCAAACAATACCTGGTGGCCAAGGAAAGCACCTTCCCACCAACATAGTTGGAAGTAGAATAGGCCCCAGTAGGTGCTCCTGGGAAGCCCTAAGAGCAAAGCTAACTAGAATAACATTGCCAGGCCTCAGAATACTGAATTAGAATTCTAACCTATAAAAGTATTCCAAAACCTACACATTAAACCTACTCAAGGAGACCTGTACAGTAGAATTAAAAGAGAATCCCCAGTAGGGGGCAAGATGGCTGAAGAGTAGGGTCCCCAAGTCACCTGTCCCCACCAAATTACCTAGATAACCTTCAAATCATCCTGAAAATCTACAAATTCGGCCTGAGATTTAAAGAGAGAACAGCTGGAATGCTGCAGTGAGAAGAGTTCGCGCTTCTATCAAGGTGGGAAGACGGGGAAAAAGAAATAAAGAAACAAAAGGCCTCCAAGGGGGAGGGGCCCCGCGAGGAGCCGGGCTGAGGCCAGGGCGAGTGTCCCCAGGACAGGAGAGCCCCGTCCCGGAGGAGCAGGAGCTGCACCGACCTTCCCGGGCGGAAAGGGGCCCGCAGGGAGGTGGAGCAGGACCCAGGAGGGCGGGGATGCCCTCGGGCTCCCTGGGACACTAACAGGCACCTGCGCCCCGGGAGAGTGCGCCGAGCTCCCTAAGGGCTGCAGCGCTCGGCGGGACCCGGAGCAGCTCGGAGGGGCTCGGGCGGCGGCTCCGCGGAGGGGGCTGCGGGGCGGGACCGCGAATCCAACAGCACAGGCCCTGGAGCACAGGGCGCCGGGACACAGCCCAGGATCCGGCCTCCCCCAGGACAGGCAGAGGCCGGGAGGGCCCAGGACAGCGAGGACGCTCCTGCCCCAGCTGAGCAGATCAGCGCCCCCGCCCCAGAGCCTCCAGGCCCCTGCAGACGGAGAGCCCCGGAGTTACTGCGGGAGCTGACTCCAGGGCTGCAGAGCTGGCCGCCACCACTGCGGTTGTTCCTCCTGGGGCCTCACGGGGTAAACAACCGCCACTGAGCCTCACAGTGGCCTCACCGGATAAACAGGATAAACATCACTCACTGAGCCCTGCACCAGGCAGGGGGCTGAGCAGCTTCCCCAAGTACTAACACCTGAAAATCAGCACAGCAGGCCCCTCCCCCAGAAGACCAGCTAGAGGGACAGGGGAAAAACAAATTATTGACCAAGCAGCACTGGAAAGTTCCAGGGGAAGTCGAGGAACTTACAGTACACAGAATCAGAGGTTACTCCCCCTTATTTTTTGTTTTTTGATTTCTGTTTGCTTCCCCTCTTTTTTTTCTTTTTTCTTTTCTTCTGTTTTTTTCTTCTTTTTTTCTCTTTCTCCTCTTCTTTTTTCTTTTTTTCTTTTTCTTTCCTTCTTTCTCTTCTCTCTTTTTCTCCTTTTCCCAAAACAACTTGCTTTTGGCCAATCTGCACTGAGCAAAATGACTAGAAGGAAAACCTCACCTCAAAAGAAAAAATCAGAAACAGTCCTCTCTCCCACAGAGTTACAAAATCTGGATTACAATTCAATGTCAGAAAGCCAATTCACAAGCACTATTATACAGCTACTAGTGGCTCTAGAAAAAACCATAAAGGGCTCAAGAGACTTCATGACTGCAGAATTTAGATCCAATCAGACAGAAATTAAAAATCAATTGAAAGAGATGCAATCCAAACTAGAAGTCCTAACACGAGGGTTAACGAGGTGGAAGAACGAGTGAGTGACATAGAAGACAAGTTGATGGCAAAGAGGGAAACTGAGGAAAAAACAGACAGACAATTAAGAGACCATGAAAACAGATTAAGGGAAATAAACAACAGCCTGAGGAAGAAAAACCTACGTTTAATCGGGGTACCCGAGGACGCCGAAAGGGCCAGAGGGCCAGAATATGTATTTGAACAAATCCTTGCTGAAAACTTTCCTAATCTGGGAAGGGAAACAGGCATTCAGATCCAGGAAATAGAGAGATCCCCCCCTAAAATCAATAAAAAACGTTCAACACCTCGACATGTAATAGTGAAGCTTGCAAATTCCAAAGATAAAGAGAAGATCCTTAAAGCAGCAAGAGACAAGAAATCCCTAACTTATATGGGGAGGAATATCAGATTAACAGCAGACCTCTCCACAGAGACCTGGCAGGCCAGAAAGGGCTGGCAGGATATATTCAGGGTCCTAAATGAGAAAAACATGCAGCCAAGAATACTTTATCCAGCAAGGCTCTCATTCAGAATAGAAGGAGAGATAAAGAGCTTCCAAGACAGGCAGGAACTGAAAAACTGTGTGACCACCAAACCAGCTCTGCAAGAAATTTTAAGGGGGACTCTTAAAATTCCCCTTTAAGAAGTCCAATGGAACAATCCACAAAAACAAGGACTGAATAGATATCATGATGACACTAAACTCATATCTGTCAATAGTAACTCTGAACGTGAACGGGCTTAATGACCCCATCAAAAGGCGCAGGGTTTCAGCCTGGACAAAAAAGCAGGACCCATCTATTTTCTGTCTACAAGAGATGCATTTTATACATAAGGACACCTACAGCCTGAAAATAAGAGTTGGAGAACCATTTACCATTCAAATGGTCCTCAAACAAAAGCAGGGGTAGCCATCCTTATATCAGATAAACTAAAATTTATCCCGAAGAGTGTAGTGAGAGATGAAGAGGGACACTATATCATACTTAAAGGATCTATCCAACAAGAGGACTTAACAATCCTCAATATATATGCCCCGAATGTGCGAGCTGCCAAATATATCAATCAATTAATAACCAAAGTTAAGACATACTTAGATAATAATACACTTATACTTGGTCACTTCAAACTAGTGCTTTCTACACCCAATAGGTCTTCTAAACACAACATCTCCAAAGAAACAAGAGCTTTAAATGATACACTGGGCCAGATGGATTTCACAGATATCTACAGAACTTTATGTCCAAACACAAATGAACACATTCTTCTCAAGTGCACATGGAACTTTCTCCAGAATAGACCACATACTAGGTCACAAATCAGTTCTGAACCGATACCAAAAGATTGGGATCGTCCCCTGCATATTCTCAGACCATAATGCCTTGAAATTAGAACTAAATCACAGGGATCCCTGGGTGGCGCAGCGGTTTGGCGCCTGCCTTTGGCCCAGGGCGCGATCCTGGAGACCCGGGATCGAATCCCACGTCGGGCTCCCGGTGCATGGAGCCTGCTTCTCCCTCTGCCTGTGTCTCTGCCTCTTTCTCTATCTCTCTGTGACTATCATAAATAAATAAAAATTTAAAAAAATTTTAAAAAAAAGATTTTAGAACTAAATCACAACAAGAAGTTTGGAAGGACCTCAAACACGTGGAGGTTGAGGACCATCCTGCTAAAAGATGAACAGTTCAACCAGGAAATTAAGGAAGAAATAAAAAGATTCATGGAAACTAATGAGAATGAAGATACAACCATTCAAAATCTTTGGGATACAGCAAAAGCAGTCTTGAGGGGGAAATACATCACAATACAAGCATCCATCCAAAAACTAAAAAGAACTCAAATACAAAAGCTAACCTTACACCTAAAGAAGCTATAAAAAAAACAGCAAATAGATGCTACACCCAGCAGAAGAAGAGAGTTAATAAGGATTCGAGCAGAACTCAATGAAATCGAGACCAGAAAAACTGTGGAACGGATCAACATAACCAGGAGTTGGTTCTTTGAAAGAATTAACAAGATAGATAAACCATTAGCCAACCTTATTAAAGAGAAGAGAGAGAGAAGACTCAAATTAATAAAATCATGAATGAGAAAGGAGAGATCACTACCAACACCAAGGAAATACAAACGATTTTAAAAACATATTATGAACAGCTATACGCCAATAAATTAGGCAATCTAGAAGAAATGGACACATTTCTGGAAACCACAAACTACCAAAACTGGAACTGGAAGAAATAGAAAACCTGAACAGGCCAATAACCAGGGAGGAAATTGAAGCAGTCATCAAAAACCTCCCAAGACACAAAAGTCCAGGGCCATATGGCTTCCCTGGGGAATTCTATCAAATGTTTAAAGAGGAAACCATACCCATTCTACTAAAATTCCCATAGCTGTTTGGAAAGATAGAAAGAGTTGGAGTAAAAACTCCATCTCCAACTTGTTCTATGAGGTCAGTATCACCTTAATTCGAAAACCAGACAAAGCCTCCACCGAAAAGGAGAATTATAGACCAATATCCCTGATGAACATGGATGCAAAAATTCTCAACAAGACACTAGCCAATAGGATACAACAGTACATTAAGAAGATTATTCACCATGACCAAGTAGGATTTATCCCCGGGATGCAAGCCTGGTTCAACACTCGTGAAACAATCAATGTGATTCATCATATCAGCAAGAGAAAAAACAAGAACCATTTGATCCTTTCAATAGATGCAGAGAAAGCATTTGACAAAATACAGCATCCATTCCTGATCAAAACTCTTCAGAGTGTAGGGATAGAGGGAACATTCCTCACCATCTTAAAAGCCATCTACAAAAAGCCCACAGCAAATATCATTCTCAATGGGGAAGCACTGGGAGCCTTTCCCCTAAGATCAGGAACAAGACAGGCATGTCCACTCTCACCACTGCTATTCAACATAGTATTGGAAGTCCTAGCCTCAGCAATCAGACAACAAAAAGACAAAAGGCATTCAAATTGGCAAAGAAGAAGTCAAAGTCTCCCTCTTTGCTGATTACATGATACTGTACATAGAAAACCCAAAAGACTCCACCCCAAGATTGCTAGCACTCATACAGCAATTTGGCAGTGTGGCAGGATACAAAATCAATGCCCAGAAATCAGTGGCATTTCTATACACTTACGATGAGACTGAAGAAAGAGAAATTATGGAGTCAATCCCATTTACAATTGCACCCAAAAGCATAAGATACCTAAGAATAAACCTAACCAAAGAAGGAAAGGATCTATACCCTAAAAACTATAGAACACTTCTGAAAGAAATTGAGAAAGACACAAAGAGATGGAAAAACATTCCATGGTCATGGATTGGCAGAATTAATATTGTGAAAATGTCAATGATACCTAGGGCAATTTACACGTTTAATGCATTCCCTATCAAAAAACCATGGACTTTCTTCAGAGAGTTGGAACAAATTATTTTAGTTTTTGTGTAGAATCAGAAAAGACCCTAAATAGCTAGGGGATTTTTTTTTTAATTTTTATTTATTTATGGTAGTCACAGAGAGAGAGAGAGAGGCAGAGACACAGGCGGAGGGAGAAGCAGGCTCCATGCACCGGGAGCCCGATGTGGGATTCGATCCCGGGTCTCCAGGACCGCGCCCTGGGCCAAAGGCAGGCGCCAATCTGCTGCGCCACCCAGGGATCCCTAGCTAGGGGATTTTTAAGAAAGAAAACCATAGCTGGGGGCATCATAATGCCAGATTTCAGGTTGTACTACAAAGCTGTGGTCATCAAGACAGTGTGGTACTGGCACCAAAACAGACACATAGATCAATGGAACTGAACAGAGAATCCAGAAGTGGACCCTCAACTTTATGGTCAACTAATATTTGACAAAGGAGGAAAGACTATTCACTGGAAAAAAAGTCTCATCAATAAATGGTACTGGGAAAATTGGACATCCACATTCAAAAGAATGAAACTAGACCACTCTCTTTCACCATACACAAAGATAAACTCAAAATGGATGAAAGATCTAAATGTGAAACAAGATTCCATCAAAATCCTAGAGGAGAACACAGGCAACACCCTTTTTGAACTCGGCCACAGTAACTTCTTGCAAGATACATCCATGAAGGCAAAAGAAACAAAAGCAAAAATGAACTATTGGGACTTCATCAAGATAAGCTTTTGCACAGCAAAGGATACAGTCAATTAAAAGACAACCTACAGAATGGGAGAAGATATTTGAAAATACGTATCAGATAAAGGGCTAGTTTCCAAGATCTATAAAGAATTTATTAGACTCAACACCAAAGAAACAAACAATCCAATCATGAAATGGGCAAAAGACATGAAGAGAAATCTCACAGAGGAAGACTTAGACATGGCCAACAAGCACAAGAGAAAGTGCTCTGCATCACTTGCCATCAGGGAAATACAAATCAAAACCACAATGAGATCCCACCTCACACCAGTGAGAATGGGGAAAATTAACAAGGCAGGAAATCACAAATATTGGAGAGGATGTGGAGAAAAGGGAACCCTCTTACACTGTTGGTGGGAATGTGAACTGGTACAGCCACTCTCGAAATCTGTGTGGAGGTTCCTCAGAGAGTTAAAAATAGATCTGCCCTACGACCCAGCAATTGCACTGTTGGGGATTTACCCCAAAGATACAGATACAATGAAACGTCGGGACACCTGCACCCCGATGTTTCTAGCAGCAATGTCCACAATAGCCAAAATGTAGAAGGAGCCTCGGTGTCCATAGAAAGATGAATGGATAAAGAAGATGTGGTCTATGTATACAATGGAATGTTACTCAGCCTTTAGAAACGACAAATACCCACCATTTGCTTCGACGTGGATGGAACTGGAGGGTATTATGCTGAGTGAAGTAAGTCAATCGGAGAAGGACAAAAATTATATGGTCTCATTCATTTGGGGAATATAAAAAATAGTGAAAGGGAATAAAGGGGAAAGGAGAAAAAATAAGTGGGAAATATCAGAAAGGGAGACAGAATATGAAAGACTCCTAACTCTGGGAAACGAATTAGGGGTGGTGGAAGGGGAGGTGGGCAGGTGTGGGAGTGACTGGGTGGCGGGCACTGAGGTGGGCACTTGATGGGTTGAGCACTTGGTGTTATTCTGTATGTTGACAAATTGAACACCAATAAAAAATAAATGTATTAAAAAAAATAGAATCCCATCTCCTAAAATAATTTCAAAACATCAAGGATATCATAAATAGCCAACTGTAATACCAAGAACCATTAAATTATAAGTGGAATATGGAAAAATAGTCAACTGATACCCATACTGAAATGAATCACATAGGATGGGTAATGGAACTTCTTGACAAATATTTCAAAGCAGCCACAATAAGGTTTTTCAACAATTACAAATTCCATTAAAAAATAAAAAAGTAGACAATACCCTAAAGATATTAAAATTATATACATACACATATATATTATATACATATGATATATATAGATATAGAATTATATATATGTGTATACATATAATTTTAAATCTTATATATATAATTAAAATTATATATATATATACACATATTTATAAGGATTATATAGACAAGTATACAACTGAAAATAAAGTAATTTATAAAAAAAAAAAAAAGACTCATTGAATGGGCTCCATAGCAGAGTGGAGATGACAGGAAAGAATCTATGAACTTCTGAGGAAAAATCAACAGAATATACTCAATCTGAACATCAGAGAGAAAACAGATGAAAGAAGAAGGAAGGAAAGAAATAACAAATCCTTAGGAATACGTGGGACTGAAAGAGTAAATCTCACATTTTATTGTTTGTATTAGTGGCATCACAGGATGGTAAGAGAAAAAAAATGAGGCTGAAAAGTTATTAAGAGAAGAGCTGAAAACTTGGCATATTTGGCAAACGACATAAACCTAGAGATTCATGAACCTGAGAAAATCCACATAAAATAAGCCCAAATATATCTGTGCCATGCTATTTTATCATTAAACTTCTGAAAACTAAGGATAAAGACAAAATCCTGAAAATGGCAAGCAAATAATGATCTTATAAAATAAAGACAAAAAAAGTAGTACAATGGTTTACAGGGACTGAAAATAAGAGAACCATCAACCCAAAATTTTATACCCAGAAAAAATATTATTCAGGAATAAAACAGAAATCAGGCATTCTCAAACAGAGGTATGGAGGGAGGGAGAGAACTATTACAAAGAGATGTATCCATAATCATTAATGGCTACAAGAATCTTTCGAAACAGAAAGGAAATAACAGAAGCTCAGAATGTCAAAAAATGGAATAAGTAGAGGTGAAGAGAAAAAAATTTTTCTTCTTCTTACAATTTTCTTTTATCACATTAGTTTTTTGAAGCAAACATTCTAAAACTTAATGTGGTACCCACTGAAAATAAAGGAAATATTTAGGAAAATTATATTTTTTCAATGAATAGGGTAAAGGGCCATAAGTGAAAGTAGGGATTTGATATTTCATTTGAGAATAAAACAGTATGCTGTGCAGTATACTATAGGGTGTGATGTTACAAACATAAACTGTAACCCCTAGAGCAACAAATAAATATACTTGAATATACTATAAGCAAATCAAGACAGAATCTTAAAAATGTCTATGGCGAGAGAGAGAGAGAGAGAGAGAGAGAGAGAGAGAGAGAGAATACTGAGAAACAGATGACAAATAAAATAAAAAATTGAGAGCAAACAACTCTATACTCAACATTTTTTTAAAATCCAGTTAGAAAATGGGCAAAAGACATGAGATGTTTCACTGATGAGATCTATGGATGGCAAATAAGCACAGGAAAAGGTGCTCAACAGCTTTGATCACTAGATAAATGCTAATTAAAATCAGGTTATCAACACATACCTACGAAAATGGCTTATAACTGTGATAATATCAAATGGGGATCTGGTGAAACTGGATCACATGCATTTCTGGTGGGCTGGAAAAAAATGGTACAGCTACTCTAGAAAACTATTGGCAGTTTTTTTCTAAAATAAAAATTGGTCCAAGTCCCTGCTCTGCAGTGTTGGGCAAACTTGGACCCAAGCTCAAGCTTGGGAATAAACCCTCATGTACTTGCATCGGTGTCAGCTCCTTGGTGGTTTCTTGGATTTTCAGTCTTGGGCACAACACAATTGTGTTGGGCACAATTTGGGGGCTCATCCAGGATCTGAGAGACCCCCAGGACCCCATCTGGAGGGTTTCATGCCTGGTGAGTGCACTCAACTTTTTCCACCTTTTGTGCGCATATTCCGTGAGAGCTCTATACTGTATTTTTACCTGTAGGAATTCCAATCTGTATTAGGTCGACATTGGTTTAGGTGGAAGCACTGGCAGGCCGTCGACTGGGGGTCTTGGGAGACATCCTTTGCCCCTGCCAGGAGGATGGAAGTCCTCATCTGTAAGGAGGGCTGACTGCCAGCCCTTTCGTCTGTTTTGTGTCTCCGGCTGCACTGGAATATTTGTCTGTGTTACTGTGTCCTTGTTAATCATCATATTTGTCTGTGTCTTGGTGTGGATTGGGGACATAATGGGGCAGACACAAACCACTCCCCTGTCTCTTATGCTCTCTCACTTCTCGGATGTTAGGGAAAGAGCTCATAATCTGAGCACAGACATATGGAAAGGGAAATTTCAAATTTACTGCATATCAGAATGGCCAACTTTGATGTGGGATGGCCCCGTCAACAAGCGGTCCATGCTTCAAAAGGATCTACCAGAGCAGGAAATTGAGGGTGAATCCAGAGTGGAAAGATTTAGATGTACCTGTCATTATTGCCTGTATCATAAAGATGTTTCTGAGGATACCAGCATGGAGAAAAATTATGACACGGAGCCAATGTAAACATAAACTTGTACTATTTCCTCTGATTAATAATTCTAGGATCGTTATGCAGCAGCTCGGGAAAGCTGTTCTATGTTAAGACAAATTGTAATATTTTAATAATCTATGATATAAACTGTCTTGTATCTATTCCAGTTTGATATTAGTTTGTGAGGATTCCTGTAGTTTTCATTTGAATGACTTCAGTTCCTGTAGTTTGCATTTGAATGGTTTCAGTTTATGTCCACTTTTCAATTTGACCTAAGGAAGCACTACTAGGTTGAGTGTGCCTAAGTGTTTGAGAAGCCTAAAGTCATTAAGATAAAACCTAACATCAAAAAATCGGAAGCCAAGTAACTTGTGCAGAAGGAATACACAGAAAACTTGGGGTGGTTTGGTTAGAGTATAATTAGGGGAGGGTGTGCATAAGGTAGATTTTTCTGGTTTTCAGAAATTGTAATTTTCTTGATGTGCTATTTCAATTTTTAGTAGCAAATGTGTATGTAGAGGATCTTATTAAAATTGAGACATATTTGAATAAAAAAAAAAAAAAAAAAAAAAAAAAAAAACTTTCCACCTCCCTATTATCTTACAGGTTAAGGCCGTGATCTTCACGGACAAACCGAATGGCCACCCTGACCAGGTGCCCTATATCCCGGTCTGGCAGGACATGATCGAGAATCCCCCTCCTTGGATAAAACCATTTTCACCCCCCAAAGCAGGTCCTACCAACATTCTAGCCCTGCAGAAAGCCTAGAAGGAGACTGACTCTAAGACCAAAGCGCCCCTTTATTGGGTCTTGCAGGATTCCTCTCTGGAGGACCTGATTCTCCTGCCGCCCTACCAGGCACCCTTCTCCCTTCCACCCACCCCCATCAGAGGCACTGGGGTCTACAGAAGGGGCTCCACCCCTCTGGCAAGGGAATTCCTGTGGGTGGGCCAGCAGCAGGAATGCACAGAGGGACCCAGGGGGTGGCCCCACGGGGTGGCCCCATCTCCAAATGCCAGGCCGGCCAACTCTACCACCCATCCCCTCCACGCCATGCCCCCCCCCCCACCACAAGACTGGTGGACAGCCAATGTTATATTGGCTGTTCTCCACTGGTGATTTATATAATTGGAAAACCCAAAATGCAAAGTTCTCTGATAATCTGAAAGATCGAATTGGGCTTTTAGATAATGTTCTCTTTACCCACCAGCCTACTTGGGATGACTGCCGACAGCTCTTGCAGGTTCTCCTCACCACAGAAGAGAAACAAGGAATTCAGGTAGAAGCCTGGAAGTCTGTCCTGGGTGAGGACAGACAGCCAACTCAAAACCCAGACCTCATAAACACTGCCTTCTCCTTATCCCACCCCACCTGGGACTACAACTCAAGTGAAGGTAAAGAGAGACTCCGGGTCTACCACCAGACTTTAATGGCAGGTCTCACGGCTCCCACACACAAGCCTACCAATCTGGCCAAGGTATAAGATGTAAGACAGGTAAGGATGAGAGTTCAGCAGACTTCTTAGAATCATAGAGGCTTTTAGGCAGTACACCCCTATGAACTCAGAAGCCCCAGAAACAAAGGCCGCAATTGTCATGGCCTTTGTTAACCAGGCCACTCCGGACATTAAAAAGAAATTGCAAAGAGTAGAGAGACTAGGAGAGAAGAGCTTGCAAGACTTAGTAATAGTAACAGAAAGAGTCTATAATAATAGAGAAAGTCTGGAAGAGCAACAAACCAACCAAACGATGGGCAGACCCTAAACTTGGCCAAGATCCTGCTGGACGACCCACAGGAAAGACGGAGGCACCTCAAGAAGCTGGCTTCAGGGACAGGTCAGGAGGATGGCCTTGGTTCCCATCAGGAGCACCCTAAACTGAACAAAAGTCAATGTGCTTTTTGCAAAGAAAAGGGCCACTGGGTGAAAGACTGCTCTAACAAAAGATCTAAGGCCCCTACCAAGATCTTGGAAATGGACAACCTGGACGACTAGGGGAGTCGGGATTTGGCACCCCTCCCCGAGCCCAGGGTAACTCTCAGAGTGGAGGGGCAACCCGTTGCATTCTTAATGGACACTGGGGCACAACTTTTGGTTTTATTACAAACCCAAGGGAAATAGACAAGCAAGACTTCATGGATGCAAGGGGCTACGGGGACCAACAGTACTCATGGACTACCCGAAGAACTGTGGATCTCGGCATGGGCCGGGTATCCCACTCCTTCATGGTCATCCCTGAGTGTCCCTACCCGTTGTTAGGTCAGGATTTGCTCACCAAGATGAGGGCACAAATTTGCTTCAATCCCGAAGGGGCAAAAATCCTAAACAAGGAGGGGAACCCAATTCAGGTGCTTGTCCTGAGTTTAGAGGACGAATATTGTCTCCACCAAACACCCTCAGCCCCAGTGACTGACATTGACCGTTGGCTGCAGGAATTTCCCCAAGCGTGGGAAGAAACTGGGGGAATTGGGCTGGCCCCGGCACCAATCGGCCATATACATAGAACTAAAGCCGGGGACAGACCCTGTCAGGGTCCACCAATACTCCATGCCTCTTGTAACGCATACAGGAATCACAGCCCACATACGGCGACTACTGGACTCGGGCATATTGAGGCCTTGCCAATCAGCATGTAACACTCCTTTGCTGTCAGTTCGGAAACCACACTCTAACAATTACAGGCCAGTCCAGGACTTAAGGGAAGTCAACCGGCGAGTAGAGGATATGCACCCTACGGTCCCAAACCCATACATCCTCCTCTCCACCCTGCCTCCAGACAAAACTTGGTATACGGTATTAGATTTAAAAGATGCCTTTTTTAGCCTGCCATTAGCACCCAAGAGCCAAGACCTTTTTGCCTTTGAATGGATGGACCCTGAGAAAGGCATCAATGGCCAGCTTACCTGGACTCCACTACCACAAGGAAAGATGGAAGACCTCATGCGACATGCAAGGATCACTATTAAAGACTCTCGAGCAATGATCGAGCAGATTGTGGTAAGCTGCCATGCATGCCAGTTAACTAATGCCACTGCCCATGGATCTAACCCAGGCACCTGGCTCCAAGGGGACCACCCAGGAGCCTACCGGGAAGTGGACTTCACTGAGGTAAAACCTGGAAAATACGGATACAGGCATTTACTAGTGTTTGTAGATACTTTTTCAAGATGGACAGAGGCATTTCCCACCAAACATGAAACAGCACAGACCATGACCAAGAAACTGCTGGAAGACATCTTACTGAGGTATGATTTTCCTGTTAAGATTGGATCAGACAACTGCCCAGGATTCATCTCTAAGGTAACACTGGGAGTGGCACTAGTACTTGGGGCAGATTAGAAATTACGTTGTGCATATAGGCCCCAAAGCTCAGGACAGGTAGAGAGGATGTACAGAACATTAAAGGAGACCTTAACTAAATTAGCTCTGAAGACTAGTGGGGACTGGGTGACTCTCCTCCCCTTTGCCCTATATAGGGTGAGGAACTCACCTTATAAGATGGGACTGACTCCCTATGAAATCATGTTTGGTCTTCCTCCACCTATTATCCCCAACTTAACACCTGAGGTGCTTGCTGAGTTTGATGATCACCAACTCCTTTTCTCCCTCCAAATGTTACAACGAACCCATGAACAGGTGTGGCCTAAGCTGAGGGCCCTCTAGGAGACTGGGCCACCCCCAGACCCCCATTGATATCAGCCGGGTGACAGGGTGTATGTCCAGAGATATCAACACCAGACACTTCAACCTCGCTGGAAGGGACCCTACATCGTGATCCTGACCACTCCCATAGCGCTCAAGGTTGGCGGGATTACTCCCTGGGTCCACTACACCCACGTCCAGCCAGCTGACCCACACACCATTCTCAAGGACTTTGTTCTAGAATGGAAAAACCAACCAGACAAGGACAATCCCCTAAAGCTAAGACTGTGCCATTCTCACTTATTTCCCACCTCCAAGACTCCCTAGTCTGAGGTTGTCCTTCAAAACAGAAAGGGATTAAACTTAGTCGTTTTACAACAAGGTGGGTTATGGGCTGCCTTAAACAAAGGTTTGGCTAGATGTAAATGGGAACGAGAACAGTAAAGAGGTTGGTTCGAATCCTGGTTTAATCATCCCCCCTGGCTCACTCTGAGAGCAACCTGGACCCATGATTTGATCCTTTCTTAGGTTCCTCTGAGAGGGGGAAATGTGGAGGCCAAGAAAATTAAGGCCATTCCACCTCAAGTTTAGCATTAGCACAAGTACAGCCATCTTGGGCCCTTGTGAATAAGAGCTTAAGGCCCTTGAAAGCCCCACATCAGAATGAGAACAGACCTTAACGCCCCTGAAAGTCCCATACTGTAATGAAAACAGAGCTTAAGAAATTCCTCCACCCCTTCTGGAAGTCCCCTAGACCAGCCCATAAAAACCCAGCTGAAACCCACCTCGGGGTCCAAGTCCCTGCTCTGCTGTGTCAGGTATACTTGGACCCAAGCTCGAGCTTGTTAATAAACCCTCATGTACTTGTAATAATAATAATAACAACAACAACAATAATAATAATAATAAATAAAAAGAATAAAAAATAAAATAAAAATAAAAATTAATCTACCATATTACCCAGCAATTGAAAACTTGGGCACTTATCCCAGAATAATAAAAATGTATGTCCACACAAAAACTCTATGCAAGTATTCATAGAGCTTCAATTGCAACAGCCAAACACTGGAAGTAATCCACATATCTTTCAATGGGTAAATTAAACTGTGGTGCATCCATGCCATGAAGTACTGCTTGGCACCAAGAATGCATAAAGAATCCATACACACAACCTGGATGGGTATCAACAACATTACACTGAATGGAGGAAAAATCCAATATTAAAATATTACACACTGTGTGATTACATTTATATAATATTCTTGAAATGACAAAACTATGGAGGTAAAGAACAGATCAGTGCTTTCCAGGGTTTCTGGACAGGGTATAGGGCAAGGAGGAGGAAGAGGTAACTGTGAGTATATAAGGGTAGCATGAGGGAGCCTCAGAGTGAGGGAAAAGTTATGTATCTTGACATCTAGATGTTTCCATGAAGCCACAGATGTGATAAGAAAGGATAGAATTATATACTCAGAGATATATGACATAAACATAAAAGAGTGTGGACATAAGTGGTGAAATCTAAGTAAGCTTATTGGTTTGTACTAAAATTTCTTATTTTGTCAATGTGGTAGTTATGCAAATTATCAACAGAGGGGGAGGAATAGTGGAGGGTACACAGAGCCTCCCTGTACATTTCTTTGCAACCTCCTGTGAATCTTTATAAACATTAAAAAATAATTAATACAATATAAGGATGGGCTACATAATTTTAACAATTACATAAATATGTTAGGATGATGAAAGCATAAAACTGAAGCATATAGGTCAGCATCAGAATAGACTGTGCACTATGACAAATCACCAGTAATTCTCAAAATACAAGATTTTCAGAAAAAAAACAGCTCAGAGAATTTATTACAAGCAGACCCGTGCTATGTCATGTTAAAGGAGTCCATCAGACCAAAGGAAATGATATGATAGAGACATCAAATCGACAAAAAGCAAAGAGGAGCACCAACACAGTAAATATGAAACTTAATTAAAACAAGTTTTTCCATTGATAAATTAGCTTAATACACAATTAAAACAAATTGATTTCTTAGAGAAAAATAATTATAATAATTACACTGTGGAGTTTATAATTTATGTGGAAATAAAATGTATACCTGCTATTGTACAAAACCATGGGAATGGTAGAAATTTAAAATTATAATTATAAAGTATTTATGTTACAGATGAAATAGTATAATATTGTAGCAAATTAAAATGTATAAGTTAAAGACAAGTTATAAACCTTAGGCAAGAATTTTTAAAAATCTATATTAAAATAAAAAGGGGTATACTTCATAAGCCCACGATGGAGATTAAATGGATAATTAAAACTAGGTATTTGTCTACAGAATCATAGTGGATAAAATAAACACAGAAAAGACAATGTGAAAACACATCACATACCAGTATAATAGACTTGAAGTCCACCATATTCAAGATTACAATAAGTCTAAATTATCTACACGTAGAGACTTTAAACTAGATAAAACAGCAAGACCCAAATGTATTCTGAATTAAAGAAATCCTTTTTAAATAAAAAGGTACAGTCATGTTGAAAGGAAATGGTAGAATATGTTATTCTATGTAGGCACTCATCACAGGAGAGCTGGAGAAACTATATTAATATGAGACAATCTAGATGTCAAAACATGGAATATGACAAGGACTTAAGAAAGATGAGATCATGTTTAGGATGAACAGTGACACAGGTGGCAAAGCATTGCACAAAGAGTAGAACAACAAGCAGGACAGAGATTATTCACTCTCCAGGGGAGGAGAGGGGCCAGACATCAAGCAAAATGTCACTCGGAGTTTTTATCAGGCTGGGCCTTTTAGGGGCACGGGGGTGTGGACCTTGAATATATTCCTTCCAGATAGGATGATAAAGGGGTCCAATGATAAAAAAAATCACAATGGTAGCAGAATGTGTTTCAAATTAAAAATTTTAATAGACAATCAAAACAATATGTTGACAAAGCTAAAAGGAAGGTTAGAGAAATCTTTACCTCTTGTGAAGGACTTAGCAATTTTTCATATGTTTACACCTAACCCTCATGGTACATGAAAGAAAAGCTGAGAGAAATGTGAAGCGAAACAGAAACACTATTATGGATGGAGACTACAACACCCCTTTCTCAATAGTTGACAGAACAAGAAAACGAATAAGGATATAGAAGAACTGAATATGACAATCAGTATTTTTAGTCATTCATATCATTTTTTTATACTAGAGAATAAAGTCTCAAATACATGAGAGTTTTTAGCATTAACAGATGTTGAATTTTGTTAAATGCTTTTTCTGGATCTATTTATATGATCGTATGATTTTAACCCTTTATTCTGTTAAACTGCTATATCATGATTGATTTGTACATAATGAATGTTCCTTACTTTCCTGGAATAATTCTCCGTTGATTGGGATGAATGATCCTTTCACGTATCATTAAATTAATTTCACTAATACTTTGCTGAGGATCTTTGCGTCTGTGTTGGTTAGGGATTTTGGCTGCTTATTTTCTGTTTTTGTAGTGTCTTTATCTGATTTTGGTATCAGGGTAATATTGACTTCAGAATGAATTCAGCTTTCTTTACTGCTCTTTTTTTTTTCCTGCATAGTTTGACAAGTCTAGATATTAATCTTTAAATGTTTGGTTAGTGTTTTTCTGTGAAGCCTTCTGGTTTTGGGCTTCTGTTTCTTGGGAGGTTTTTTTTTTTTTTTTTTCTCCTAATTCAGTTTTGAATTAGTTGGATTACTTAGACTAGTAATTGGTCTGTCCAGATTTTCTTTTTTTTTTTTTCCTGATCCACTTTTCAGAAACTGTGTGTTTCTGGGTTTATTCATTTCTTCTAGGTTGTACAGTTTGTTGGCATATAATTTTTTGTAGTAGTCTCTTAGAATCCCTTGTATTTCTGTGGGGTTGGACATCACTTCTTTATTTCTGATTTATTTGAGTCTTTATATTGCTTAATGAGTTTGGCTAGGGGCTTATCAACTTTATTTTTTCCAAAAGAACCTCTTACTTTCATTGATCTTTATTATTTTTTGTCTCTATTTATTTCTACTCTGATCTGATTATTGCTTTTCTTGTACTAATTTTGGACTTTCTTTGTTCTTTTTCTAGTTATTTTAACAATGTGGTTAGATTGTGTGAGATTTTTGTCTCTTAGGGACGCCTATATCACTAAAAGTTTTCTTCTCAGAATTATTTTTGCTATGTCTTAAACATTTTGAATTGCTGTGTTTCCATCTTCCATTTCCATTTTTTTATTTCTTCATTGACCCATTTTTTTGTTTAGTAACATGTTGTTTGGCCTCTGTGGGTTTGTTTCTTCTATTTTTTTCCTTATAATTCATTTCTAGTTCCATATCATTGTGGTCAGAGAGGATTCTGGACATATCAATGTTCTTAAATTTATTGAGACTTGTGGTCTAACATGTGATCAGTCTTGGAAAATGTTCCATGTGCATTTGGAAAGAATGAATATTCTTCTGTTTCTGGATGGAATGTTCTATTAAATTCATCTGGTCTAATGTATTGCTCAAAGCCACTTTTTTCTTACTGATTTTCTTTCTGGATGATCCATCCACTGATATAAGTGGGGTGTTAAAGTTGTTAGTATCATTTTAATACTGTCAAATTTTCCCTGTATGTTTGTTAATATTAGCTTTATATGTATGGGTATTCCTATGTTGTGTGCATAGATACTTTAACATTGTTATATCCTCTTTTTGAATGGATTCTTTCATCATTGTGTAATATTCTTGTCTTTAGCTAGTCTTTATTTTAAAGTTGATTTTGTCTGAATTAATTTTGCGGTCCCATCTTTATTTTTTATATTTTTGCTTCCATTCACATAACATATTTTTTCCATCCTTTCACTTTTAGTCCTTAGGTGTCTTTATCTCTAATGAGTCTCCAGCATATAGATGGATTTTATTTTAATCCATTCACTCACCATTTATCTTTTGTTTGGAACATTTAGAACATTTAAGTAATTATTGATAAGTATCTACTTACTGTCATTTTGTCCATTGTTTTCTGGTTGTTTTTGTAGTCCTCTTTCCTTTGTTCTCCTCTTGCACTCTTTCCTTGTAATTGGTTACTTTCTTTAGTGTTATGATTAGATTTCTTTGTCCTGATATTGTGTATCTATTTTAGGTTTTCAGTTTGTGGCTACCATGAGGTTCATATACAGCATTTTAAGTATACAGCAGTCTATACTAAATTGATTGCCAAAAATAAATAAATAAATAAATAAATAAATAAATAAATAAATTGATTGCCATGTAAATACTACATTTAATGCTTCCTCCACATTTTATGTATATGATATTATTGCTTACACCTTTTTATTTGTGAATCTATTAACTGATTTTTTGATATCATCGATTTTACTAATTTTGCTTTTTAACTATCATCCTTGCTTTCTAAGTGATTGATTTACTAATTTTACTGTGTGTTTTCTTTTCATAATTTTCTTCTAATTATGGTGTTTCTTTTCTGCTTAAATAACTTCCTTTAATATTTCTTGTAAGTTTAGTTTAGTGGTGGTTAATTTCTTTAACTTTTGTCTGGGAAACTTTTTGTCTTTCCTTCAATTCTGAATGATAGCTTTGCCAAATAAAGTATTATTAGCTGTAGGTTTTATTTTTTTTTCTTTTCTGCACTTTGAATATATCATGCCATTCTCTCCTGGCCTGCAAAATTTCTGCTGAAAAAGCAGCTAATAGCCTGATAGGGTTTCCTTTCTATGCAAATAGTTGTTTTTTTTTTCCTTTGCTTTTAGATTATTTATCTTTAAAATCTAACATTTTAATTATTGTGTTATTTGGTGTGGATGTGCTTGGGTTTATCTTGTTTGGATAGTTCTATGCTTCCCAGACCTAGATTTCTGTTTTTTACCCTAAGCTAAGGAATTTTTCTTCTACTATTTCTTCAGATAAGTTTTATTGCCCTTTCAATTTTCTCCTGGGACCTCTATAATATGCATGTTAGAATGCTCAATGTTATCCTAAAGGTCCCTTAACTTACTATTATTATTATTATTATTATTATTATTATTATTAATTTTATTTTTTTCTCTTAGCTTAAGTACTTTCCATTTTCCTGTCTTTCAGATCACTGATCCATTCTCCTGCTAATCTGTTACTTTCCTCTAGTGTATTTTCCATTTCAGTTATTATATTCTTTAACTTTGGTTGGTTCTTTTGTTTATGTTTTCTGTCTCTTTGTTGGTCCTCACTGAGTTCATCCAAGTCTGGTGAGTATCTTTATCACCATTATTTTGAACTATTTCTCAGGTTAGATTGTTTATCCATTTTGTTCAGTTCTTTGTCTGAATGTACGTATGTATGTATGTATGTGTATGTACTGTTATTTCATTTCAAGCATATTCCTCTGTCCTGTCATTTTGGTTGATTCTCTGTGTTTATTTCTATGAATGAGGTGAAATAGTTTCTTCTCTTCATCTTGAAAGGGTATCCTTGTGTTGGAATATCCTCTCTGGAGACTGCATGTGTCTGAAAAATTTAGCTGGATCTGAATCAGGCTTGAGCTGGAGAGTCCCATGTAACTTTGCGTAAGGCTTTTCAGCTTACATCACGGTAACCAAAGTTAGTGTTAACCAAGGGTGTCTTGAGTGCTTTGCATCCATGCTGGCTTGGTGTGACAGCTGGAGATATAAGAGCTCAGGTTAGTATTGTCTGGTTGTGTGCTGTGTTGGAGCAGCCTTGGTAGGACACCTGGAGTTCAGGAAGGCACTGGTACCAGGACTATCTTGGGGGGAGATAGCTAGAGCTGGTATGGACTAATGACCTGGGGCTCACTGATGCAATAGGCTGGCTAGAATGCCCAGACTGTGCTCCCATCTGGGCTATTGAGCTGGAGGTGAATGTAAATGATGGTTCTGAGCAGCAACCCCCACCAGGGAGAAGGTTCCAGCAGTTTCCCAATGTTTGGCAGATCCTCTAGAGTTAGTGATTAAGTTTCTTTCACTTCCACTTTAGTTTCCCTTTTAACCATGGCTTTTTTTTTTTTTTTTCTGTGCCCCTAGATGCATAAATCTATAAGCAGATCCCACAGTAGGGTCCTCTCTCCCCTGCAATTCAAAGCACTGGGGATGAGATTCCTATCATTACTCTGTCTCCATCTCTCCTGCTAGTCTCTGTGTAGTTCCTCTATCCCTTGTTATGCTAAAGCTTTTCAGCCCAACCCTTGTTCTTTCCAAGGAAGAATTGTTCTATATGTAAGTATAAATAGGGTGTGTCCATGGGAAAAGGTGAGTTCAGGGTTTATATTTTTCTTTTGTCGCTTGTGATTTTGGTGGAGTGTCTAGGAAAACTTTGCTATGATCATGATCTATGATCATGAATGTTCACTACTAATTTTCATTTCTAAGAGTTTCTTAATTTTAGCTTTTACATTTAGATCTATGATCCATGATGAGTTAATATTTGTGCATGATGTAAGGAAGTGGTTTCACCTTATTATTTTGGATATGTATATTCAGTTGTCTCCCTATTATTTGTTACTCTCTGCCCGCTGAATTTTCTTTTCGATCTTTTTGAAAATGACTTATTTCTTATGTTACCAGTACTTACTGAAAATTCCCTGAAAAGAATGAAAAAAATTCTAGGATTTTTTTGGCCTATTTTTAAAAATGTAATTAAGCAGAAGAGAATTATATAATTTGATAATTTTACAAGAAATATAAAAAACTCTTAGGATTGCATACAACAAATTATTCTTTAAAAAACCTAATTCTGAAACTGATCCTTGAGTTATTTTAGTCAGAAAAAATAATACCATGTGCAAAGACATGAATGTGTGACAGAATGTGTCATGTTTGGAAATATTTAGGTGTTATGTATTGCTGGAAGATAACCTATATTTCTGGAGGGTGAATTTTGAGAAACAAATAAATAAAATGTGGGACTTCTTGTATGTCATCCCAAGGGGTTATTTGAGTCTACAGAAAATGGGAAAGTACTGCAAACACTAGCAGAAAGGTGACATGGGATGCATGTTATAGAAAGATCATTCTAAAGATTTATAAGAGAACTGTGAGATTGAAGTGGAGAAAATATTAAAGTAGATTTTGGAATAACAGCTGCAAAGGATAAAGAGTGCCAAGGAAAAGATAGCAGCAAATGTGACAAAAATCAAGTGTCTGGTAAGGATATTAAAGATATAGTACAAATTATATTCAGTAACAAATTGGACATATAATCTTCCATACATAGGAGCAGTAGAATTATACTGTTGTGAAGAGTCCCATTTTATGGGAATGGTTACAGTACTGGTACTCTATAGAATATGACTAAAAAGGATATTTTAATTTCCTGTAAGATCTACCACACGTACCACAAATAAATATAGGCAACAACAAATAAAAGGGTAGGAATAGAATATTAAAAACACTATTGATCAATGCCAAGGAAGGAAAAGAGAAATAAAAGTAAACAGATGGTGGAAATAGAAAACAGTGGGATGCCTGGGTTGCTCAGCAGTTGAGTGTCTGCCTTTGGCTCAGGGCGTGATTCTGGAGTCCCGGGATCAAGCCCCACATTGGGATCCCTGAATGGAGCCTGCTTCTCCCTCTGCCTATGTCTCTGCCTCTGTGTCTGTGTGTGTCTCTCTTGAATAAATAAA
Organism: Vulpes lagopus; assembly: GCF_018345385.1. Lineage (NCBI taxonomy): Eukaryota > Metazoa > Chordata > Mammalia > Carnivora > Canidae > Vulpes > Vulpes lagopus. Next base: position 21,142,709 of record NC_054843.1, on the reverse strand, counting down.
TAAAGTCTTTAAAAAAAAAAAAGAAAAAAGAAATCAGCATGAAGGGAGAGTGGAAAGGAATAATAAGATGGTAAACTTAATCTCAATAATTTTCAGTAATTACAGAAAATACAAATAAATAACAACATAATTTTTTTGTATTAAAGACAGCTTTTATTTTTTTTTTCTTTTTTACATATTTTGGATATGCCTTAGCTAGATTAAGAGAATTTGAAAATAATGTATGCATTTTATTATAATTTTTCCTATGACCTGATTTTAACCTAGCTTCAGGTAACTACCATAGTCTCCCGTCAAACGATATAGTAGGCAGAGGCTATCAGGATGGAAAACAAGGCAAGTCTTAGTTAATGTATATAACTATATAAAAAATTTCAGACAAGTTTGAAAATAAGAAAATAAAAAAAATACCCAATATTAAACACAAAATCAGTTGAATCTAGCTTTGTGTTACCAGAAATAAAGAGAATAATCTCAGAATGATAGTGTGAATTTATGGTAGAATATTCTGTTTCAAAAATTATATGCATATAGTAGCAAACTTCTAAATAGAATAGTAGTAATTTATTTTTTAAAATAAAAAATTCTAGGGCAGCCCTGGTGGCTTAGCAGTTTAGTGCTGTCTTCAATCCAGGGTGTGATCCCGGAGACCTGGGATTAAGTCCCATGTTGGGCTCCCTGCATGGAGCCTGCTTCTCCCTCTGCCTGTGTTTTTGCCATTCTCTCTCTCTCTTTCTCTCTCTGTCTCTCTATGTCTCTCATTCAATCAATAAATCAATTAATCAATCGAAAAATGAGGTGAAGGGAAGCAATTGCTCTGAGTACAGAGTTTCCTTTTTTATATGATGAAAATATTCTAAAATTCATTATGGTAAAGTTTGTACAGTGTTAGCAGATTCAAAACCACTGGAGGCTTTAACTGTTTATAGAGTACTGAACATTAATTATATTTCAACAAGTCTGTAAAAAACAGTAAAAATTGAATGGGTACATGTAGAGGTCCAAAATTACTAAAACAGGCTAAACAAAGTAGTTCCTTTTAAGTTGCTTTTTATATCTGCAAACAATATTGTGAATGATCTGACAGTATTTATAATTTTGGACACAATACTAATTGATTTTCATTTATGAACATGTTTTAACTTTTGCTACTTTGGGTGACTTAAGTTGTTTTTGATACACATATAAATTCTAATACATAAAAAAAGCTTATTCTGTCTAAATTTCCTTGTTTGATTCTTAGAGCAGTGTGATATTATTCTCACCTGTAACATTTTATTTGAAAATCAATATTCATTAAATATATTGAAGTGTGATTCCTTAGGAGTGGAAATGTAATCTAACACAAGCTAAATATATTACCCACTTTTAAATACAGATTCTTTTAAAAAAATCATTTAAAAGGAGGTTAAAGTGAGCTTATAGTAAAGCATTAATATTATCTTATTATCTTATTAATATTATCTTATAAAGAAAGTGGAATTTTAAAAAGGTAATCACATACAGAGATTTAACACTGTTTAAATATAAGATTTAATATTTTCATTAATTTTTCACCATGCTTCATTTTTGACCATTATTTCTTACCTTTCTTTTAATTGTTAAGACTATTTAGCTTGAGATTATCCTTTTAACAAATTATTATAATACCACACAGTATTATTAAGTATAAGCACAATGTTTTATAGCAGATCTTTAGAAATTAGTTTTTCAGGTTTTTTTCCTCATTTTTTGGAGTATAGTTGACACAATGCTACATAAGTTTCAGGTATACAACACAGTGATTCAACTTCTATGTGTGTTATGCTATGCCCACTGCCAAGTATAGCTACTCTCTGTCTCATTAAACACTATTACAATATCATTGTTAATATTCCCTATGTTATACCTTTTATTCCCATGATTTACTCATCCCATAACTGGAAGCTGGCATCTCCCCTTTCCCTTCACCCATTTGCCAATCCCCACACCCCCCACCTCCCCTGATGCAACCATCAGTTTGTTCTCTGTATTTATAGGTCTGATTCTACTTTTTGTTGACTTGTTTATTCATTTGTCTTATTTTGTATTTTAGCTTCCACATAAGTGGAATAATTTTGATTTCTTTCTTTCACAGTTTTATTTTTTGTCCCGAGTCCACTAGAATTGACCAGTAAAATGCATTTTTGTCACTCCATCTCCAAGATTTTTTCAATTTTCAGAGATTCACACCAGAAAGTATATGAAAAGATGCATAGGTGTAATCCTACATACACTAGGATTAAGTTCCAGTTCCTCTATAAATGGATAAAGACAGGCATAATATTTTAACCTGACCATCATCATCTACATCTATAAAATATTAGTAATAATTCTCCTTTTAGAGAGACTGGAAATGAACAAAATGAAAAATAAAATATCTATCATAGTACCTGATACCCAGAAAGTGACAATATATAATAAGATTATTGTAATATATATATATATGTAATGATATTGCTGGCTTCTGAAAAGCGTATGAGCTACCTTATTGTGAGAAAACTCTTCTAGTGAAAAATTCTATTAAATATATTATGTAAAGGGGCACTTGGATGGCTCAATGGTCGAGCGTCTGCCTTCAGCTCAGGGTGTGATCCTGGGGTCCTGGGATCAAGTCCCGCATCAAGCATGCCACAGGGAGCCTGCTTCTTTCTCTGCCTATGTCTCTGCTTCTCTCCATCTGCCTCTCATGAATAAATATATAAAACCTTTAAAATCAATCAATCAATCAATAAATAAAGTATAAATGAAGGCTTGAGTCTTAATTTTAGATTTAAGTACATTCTAAAATCTCACTGCAATCTTAATATTATTCTGTATGTTCTTATTGTCCTACAATATTATACCAGATTGGGATTGCTTCTATTCTAAAAGTTTACCTGAAGAGATTTTTAAATTTGTAATTTGCCTGATCAATTAGGCTGGTGGAGTTTTGGGTCAGTTTCCTAAAATCTTCTTTATGTAGATTTAAATAACTATAACTACCTCCTATTATTCTCACTTTGCTTTTCCTGAGATTTACATAGTGCACAGTAGCTTTCAAATGGATGTATTAAAGACTAAATGAACTAAACTACATGAAGATGCTTATAACATGATAAGACATTCAATCTTCTCTGATCTAATCTCCAAAATCACCCCAGATTCTCTTCAGCCTCTACATTTTTACTTTTGTTTTACTTCCCAAAGAACTATATGTACTCTAGATCAGAGACCAAAAAGATTCTTTATATAACTGTTTTAGTACTGAGTGCATTTACCAAAAAACAAATTATCAAAAAAGAATATAATAAATGAATTGTGAGTGTATACTTTGGGCCTGATAAATGTTCATATAGTTGGTACATAACAGAGCACATTTTAATGGTCTTAAAATTTTCTATGAAATACAAGGTTGTAATTTAAGTCTAAAGGGTAGTGTTTTCATTCCACAATTTTGATATGTCACCATTTTATAAAGTATATAACAATCTTAATGTTAAATATGTGTATATATGTATATACTTTTTAAAGATTTTATTTGTGAAAGAGAGGGAGGAAACAGGGAGGGAAAGGGAGGGAGAAAGAATCTGAAGCAGACTCTACATGTGCTGAATGCAGGGCTCAATCCAGGCTCACTCCCATGACTATGTATGTGATCATGACCTGAGTCAAAAGCAAGAGTCAGACGTTCAATCAACTGAACCACCCAGCCAGCACTAAACTACATATTATATATATATATATATATATATATATATATATATATATATAAAATATATAACCAGAGGGAGAAGCAGGCTCCATGCAGGGAGCCTGACATGAGACTCGATCCTGGGACTTCAGAATCGCCCCCTGGGCCAAAGGCAGGCGCTAAACCGCTGAGCGACCCAGGGATCCCCCACTACATATTATATTAACATAGCTATCGGTCACCTTCTGATTTTATATCATTTACATAACATCATGAACTTCTGATAAACTAGCATTTAGACAATTGTCATATGTTAATATGTATGTTACATTTACAACAATATACAATATCATAGTAGAGGGGGAGCACAGAGTGCAGCCAAAGAAACACATTTATCCTTTGACTTTTATTAAGCTTATATGCAATGTCAAAGCTTTAAATTCAACAAACACAACATGCATTATCTAAATGGTATTGAGACATTCAGATTTTTAAAATTATTAATAATCTTTCTGATCGTAGATAATAAAATTAAATTATAAAAAAGACAAAGTATTTGAGTGCATTGGTAGCATGTAAAATTATTTTTCTATAGCTTAAAGTCATAACTATAAAATCATTTCACTAGCAATTTTTGCCATGTCTTACTACCTTCTTATCATTTGACTACCAAATGCAACATAAACAGATGAACCAAAGGTTACAGGATGTTCCAACTAAAAATACAAAAACATTTAAAGTTCAAAATTCCTATTAACTTTCCAATTTCAGTTTCCAAAATTGCTGCTTCTTTCATTTCACCTGATCACCACAGAGGTAGGTCTGAACTTACACTCCCCATTAAATGCCAGATTTTTGAATTTTTTTCATGTACATCATGGAAAATGAAAGCATTTTTGATTGACAGGCCTAGAATAAAAGATAGTCTATCAAGAAAAAGAGTTGTCAATTAGATTAACAAAATAGAACTACTACTTGACACAATGTGAAATATTGCTTAGATATGTCAACATTTTGAAATATTATAGATCACATTTAAAAAAGGAGAAAGCTATTTGTACCTTTTAGTAAAATTACATTATTGTTAAAAACTGTATGTCTGTAAAGAAAAAAAAAATCTAGCTGCTTTTCTCCAGATGGAGTTTGGGTGGTTTTAAAAGAGGTTAGACTTTTATGTAAATTTCTATGTTTTTTAGAACATGTGCTTAAAATTTATGTACATACTTTTTGATGTCATTATTTTGATGAATATTAATAGGAGATAACTACAATCAGCAACAGAATACAATATTTCTTTTGCATTGTACACTTATCTATGCTTTGTGGCAAGACATAAGATTTTAGCTAAATATCTGCTTCATTTCTTTGCAAAAAATTATTTGGAAGACCTAGGACTAGTGGATTAATATAAAAGATGAAAATTGTCTAGATTCAAAGATACAATGATGCTGTTCCCTTAGATTTGCAAACTTAGAAATTTTTAACTAAATGTTTGAAAAATAAAAATGAATGAATGAATGAGTGAATGAATGAATGAATTGAGTTAAATGAAGTTATCATTTTGGTAAGGTCTTCTTTCCCCCCAACACTTCTTAACATTTAACTTCTGTGTAGTTCTTATTAAAATTAAATCATTCTAAGTGTGTCTTCAGGTTTATTTTATGAACCACAATACTTATGGCATGTTTCATTTTTCATTTGGTGAAGTCATAAGACAAATTCCTTCATACTCCACACTAATAAATCCTCATGATTTGTATAAACACAGAAGAATTTCCAGTGTTTCCCTGTTTGTGGAGGTCTTAGGCTTCTCTTAATCTCATGAACATTCTGAACTTTATTCTTGGTTAAAGAATATACACATAAATAAGTTAAAATTTTAGCTTCAAATACCTCCAGGAATTATTATGCTGTATTCTGTGAAAGTACTTTGTTTTTTTTAGATATATTTTTTAAATTTTTTATTTACTTATGATAGTCATCACAGAGAGACAGAGAGAGAGAGAGAGGCAGAGACATAGGCAGAGGGAGAAGCAGGCTCCACGCACCGGGAGCCCGACGTGGGATTCAATCCCGGGTCTCCAGGATGGTGCCCTGGGCCAAAGGCAGGCACCAAACCGCTGCACCACCCAGGGATCCCCTGTGAAAGTAGTTTGGAGTAATTCTTTGATTCTTAGAATAGATAATCAATATTAAAGAAAATTTTATTCTGGATGTTCTTTACTGTGTAGAAAAGTCATTGATGAAGATAGAGTATTATATACAGAATATTAATTCTAATATTATTCTGTTAAAGCTGGAATAGAAGAAATGATCTGTTAGCCATGAACACAGACGGTACAAAAGAAAACCTGAAAGGCATTTACCATCTCTAAAATACAAAACAAACCAAAAGACACCAGGTCATGGCACCTAATCTTCTTTCAAGAAAAGGTAATTTATCCTGTAAATTACTCCGTAAATTATGTTAATAAGTCATTTTTTTAAAGGGAGAATTAAGTTGCCCAACATGGCAGATCATGTAGATGGGCTTATTCAGCATCTCATCTTTTATACGTCTTCCCAAAGATGCCTGCTATAAAGAAGTATTCAAAGAGAGTAATGCTGCTAAGTTTGGAAACATAACCTGCATTTCAAAGATCCCTTATAGCTAGGATGTTAGATGTGAGTTTTGTTTTACTGTTGTGAAACCTGAATTCATTTGGTAGTAACTGAAGAGAGAAGCAGAGCAGAAGGTCATCTTGTGGGTGTGGACTTGAGCAAAAAACATGGTTTTAGGGACTGGAACTGTACTGGCAGGTTCTCTCTTTAGGGACAGCTCCCTCCTCAAGCCAAAAGGAGCAGCAAGTATGGTTTAGGGAGTGATTGACGGAAGTGAGTCTATTTGCTCATCCCTTTTATTGTTCCTATGAGTGATTTAATGCCCAACACACATTCATTCCCTGAACTGAGCAAGGGGATATCATGCACCTTGCAACCTCACCGAAACCACCGCACTCATCAAGGTCATTTTTATTATCATTATCTGGTGTTTGTTGCTGGCCAGTATGTTCAGTGCATCAAATTGACCCTTGCTTTAAATATTTGCTTCCTTAACATTTTGGGATGTTTCTCTCCAAACTGTGTCCTCTTACATTCTCAATCAATATACTCAGTCTCAAACGGACCTGACAAATATGGATATTCAATCTTCTGACCAACATGATTGGTTCAATCAGTGGATAAAAATCTCAGTGATATATCACTAGTTATACACTAGGATTGTTATATAAATACTGAATGCCACTTTTGCTTTACAGTGTAGGGAATGTTTATTTATAGGAAAGAGACCAGGAGTGACAACGAGGCAGGGACAGCTAGGAATAAGATCAGGCCAACAAGAAAGACTTTCTGGTCAATAGATAGTCTGTCTTTCTGGTCAACAAAAAAGACCAAGCCCAGGTCAGATGAGATCTTAAGCTCCTGGGACCCAGATAATCAGAAAACCTTTTTCCATTCCACGAAATTCTCAAAAAGCCAAGAAAATGTATTTTGGGTTCAGAGAGTTTGTTTTTAAAACAAATGAGATCTGGAATGCCTGGGTGGCTCAGTGGTGGAGCATCTGCCTTTGGCTCAGGTCGTGATCCCAAGGTCCTGGTATCAAATGCTGCACTGGGTTCCCTGTAGGGAGCCTGCTTCTCCCTCCCTCTGCCTATGTCTGTGTGTCTCTCTCTGTGTCTCTCATGAATAAATAAACAAAAATCTTTTAAAAAATATTTAAAAATAAAACAAATGAGATCTTTAAGCATTAGTAATGATGCTGCCTTGCCCTTTTAATTTACAGTTTGGATTCAGTTGACCTCTGCATGAAATAGGCCATTAATATTTTGATTTAGGTTATCCCCTACCTTCATCTCAAATATGTAAAGTGTTATGTGCTCTGATTAAAAGCCCGTTGTTCTTTTATATGACATTTTAGGACAAAAATTATCATTTCATATTTTAGTTCCATATATCTATGTTAAAAGTTAAAAGGCAGTAACATCAATACATTTTTAATTGTGTTATCACACTGTCCTCCAGAGATATATTATTCATATTTTTCAAATGACCGAATGAGCACATTTCACAAAGGAAATGATTTGTTTCTCACATTGAAAGGGCCTAGGGGAAATTTTTCCCTTAACTTCTTTTTAAGTAATGGGAAATAATTTTGCTATCATCTGGTCTATATATTCATTTCCAAATCATAATTTGGTTTATTTAAATATTTATTTCTGACATATTTAAGCTCTACTCCTACCTTACATAGAAAAGTTTATTCCCTAAATCTGGGATATGAGCATTTAAATGAGCATGATATTGGTTACCTCAAGTTGATACAGTCATAGATGACTTAATTACATTATTTCATGTAGTAAAGGAAAGAAGTCTCAAGCTGTGTTATTTAAGAATACATAACTATTACAACAGTGACACTGTTTTGACTAGGAAACACTACTTCCCTTAAACAGTTTTAAGTACTTATCAATGAGAAGAATAGAAAAACAGGCTGACTATAATTTTAAAATCACTTTTATACAAAATAATTACAAATCAAATGTCAAGAATAATGATAACAAAATGCATATATAATGACTCTGATGCAGTTCTCTCAAAATCATTTTTTCTTTCAAGATAATATATAAATACGCTAAGAGAACATTCGATTTTCTACAAAATGTATTTAAATCATCAAAAGTAAGTCCCTGTCTCTTGACCAACTTTATGTAGTTGAAAACCACATGAAAGTAAATAAACAAGCTGGAGGTTAAAAAGAGATTAATATACATCCCACCAATGGATCTGGAATTGTTCTTCATATTTCTCTCCTTTTCCCCTTTCAATGATCAAGTATTGATAGATGTCCCAACTAACATTTCTCAAATTTTGTGCAATTCTATCCCCATCATCATGGCCTGAAATCAGGACTTTACCGTACTTTCTCAGCTACACCAGAACAACTCACCACAGCCAGCATACTTCAGTGGCCACACTGCTACCATATTTATTCTAATATTAACATTGTGTGTATGACGATGTGATGCATTCATAGATACATAAGGATATTCAGTATATTCCTGTGGGTTTCTCCTGTATTTGCACAAAGCCTATAGATATAAAGCCAACATTTTTTCACATGTCATACAAGACCCTTCATAAACCAACACCTGCTTGTATTGGAGACAGTCCAGCAAAACCTATCTTCATACTAAAATCATTATATTTGCATAGTAAGAGCTTTCCTTACAGTCATAATCTTTTTTAAAAAATAGGTCATTTATTTATTTGACAGAGAATGAGAGAGAGAAAGTACAAGCAGGGAGAGTGGCAGGCAGAGAGAGAGAGGGAGAAGCAGAGTCCCTACTGAGCAGGGAACCCCAAGCAGGGCTGAATCCCAAAACCCTGTGATCATGACTAAGCTGAAGGCAGATGCTTAACTGAAGGTGCCAACCAGGCACTCTTCATAAACTTGTACTTAATTTCCTTCTCCTTTCCTGAATATTCTCCACACATTAAATACCATATTAGAAAAACTTGCACATGAAGTTTAAGTGCAAATATTTCCTTTCTTAAATCTCCTCCTTTACTCTCATCAAGTAAATTTAGTTATTTTTTTCAGTTCTCAGAATGCCGTTTACATACTTATCTACTGACAATGTGTGTATTTGTAGATATGTATATTTGTATGTGTTTAACTTGTTTATTTTTTGGTATCTCCAAAATAGCTATAAGCTTCTGATCTCTGATTTTAATCGTTTGGTATTCCCAACCCTTTCATAATGAGAATTAAAAAGAGGTTTTGTAAATGTTTTTATGTTTAATGTAAAACTCTCATATGTAATAGTCTCAAAAGATCCTTAAAAATAAAAGAAGGCACATAAAATTGAAATGTAAATTTTCAGAAATTATGTGGAATGTCAAAGAACAATTTTTAATCTTCTATATACATGTAAAACAGATGGACAATAATTTCAAATTCACTTATAATTCTGCTACACTATTAAGTTGGTCTCAAAAGGAAGATTTCATTAGTGGTAGAAATAGAAAGTATATATGCAGGATACACGGTCAGTGTGATGATGAATTGCTTTGCATAGAAGTGAGTTCAGAATATTGTCGCATGAAAACCAGCATGCCTTCTCATATCCATCACTAAGCTTCATTATGTTATGAATAGCATGTGCCATGGTAGCAAATTTTAGATTTGTCATTTTATTAAATAGTAATAAACAATGATTATTCATTAGCAAAGCATCCTGTTGGGATTCTCAAGAGTGAAGGTTGCATTATCTTAGCAAATATAGATAGAAATCATATTAACAATTTAAAAAATAGATTTTTTATTGCATCAGAATTCTACCAAAGATAAGAAAATTAACACAAATAGGAACATATTTGTAGGATCTATAACACACTTGAGAGGCACCTGGGTGGCTCAGTGGTTGAGCGTCTGTCTTTGGGCTCAGTTCATGATCCTGGTGTCCTTGGGATCAAGTCCAGCATCAGACTCCCCAAAGGAAGACTCTACCCCCTCTGCCTATGTCTCTGCCTCTCTCTGTGTGTCTCTCATGAATAAATAAATAAAATATTTAAAAACTAAAAAAATAAAACCACTTGATTTTTCAAATAAGCATTAATTCCTTTCAACAATGTTTACTGTGTTACACAATTCTCAACCAAATTGGAACGTCAGAAATTCTTCAAAAATTATATTAAATTAAAAAATCAATCAAGAAGCTACAGAAACTTTTGTGAATAAATATTATACACAACAAACTATATTGCGATGTGACTTTGTTTCTCTGAACACATAGACACACACACACTGACACACACAGAAAAGCAATCTTACTGGATCGTATAAATGGGAATAAAAGCCAATTTAATCCTCTCAGGACCCCTGGGTGTCTCAGTTGGTTACATGTCCCACTCTTGATTTTGGCTCAGGTCATGATCACAGGGTCCTGAGATAGAGTCCCACTTTAGGCTTTGCACTCAGAAGGTTGTTTGCTTCCCCTCTCTCTCTCCCTCTGCTCCTCCCTCTATTCAGCCTCTCTCTCTCTCATAAATAAATAAATCTTTAAAAAATTAACCCTCTGTTTTAAACCAGGTAGTAAATAAAGATGTCATTATTTGTTGCATAAAACACCCACTATCAAACTCTTCTATGAGCTTTCTTTTTTTTCTTTTTAAATTTTTTTAATAATAAATTTATTTTTTATTGGTGCTCAATTTGCCAACATAGAGAATAACACCCAGTGCTCATCCCGTCAAGTGCCCACCTCAGTGTCTGCCACCCAGTCACCCCCACCCCTTGCCCTCCTCCCCTTCCATGACCCCTAGTTTGTTTCCCAGAGTTAGGAGTCTTCCATGTTCTGTCTCCCTTTCTGATATTTCCCACTTATTTTTTCTCCTTTCCCCTTTATTCCCTTTAACTATTATTTATATTCCCCAAATTAATGAGACCATATAATGTTTGTCCTCCGATTGACTTATTTCACTCAGCAAAATACCCTCCAGGCTTTCAATTATAACTTAGCCTTAGCAAAGTAGAAGATGACATTGGATATTTTGTTACAAATCCTTGTTCTGATAGTGTGTGTGTGTGTGTGTGTGTGTGTGTGTGTGTGAGAGAGAGAGAGAGAGAAAGAGAGAGAGAATGAGAAAAGGAAAGATTGAGCAAAATACAATTTATTGTACTTAATTACAATTACAATAATTATAATTGAAAACCCACCAAAACATTAGACCAGATCTCTATTTTGCAGGATATTTGAATTATACTTTGTTATTTTTTTAAAGATGTTATTTATTTATTCATGAGAGACACAGAGATAGAGGTAGAGACACAGGCAGAGGGAGAGGCAGACTCCATGCAGGGAGTCTGTTGTGGGACTCGATCCCGGAACTCTAGGATCATGCCCTGAGTTGAAGGCAGAGGCTCAACCATTGAGCTGCCCAGTCATCCCTTAAATTATACTTTGAATATCCAACACAGTGCACAGTTTTGGCACTATCTTCATTTCTCGCATGGACCACAGCAGAGAATATTACATATGTAATTTGCCAAATAAAACCTTAATGACCACCACAAAATTTTAAATTTATCCTCATGTAAATCAATTTTCTATGTCTAATGCATTAAATACAATCTCTCACTCTGCTCTACCATCTTCCTAGAACTAGTAATGAATTTTGTGTTTATTACTTTCTTCCTGGATGTCTGTGAATAAATTCTATTCAATGCTAATTTATTTGTTGTTTTAAACTATCAGGGTGTCCAAGAACATCCAGAATTCCTATGCATTTGAGTTTTTTTTTTAAGATTTTATTTATTCATGAGAGACAGAGAGAGAGAGAGAGAGAGAGAAAGGCAGAGACACTGGCAGAGGGAGAAGCAGGTTCCATGCAGGGAGCCTGACATGGGACTCGATTCCGGATCTCCAGGATCACACCTGGGCTGAAGGCAGCACCAAACCCCTGGGCCATCGGGGCTGCCCTGCATTTGAGTTTTTTAATAATCCTGAAGCATTTCAATGTTTGTAAAACTTTTAGAATCATCTAGAGTTGAATTCACCCAATTTGGGGATTTCCTTTAGAAGAGAAAAAAAATATGTTTAATATAGTACATCAGGAGGCACCTGGGTGGCTCAATGTTAGAGCATCTGACTTTGGCTCAAGTTGAACCTGGAATTCTGGGATTAAGACCTGCACCAGGCTCCCCACAGGGAGCCTCTTCTCCCTCTGCCTATTTCTCTGCTTCTCTTTCTGCATCTCTCATGAACAAATAAATAAAATCTTCTAAAAATATATAGTACATTAATAGTCCTATGTCTTTCCACCAAGGGACTGAGACAGACATAGAGCAACCTAGAGAAATCGAAAGTTTTACAAAATCTTGTAGGATTTTGTCCAATTGTGTTTGTATATAATGCATCCTATAACCTATTATGTCCTATTATGTATATAATGTATATATATGGTATACATGCATGCACATACCAGTTAGTGTCATTAAACTAACTCTTGAAAGAGATCAGGTTACTCTCTAACATTTGGATATATATAGAACCCCTTTTAATCTTAGAGAAATGACCATTTAAGCTAATGCAAAGAGTTATACACCTCTATGAAGACTTTCTCATAATAATAAAGATTGTTTTTTCTGCAAAATTTTAATATATCTACTTGTATATATCTACTTGTGCATATATTAAGTACAGCATGTAGTGCACACTAGATCTTGCTGAATTTACAAGTTTGTAAATTTCTGGAAGACAGTTTTCTTTTTTCTTATTTACCATTGTAACATTTTTTTCCAGTGCATTATCTGGCACAAATTTGATAGGCATTCATATCATTATTAAAATGACAGGTTCATAAGTTCCAGTTCTTTAACTCTTTGAACTAGTTAACTATATATTTACTATACTGTACACAAAATAATGAACATATATAATAACATGAGAGCATATTATGTATACTAAGATGCAATTAATAATCACCAAGCTATAGTACAGAAGTTTAGAAATGTCGCTTGCTGCTCCATTCAAATAGGAAAACAACAAAAACAATCATCAGGGAAAAAGAAATCAAAACCATGATAAGATGCCATCTCACACCAGTTAGAATTAACTAAAATTAACAACAGTAGGAAACAATAGGTGTTGGCAAGGATGTGAAGGAAGGGGAACACTCTGGCACTGTTAGTGGGAATGCAAACTGGTGCAGACACTCTGAAAAACAGTATGGAGGTTCTTAAAAAGTTAAAAATAGAACTACTCTAGGATCCAGCAGTTGCAGTAGGGTATTTATACAAAGGATACAAAATACTGATTCAAAGGGACACATGAGCCCAATGTTTATAGCAGCGTTATCAACAGTAGCCAAACATGGAAAGAGCCCAAATATCCATTGACTGATGAATGGATAGGAAAGATGTGGGATACACACACACACACACACACACACACACACACACACACACACACATATATACTCAGCCACCAAAAAGCATGAAATCTTTCCATTTGCAATGACGTGGATGGTGCTAAAGAGTAATATGCTCAGTAAAATAAGTCATTCAGAGAAAGACAAATACTATATGATTTCACTCATATGTGGACTTTAAGAAACAAAACAGGGGAAGAAAAAAATATGGGAGGATAAAAGAGAAAATGAAGCAAACCATAAGACACTCTTAACAAGGGAGAACAAACTGAGGGTTAATAGAGGGAAGTGGGTGGGGGATGGGCTAAATGGGGAGATGTATATTAAGGAGGGCTCTTGTTATGATGATAGTGGTTGTTACATGCAAGTGATAATCACTAAGTTCTACTCTTGAAACCAATTATCATACTGTATGTTAACTAACAAGAATCTAAATACAAATTTGAAAAAGAAAAAAAAGAAGGAAAATAACTAAAACACACACACTGATATCCAAGCAGTTACCTAATCTGTTCTATATACTACTTTTTCAATACAACCCAAACACTTTGCTTTCACTAAAAATGCAACCTTAAGCAAAAGTCGTCACAGAACAATCACGTTATTGAATCCTCCTTATTAACAAATATAGTCATTTACTGAAGGTGGATGATACTTTCTGGGATTTGTTATCCTAATTCATTTATGTAAAAAGTATGTCTCAATAACACTGATTGCGAGTCCATATTTATCCATAAATTCGAATATGAATATGTATATAAAATTTAAATATTAGTTAATCTTACCCATCATATTATTAAAGACTATATTATTGGGAAAACATTAGGGTGAATAGGATATCTTTTGGATGAGCAGCTCAAAATTATTCACTGCAAAGAAAAATGAAGTCACCCTGACTATCCAGACATGCTATTCAATTTAATATTATGACTCTAAAGGTGAGTTGGAAAATTGTATACAATAAGGGGTTTGTGATCAATTGTATGTGTCCACATGGCTGGGCCACTGTGTTTCGGTATTGGGTAAACATTCTGGATGTTTCCGTGAAGGTATTTTTTGGGTGAGGGTCGCATTTAAATCAATAAAGCCGATCATCCTCTACACTGTGGGCGGGTCTCATCCAATCTGTTTAAAGATTTACCCTCACGGAACCCAAAATAATTCTGCCAGAGTGCCTTCAGACTGGAAGTGCAACTCTTCCCTGGGTCTCCAGCCTACTGACCTACCCAGCAAATTTTGCATTTCCCTAGCTCCCACAATCACATGTGCCAGTTCTTAGAATAAATCTTCATCCATCTACATATACATTCTGGCGGTTCTAGTTTGTCTGGAGAATGCTAATACTTAGGAGTAAGCAGAGTGTATGTGGACGTTAAGCTGCTAGAGTCTCAAGAAAGAGTGGACACTCAAAAATCACTTAACAACTGATAACTTCTTACCTGGTGTAATTATCAGCCTGTCATTATGAAATTTTTTTTTATGATAATTGACTAAAGAGATTTGGGTAAATGTATATAAGCACTTTAAATTCCAACAAATATAAAATTACACAGAGAATAACCAATAAAAATTACTAATCGTTAAACATCATGGCTTCACTGCACCATATGAGTTGTCTCCTACATTAATACAAACTTGTAACTAATAAGCACCATAATGTCTAGCATTTATTGAGTGTTAATTGTGTACAAGGCCTTAAGCTATTCATTTTACATTCACTTAGTAATAACCAATCTATAAGGTAAATACTACTGGCAATATACACATGAGGAAGCAGGCCAAGAGAGAGAAAATTATTTCCCTAGACTTACAATAAATGACTGGACTGGGAAGCAAATCCAGGTCTGTCTTATTCCAGAGACACAGAGCCAGACTCCACAGCTCCTTGGCTAATAGCCAATCCTAAACTGTTCACAGTAAATGGCTCTTTAATAACCATTAAGCATCATTCATTTATTTAAATCTTCAGTTCACTTGGAAATATCTCACTACCATTTTTATTTTCATTTGGAAATATCTGGCATTTGGAAATATCTGACTACCACTTTTTTTTTCAATTGTACTATAATATTCATCTGGCAAATTTACTACTACTTTGGTTCCTCAAATTATGCCATGTTATAGAATATGATATCAGAGTTCTGGATTTTCAAAGTTTTAACATTACAGCTCATTCTTATAAAAAGCATATACACACTATCCTGTTTGGTATTTTGTTTTGGATGAAATATATTCTGACACTGTTTCGCCAAACACATTTTACTAATGATTAATTTCAAAGATTGTATCATGGGAAGGTGAAGGGCGTAGTCTTTGGAGGCAGGATGTCTGGAAAAAACTCTTAGCCCCTCTCTGCCATCTAACTGTGTGAACTAGGCCAAATTATTCAGATCTCTGTGTCTCAGTTCATCCATGTGTAAAAACAGGGATAGCAAAGTATCCACCCTCAAAGGTTTTTGAGGGGTTTATGTTAGTCCGTAATTGTAAAGCTGTTACAACAGTCATAAACATGGTGCAGAGTTCATTCAGTATTATTGCACTTACTTTAAATATCTAAATTTAACACATACATAACTGAATAGAAGTCTATATTCTGAGGTTAAAATTGCAATCAATTTACATTTTAAGTAATATTTTACCCAGTATTGTTTGGGCTATTTTGTCTAAGTTATAAAACTTTATCATACTCTTGGCTCCATTCAGTTCACTATGCTTGCTTAGTCAGCCTTATAAGCCAACCCCAATTACAAGCAGAGACTCAGCCATCCATTATGTTAGCTCTGTTATTTAGGATCAGTGGTTAATGGATTTCTGATGTAGATGGAAGTTTTTCTGTAACTGAGATATCACTTTGACAGATGAGGTCACAATACCTTTAACTGATGCTCTCTCAAGCCTGAGGAGTGCTTGCTAACATAGGCTCAGCTGAAGCATTGCAGAACCAATGCATCCTACCCAGCAGTCTAGATCATTCTATAAAGACACATATTGTTTAAATTTTTATTTCAAGGCTTTGAACAAACTCTAAACATTAAAAAAAGCAAAATTATTGTTAATTAAACATAATCTTTTTAATGGAGAATTTGAAAGGACTAGGCACCTTCCATACAATGAAATGCTGTCTTTGATGTAATTGTCATTAATTTGAATTCAAAGTCATTAAATTGTGTGGTTTCTCCTTTACAAAACCCTAATGTATCATTTATATTGTCATATTTTCTGAGTAAAAGCTCCTGAAACAAGAGCAATTAAAGAAATAGAATTTCATTTGAAAGTTTTTTTTTCTTTTCTATTAAACCATTTCTATAATCACAGTAATATTAAGGTATTATGTAGTTCTGTTTAGGAAAACTAGGGCACTAAATGTTATTAGAGTTTTCTTCATTAAGAATAAACAAAATTAGAAAATTACCTTAATTTTTTTTCATCCTGCCTTGAACAGATAAAATGTTAATTTACAGTTCAAATGAAGCCAATTTGAGTTTTTTTTTTTTTTGTAGATTGAAGAGAAGCAATATAAATATGTGTGCTAATGGAAATATCACAATGTATTTTCAGATATGTGATTCAAAAGAAGTAAAAAAGTTACAATGTATAGAGAGCAGATTAATGTAAAAATATTGTAATGGCTCTCAATAGAGTTCAAACTTACAATTTCAAACACATAAATGAACTAAAATGCTGTATGTATATTGTATTTAAATGACTATATTTCGCTCTGACTGTAGCAGAAAATAAGTCAATGTTTTCTTGAATTTTTAGAGAAGGGAAAGTTGATGATGCTGGAAGGAGGGTCAAGTGACTGGCCTTGGTCAGGAGCATGGACAGGTCAGCTGCTATAACAGGAAGAAAGAGAATATCTGGGCAAGAAGAAAATAGGCCACAGAATTTGGTAGAGGGATCATCTAGAAGTTCTTTGTAATTGCTTCTATTTCCTTAGTGAAATACAAAGCAAGTTTATTAACTGAGAATAGGGAATGGAGAGTGGGTATTGGGAAATTGAGAGAGGAAAAAATATCTAACAGTAAGTAGAGCAGATTTTGAATTGCCTACGTAGCAGAATAATAACCTGGTGTTTTCTAACCTTTCTTTTCCACAAATTCACTCAAAGTATTTGTTGGAAATAGAGATTCGTGTGGAGATTTTGATTCTCTATATAGGTTTACTCAGCAATCTGATTATAAATGGGACAATGGGCAATGGTAAGATTATCTAAAATTAGAAAAACAGATCTGGGGACTCGTGGGTCACTCAACAGTTGAGTGCCTGCTTTCAGCTCAGGACATGATCCCAGGATCTGGGATGGAGTTCCACATGGGGCTGCCTGCAGGGAGCCTGCTTTTCCCTCTGCCTGTGTCTCTGCCTCTCTCTCTGTGTCTTTCAGGAATAAATAAATAAAATCTTAAAAAAAAAAACAGATCTGAATAATTAATAAGAGCATTGCTCTTTTTTAATGTAAGTAGTGCACTGGATAATAATAAGGTTAAAATGAGTAATATAGTCTTTTATGCTAAATGTGGGAAATTAGATAGATATAGATAGATGATATATATATACACACATATATGTATTATTTCAAACAAAAATCAAGTATACTGTGGAGAAGTCGATTGCAATTGATAAATATGATATACTAATATGTAAAGATTCTGAGGAGAAAAGATTGCACTATGGAGACATGATAAAATGATCACAGAGTGATGAAATAAAGCCTTCATTCAAATTTGAAATGTTTTTGTTTTGTTTTTTAAATCAGAATAACCAAACATCTGAGAGAAAGAACAAGGATGCTTTGTATGTAGAGATTTTACATCAATGATGGCAAGTAGAGGAGGATGGAGTAGATCCTTATAAGAAGATAGATATCATTGAAGCATTTTCTTTTTCTTCTTTCTTTCTTTCTGAAGGAATTTTCTTATAATCAGGAGTAAGAGATCAGAAAATAGAGTTTGAGGGTACTTTCATATATTGGATATACATTAATGACGTGCAAAGTGCAAAGAATAACACAAAGGCAAAAATGAAAATAAAAAGATTCATACTCCAAGAAGTTACAATTTTGTGTGGAGACAAACCACAGAGTTATTTGTGTGACCAGGAAGTTAAAGCAGAGTATCCTATGAGGGACCATAAAGACATCTTCTATACAACTGGGAAATTTGATGAAGGAATTTAGCAAAATCTGTATATAAATTGAAGCTGAGGTAATAACCCAGAATAATGCATGGATATAAATATGTGTGTGTGTGTGTGTGTGTGTGTGTGTGTGTGTGTGAATGTTGCACTTGAATACACATCTGTGAGTACTAGATCAGGTTGGGCTTTCTAAAAGGCAAATTCAACCCAATCCCATACTTGAAGACGGGTGATGATGACTGAACCATATTAATCTTTCAAAACCTTTCAATCTGACTGAAATACAAAAGAATGAAATAAAGGTGAGAATACCTGGGGGTGTTTTTTTTTTTTTTTTTTTTTTTTTTTTTTTTTTTTTTTTTACCTGGGGGTGTTTAAGTAACAACAAAAGACAGTATGATTTGCATATAATGTAATAGAAGGGGGGCAGGAGTTGACTTAAGTTAGGCAAAATGATTATGACTACAAGTAGGGCAGTAATACTGGAAATGAACAAAAAGAAATCAGTACCTAAAAAGAAGTTCACATCAGTCAGAATAAACAACATGGAGCAAGAAAGTTATTTCATTTTTTTAAGATTTTATTTATTTATTCATGAGAGACACAGAGAGAAAGAGAGAGAGAGGTAGAGACACAGGCAGAGGGAGAAGCAGGCTCCATGCAGGGAGCCTGATGTGGGACTCGATCTTGGGACTCCAGTATCACCTCCTGGGCCGAAGGCAGGTGCTAAACCGCTGAGCCACCCAGGGATCCCAAGAAAGTTATTTCGTAAAGCAAATGTCTGTACATAATAAATAGCTAGGAACTGAATTATGTCTCCCCAAAATTCCTACATTGAAGTCCTAACCCCTAGTGTGAAGGTATCTGGAGACAGGGATTTGGGGGGATAAATAAGTGTAGATGAGGTCAGGAGGGTGGAGTCATCACGATGTAATTAGTGCCCTTATACAAAAAGAATAGAATTTTTTCTCATCCTCTCATAACTTGAGTAAACAGCTGGAAGATGGCTGTCTATAAGCCATAATGAGTCTCCATGAGAACCTGAACCTGCCTGGCACCCTGATCTCAGACTTGAAGCTCTGTAGTATAAGAAATAAATGGTTATGGTGTGATTTATTCAGACTATAATATTTTGTAATATTACTGCATATAGTAAGACATGCATTATTTCAGTTTTCTATATTTTAAAAAAGTACTTCTTTCGCCTTGATTTTATTTCTTTTCAAATATTTTTTAATTTATTTGAGAGAGAGAATGAGAGAGCGAGTGAGCCTGACTGAGGGGAGGGGCAGAGGCAGAGGGAGAAGCAGACTTCCCACTGAGCAGGGAGCCCAAAGGAGACTCCATCCCATGACCCTAGGATCATGACCTGAGACAAAGGCAGACTTTTAATTGATTGAGCCACCCAGGCGCCCCTTAGCCTTGATTTTGATAGATATTTTGCTACTAACAAATCCTGGTCTTTTTTTCAGTGTTTTAAAAATATAAATCCTCTCCTTGACTTACTTCTTTTGACAAGTTTGTTATTTATTACTCTTCTATAACTAATGTGTCATTTTTCTCTGCCTTTTAGGTTTTAACATTTATTTTCTCTAATTTGATTCTGATGTCCCTTAGCAGATTTCTTTAGGCGTATTATTCTTTGGGGTCATGGAGGTTTTAGACCTGAGTTAGCAATTTTTATCAAATTGTAAAAACATATACATACACATATACATTAATTTTTTCAGGTTTTTCTACCGTCTCTTCTCTGACTTCTCCTGGGACTCCAATCACTCGTATTTTAGACTCTTTGATAATGTCTTACAGGTCACTGGTTTCTCTATTTTTTTCCTGTCTTTAATTTTAGATAGCTTTTATTACTTTATCTTCAAGGTCATTGATCTTTTCATCTACATTGTCTAATCTAGGACATGCCTTCATTGACACAGCCACTTCAGATATTGTCGTTTTAATTACTCAATGTCTACTTTGAGTTTTTATTGTTCTATTTCTCTCCCTATATTCATGCTTACTCTATCTTCTTGGAAATAAGAAGTATCATGATTAGAGTAGTTATTTCAAAGTCTTTTACTGTTAGTCCTATGCTCTTTATCATATTTTAGTCTAAGGATTTTTTTTACATGTATGTGGGTCATAATTTCCTACTGTTTGCATGCCTGACAAGTGTGAACTGGGTGCTATTTTCTGTTATGCCGCTGGGTGTTGGGTTTGTTGTATTATTTTAAATGCTATTTTATGATATATGCTACTAAGAAATGTGGAATTCTATTGCATCATTAAAGTTTCTTTTTTTTAATTAACAAGCTTTATATTTTAGATCAGTTTTAGGTTCACAAAATTTTATTAGATACATCACAATGTAGATTAATTGACCTGCAGCATTTCTTCTTCATTCTATTCTGCAAGTATTTTTTAAGAGAGCAATTATCTGGTTTACTGGGGATAATCAGTAAATCAGATTACTGCTCTTAAAACATAATCTCAAAAAAAATCTGAGCCCTATCTTTTCCAAACTCCTATATTACCAATAAAATTTTATTTAAAGGTAAAGTAGGATTAAGGCAAATACCATGGAACATCCAAAAGCTGTTCACAGAGATTATAAATTTAACCAGATAGAAATCTACTTCTCAATTAGCAAAATATGGAGAAAAAAAATATATATATATACTTGTAATTCTTATTTTTATATTACCAAGAATCTTTAAGAATATCCCTGCTACTGCTCTCTCCCAATAGTTATTTAGTCCTTTTGAAAATGATCATGTGTTGGAGCACCTTGGTGGCTCAGGTGGTTAAGTATCTGAATATTGAGCACAGTTCGGGTCTTGATTTCAGGGTCATAAGTTCAAGCTCTGCACTGGGCCCCACACCAGGCATGGAGCCTACTTTAAAGAAAAATGATCATGCGTTGATTATTTAAAATAATAAATCAATAAGAAATAAATAGTTAAAAGTGTCTTCAATTTTCTTCCCTTTCTCTTGACATTTACATTTTATTATCAATTATTTAGAAAAAAACTGCTCTGCAAAATAAAATTAGATAACTCCACATTAAGGAGAATAAAGTGTCAGGAAAAATATCAACTATTTCTAAGATTAACGCATTAGATGATTTAACTTAGATTCGTGAATTTTATCTATACTTGACCATAGTAAAAACAAAAAATATTCCACATTTCAACTACATATCATGCATGCTTATGATATGGAGATACAATCTGAAAGAAAATACTTAAGAAACAATATCCATCTTTTATGCAACACACTATTTTCCATTTTATCCAATTACAGTCTGTTCTATCTCATATTTTTTAAATTTAAAATAGAGATTGCAGCTCCTTAAATTACCTTCATGATCCAATAATACGTCATGACCTGTGAACAGCATTACTCTATGCAGTTCTCTGAAGCTAGAAATAGCAATATAAAACAACTTTGGGAAACAATCATTGGTGAATGGATGTAGTACTTACTAAATATTAAAGAACACTTACTAAATTCTGTTCTTCACATATAATACCTCACAACTCCTAAGAGAAAGGAGATTTGGAGAGCCACATTTCAAACTTTGAGTTTTTAAATAGTACATTTCCATATTTCGAGGAAATTCTATAATTCGCTACCATCCAGAGATATTCTTAATGTTCTTCAATGACTTAGGCATTGTCAATATAGGAAAGCATATATTTAAAAAGAGACAGAAACAGATTTTTTCCATCAGTATGTATGGCATACAGTTTGAACATCAGGCACTGACTATTATTACTAAAAACTAGCAATTCTTCATGGAGCGATTGTATTTTATTTAGAACACAGGTGAACATAAAAATTACAGTTGTGTAAAGTGATAACTTGCTTAAATGGTTTAAGGAAGGCATGGAAGATTGATTTCATAGGCACTTACCTGGCAACCAGATGTCATGTATCCATATCTGAAATGACTAAAATTACGGTCACATTGAATTATGTGAGCAGCATGTCATCAGATAAATGGACATTATGAATAGATTAAAGGAAAGTCATGTTTCCAGGATAAGTGCTTCAGTTGCATTCTTTGCTCATTCAAGTACCTATTATTTTGCCAAATAGAATGACAAAGTCATTATTGTGGTTATGAGTTTTTAAATAAAGGTAAACATATTCTGTATTTGTTTTCTCACCTGGAATTTTCATCAGAGATCCTAGGATTGTCACTGAAAGAGAGCTATTGCTTTATCCTGCTGCCACCTATTCCCAAGCATTCTGGACATTACCTCTCTCATCTCATTTCATGTCATTTCTTTATGATATATCACTACTATCAGCTTTCAGGAGTGTCTGGAATACCCTCCAGATAACTCCTTTCAATTGTAACATCCAGAAGATGGGTGAGTGTAAAAAGATGTTGTAGATAATTCGGCATGAAAATAACTCTAAGAATTACTGAACATTATGCATACCAAATGTTTTGACTCCTTTCTATGCATATAATGAGATTCTATCTATCTCTCTGACCTTAGACTCCTGGATTCCCACTCTTCCCACCTCACCGCTGGCCTGTGTTGTTGTAAGATGAAGCCAACGCACTCTCCTCCAAAGGAATATAAAAATGATGTTTATATTCTGTTTTAAAGTTACAGGTATCATCCAGTTTAATCTTAAAAATAGTCCTGTAACCGAGGTTTGTTATCAACATTTTATAGAAGCAGTATGGGGATCCTTTGATCAATGCTCCAATTTGTTTGCTGTGGTTATACATTTTGGATATAGTCTATATTATATATGTTATTTAATAATTTTCCTCAGATTTAATAAAATGAGTATTTAAAACCCATAAAAGCAAATACTGGGATCCCTGGGTGGCGCAGCGGTTTGGCGCCTGCCTTTGGCCCAGGGCGCGATCCTGGAGACCCGGGATCGAATCCCACATCAGGCTCCCGGCGCATGGAGCCTGCTTCTCCCTCTGCCTGTGTCTCTGCCTCTCTCTCTCTCTGTGAGACTATCATAAATAAATAAAAATAAAAAAAATAAAAAAATAAAAAAAAAGCAAATACTCCTATTCATAGGAGTGAGAATTGATTACTCAGTAAGAGTAAAATAGTTCCTAAGGTGGCCTTCAGAGTCAATGTCAATGTTATGAATTAATCTGAACAACTGAGTTGACTGTCTGCATTTATAAAGATTTTTTACTAATTTTTATCTAAATAATCATATTGTATAGCTAGCCTTAGGGTCTTAGTGCATTATCTAATATTTTATACAATTTAATGTATAATTTTTCAAATTCATTCTAATAACTATTTATTTCTATTATGATAGAATCAGAGTGTGACATCAGCAATACAGTAAACTAGAAATCTCTGAGCCCTTCTTCCTTCCATGGACATGCACATGGAACAATAGTACATAGACTATTTCCCTTTGTGAAAAACACAAGAACCAACTGAGATGTCCCTACTTTCTTGGCAAGCATATCAATCACATGGAAGCCAGTGGGAAAACTCTAGACACCCTCTTGTTATATATAATAACTACTCCTGGCAAAGGCCATATGATGAGGAAGAAACTCTTAGCTCTCAGTTTCTCCTGGGGAGAAAAGGAAAAAAACAGACCATATGCCTCAAATTCACTTTTCTGGGAACAATTTTCTATATGTGTTTGCAATTGTTATCAACTTAAAATGGACTGTTTTACAATAATTTATGTAAGCCCCATGATAGTTACGAAGAAAATGCCTGAAAAAGATACACAAAAGAAACTGAGAAAAGAATCAAAGCATGTCACTGCAAACAATGAAATACAAAGGAAGACAACAAGAGGAAAAGAGGCACAAAAGAGCTACAAGACAGAGAAGATGATAAACAAAAAGGCAATAGGAAATCCCTCCTACCACTAATTACTTTAAACACAAATGGATTAAACTCATCAAAGGACACAGTGCCTGAATGGATTAAAAAAAAAAAAAGAAAAAAAAAAACAGATCCAACTTTATGGTATCTACAGGAGATTCTTTTGAGATTTAAGGCCACATACGCATTGGTGGAAAATGAAGGAAAAGAAGATATCCCATGATAACTTAAAAAGAGCAGGGGTGGCTCTACTTAGACAAAATATTCTCTAAATCCAAGACAGTTATAAGGGACAAAGAAGGTCATTACATAATGATAAAAAGATTAATTCATCAGGAGAATATAATAATCATAAATACATATAAGCCTAATGTCACAGAACTTAAATCTAGAACACAAAAGTTTACAGAACTGCAGGGAGAAAGAGACATATAATGGTAGGAGACTTTGATACTCTATTCTCAATAATGGACAGACTTTCCAAACAGATTAATATTTTTGTATTCTTTGGGCAAATACCTAGCAGTACAACTGCTGGATCATAGGGTAGTTCTATTTTTAACTTTTTGAGAAATCCCCACACTGTTTTCCAGAGTAGCTGCACCAGTTTGCATTCCCATCAACAGTGCAAGAAGGCTTCCCGTTCTCCACATTCTTGTCAGCACATGTATACACACACACACACACACACACACACACACACAAATATTATTCAGCTATAAAAAAAAGAATGAAATCTTGCCATTTGCAAGGACGTGGATGGAGATAAGGAGTATTATGCTAAATGAAACAAGTCCGACAGGGGCACCTGGATGGCTCGGTGGTTGAGCATCTGCCTTTGGCTCAGGTCGTGATCCCAGGGTCCTGGAGTTGAGTTCCACATTGGGCTCCCTGCAGGGAGCATGCTTCTCCCTCTGCCTATGTGTCTGCCTCCCTATGTGTATGTCACTCATAAATAAATAAATAAAAGCTTTAAAAAAAAAGAAACAAGTCTGCCAGAAGAAGACACATGATTTCATACATGTGGAATTTAAGAAACAAATCAAGGAAAGGAAGATAAAGAGAGAGAGAGATAAACCAAGAAACAGACTCTTAACTATAGATAACAAACTGTTTGTTACCAAAGATGAAATTGGTGAGAGGATGGGTTAAAAATCAGTGATGGGAATTAAGGAACAACCTTGTGATGAGCATCAGGTGATGTATGAAGTGTTGAATCACCATATAGTACATCTGAAACTAATATTTCACTTTATGCTAACTAACTACAATTTAAATAAAAACTCTTAAGAAAAGGAATTTCCAAACAGAAAATCAAGAGCATAATGGATTGAATACTGTAGACCAAATAGATCTAAAAGACATATATAGAACCTCCTACCCAAAAACAGAATATTCTTCTCAAGAACGTGCAGGACATTCTCCAGGATAAATCACACAAGTCACAAAATAATTATTCATAAGCTTAAGAAAATTAAAATCATACTAATATCTTTGCCAAGTACAGTGGAATAAAACTAGAAATCAATAGCAGAAGAAAAGCTGGAAAATTCACATATACATGAGAATTAAACAACATGCTCTTAAATGACAATGGGGCAAAGAAGAAATCAAAAGGGAAATTAGAAAATATCTTGAGACAAATGAAACCAAAAATACAACTTACCAAAAATTAATCTTTGCTTTAGCAAAAGCTGTATGAGGGAAAGTGTTTCTTTTTTATTCCATTATACTTAAAATACAGCGTTCTATTAGTTTCAGATGTCCGACACAGTGATTCAACCATTCCATACATCTCCTAGCACCCATTAAGACTAGTGCACTCCTTAATCCCCATCTCCTATTTCACCAGTTCTCCCATCCACCTCCCTTCTGGTAACCATCAGTTTGTTCTCCACATATAAGATTCTATTTCTTGGCTTCTCTCTCTTTATTTCTGTCTCTCTGTCTCTGTCTCTCTTTCTCTCTCTATCCCCCTTTGCTTATTTGTCTTGTTTCTTAAATTCCACATATGAGTGGAATCAATGTATTTGTCTTTCTCTGACTGATTCATTTTGCTCAGCATTATACTCTTGCTCCATCCATGTCCTTGCAAATGGCAAGACTTTATTTCTTTTTATGGCTAAATAATATTCCATTCTATACATCTATACCACATCTTTTTTCTCCAATCATCTACCAATGGATACTTGGGCTGCTTCCATTATTTGGTTATTATAAATAATGCTACTATAAGCATAGGTGTGTATATATCCTTCGGAATTAATGCTTTTGTATCCTTTGGGCAAATACACACTGGCATGATTACTGGATCATATAATAGTTCTATTTTTGACTTTTTGGGGAACCTCCATACTATTTTCCAGAGTGTCTGTGCCAGTCTGCATTCCCACCAAAAGTGTAAGAACTTTCCCGATTTTCTGAATCCTCAACAACATCTGTTATTTCCTGTGTTGTTAATTGTAGGAAATATGACAGGTGTGAAGTGATATCTCATTGTAGTTTTGATTTGCATTTCTCCAACGATGAGTGATTTGGGCATCTTTTTGTGTGTCTGTTGGCCATCTGGATGTCTTTCTTGAGGAAATGTCTGTTTATATCTTCTGTTGATTTTACCTAAACAGTTTGGTTTTGGGGTGTTGAATTGTGTAAGTTCTGTATGTATTTCAGATACTAACCCTTTACTGGTTATGTCATTTGCAGTTATTGAGTAGGTTGCCTTTTAGTTTTGTTGATTATTTCCTTTGCTGTGCAAAAATTTTTATTTTTATGTAGTCTCAAAAGTTTATTTTTGCTTTTATTTCCTTGTTTTAGGAAATTTAACAAGAAAAGTTTTGCGATGTCTGATGTCAGAGACATTACTACCTGTGCTCTCTTCTAGGATTTTTATGGCATCAGTTATCACATTTAGGTCCTTAATCCATTTAGAATTTACTTTATGTATATGTAAGGAAGTGGCCCATTTTCATTCTTTTGCATGTAGGTGACCAGTTTTCCCAATGTCATTTGTTTAAGAGACTCTCTTTTTCCCATTGGATATTCTTTCTTGCTTTGTCAAGCATTGATTGACCAGAAAATTGTCAGTTTATTTCTGGATTTTCTATTCTGTTCTATTGATCTATGTGTCTATTTTTGTGCCGGTACCATACTGTTTTGATTATGACAGCTTTGTAATAGAAGTTGAAAGTCCTGAATTGTAATACCTCCAGCTTTGTTTTTTTAAAAATTGCTTTCACAATTTTAAGTCTCCTGTGGTTTCATATAAATTGTAAGATTGTTTATTCTAGTTCTGTGAAAAATGTTGTAATTTTGATAGAGATTGCATTAAATGTGTAGATCGCTTTGAGTAGTATGGACATTCTAACAATATTTGTTCTTTCAGTACCTGAGCATGGAATATCTTTCCATTTCTTTGTGTCATCTTGAATTTTCCATCAATGTTTTATAGTTTTCAGAGCACAGGTATTTTTACCTGTTTGGTTAGGTTGTACTAAGAGGGACATTTATTGTGATTAATATCTTAATTAATAATGAGTTATAAGTAACCTAACTTTACACTTCAAAGAGGGAAAAAAGGAAAAAAAAAATAAGGCCAAAGTTAGTAGCAGGAAGGATACAAAAAGATTAAAGTGGAAATAAAGAAAACAGAAACTAGAACAATAGAATAAAATCAATAAAACTAAGAGTTGGCTCTTTGAAAAGATAAATAAAAATTACAAACTCTAGAAATACATTCACTACCAAGACTAAATCATAAAGTAAAACAAAATTTGAATAGACCTACAACTAGTAGAGAGATTAAGTCAGTAATCAACCCCACCACCAACAACAAAGACAAGCCCAGGAGCAGATGCCTTTGAATTTTACCAAATATTTAAAGACTTAAAGCCTGTACCTCTCAAACTGAAAGAAATTGAAGAGGAAGGAATACTTCTAACTTCCAAAATAATTTTATGAAGCTAGTATTAACCAGCTACTATAGCCAGACAAGGTTACTACAAATAAAGAAAACTGCAGGCCAATACTATGATGAATAGATATGCAAAAATCCTCAACACTATACTAGAGAACTTTATTCCAAATCACATTAAAATGATCATACACAATGACCAAGTGAGATCTCTTCCTGGAAAGCCTGGATGATTCATCATATGCAAATTAAATGACGTGATACATCACATTAATAAAGGATAAGAATCATACATACATCTCAATGGCTACAAAAAATCAGTTAAAATTCAAAACGCTTACAACATAAGAATTCTTAAGCTAGGTATAAAATCTATATCTCAACAAAACGTCAAAAGACCACAAACTAGTATTATACTTAGTGGTGAAAGTCTGAAACGTTTTTCTCTAGGATCAGGAACAAGTCAAGGATAACCACTCATCACTTCTAGTTACATAGTACTAGAAGTACTAGCCATAACTATTAGATAAAGAAATAGAAATAAAACACATCCAAATTATAAAAGAAGAAGTGAAATAATTTCTTTTTGTAGGTGACAAAATCTTATATAGGGAAAACCTAAAGAAACTACAAACAAAAACAAAAACAAAAACAGACAAACCTTTAGAACTAACCAACAAATTCAGTACACTTGTCGGTTATAAAATCAGTATACAAAAATCAGGGGAAATTTCTATACATTATCAATGAACTATCTGAAAAGGAAATTAAGAAAGCAAGACAATTTATAATATCATCAATAGAACCAAACACATGGGAATACACTTAACCAAGGACTATTAAGACATACACTGAAAATCATCTGATGAAAAGTATTATTAAAGATATATCTGCATTACCATGTTCACTGCAGTATTATTTATGATAGCCAAGACATAGAAACAACCTAAGTATCAATCAATGGATGAATAGAGAAAAAGAATGTAGCATATATGTAACAGAGTATTATCGAGCCACCAAAAGTAAAGAAATCCTGCCATTTGTGACAACATAGATGAACTTTGACTGTAAATGCTAAGTGAAATAAGTCAGACAGAGAAAGGTAAATACTGTATGATCTCACCTCTATGTGAAATTTTAAAAAGCTGAACTAGAAATGAAATAGAATGGTGGTTGCCAAGGACCAGCTATTCAAGAGTATAAAGTTTCAGTTATGCAAGATGATTAAAGTCCAGAGATCTGACATACAACACATTGTACCTATAGTTAACAATACTGAATTGTGCACTACTTAAATATTTAAGAGGGAAAATCTTATGCTAAATGTTCTTACCATACACACAAAAGTTATAGTCAGACTCTCAAATACTTCCCCATATCCCCTCCTTGTACAAATGCAAAACAAGTGTTATTTATTTTTAAATAATGCATTAAAATATTACACTTCAAAAATCTTATAGGTCATCAATACCATCCGGTTTTAATCAAGACTTGAATGAGACTTACCAGTCTTATGCAACCTGTTTTAAAGATACAATCAATACAATGTGTCAGCAATAATTATTAAAACGAACGATATTTGTGCCATGGAATTATTAGATCACTAAAAGAGATCACGGCTATACTGCAGTTAAAGGTCAATTACAGCACCGGGGTGGTTGCACTACATTTATGTCAAGCTCTAACAGGCAATCAGGAAGGTCAGCCTTGATGAGGACTGGCACAGAGACTGGCAATGACATTTCAAATGGGCTTGATTCAAACAGCTCCCGTTTCTAAGTTGAGCGTTCCTAGAATATGCATAAATGAGCTAGGATAATAAATGGAATTTGTAACTAGAAGTCCTAATAGCCATAATTCCACTGTGTCCATCTTCTGTTTGTATCATAGCAAATAACAGATCTCAGATATGATGGATGAAGACTCAATTAACTTTATAAATATTGAGATAAATTTATTCTAAAGCAGAATACTGAGAATACTTAATAGAAAGTAAGAAATAATGTTAATAATGCTTATAAAATACATCCATCTCCCAAATATGACCTCTATTAAAATTTTAAGAGATGATATGACATATTATACACATAAGTGCATTTGACACTCATATGTGCATATGTTATATCATAATTTAAATATGTAATATTCTAAATTGTGGGCATGTATTTTTTTCCACCATTTAAAATTCTTCAACCAGTTAACCTCTGGGAAGATTTATACACATCAGTGTTATAAATCTAGGACACTACATAGGAAACTTTACAAAATACTTCTAACCAAAGTGTGATTGGAGTAACAGTATGTTAACAAACTTCACAAGTGATTCTCCTATAGCACCAACCTTGAGAACCAATGTTCTACAGTATTATAATCACTTTGAGGAATCCAGAATGAACAGTTACCAATTTTTCTTTTAAGAATCACTCTCCTAATTATTTCTCCATTCAAAGTGAGATTGTGAGTTTAATATAAATGAATGCTAAATTAGTATGCATGTATGTCCGTTTTATATGAATAAATGTGTTATATAAGTTCATGTCATATTTGGAAGGAGCAGAGTGATCAATGTAAAATGAGAGTAGTCTGTAAAATATTTACTGAACTATACTAAAGCAATTTTTTTTCACAGAGAAATAGGATATTTATATATGTAAACCCTGCATATTTCATTTTACTCTTATGCATTTCCCAGAACAAAGTATTACTTTCTCTAGTTCATATATAGCAAAATGAGTAGAGACCCAGAAAAAACACTCTCCATATATTTTTTCTTTTTTTAATAATAGTCAATTGTCCTTTATACCATTGGATTTGCATTATGTTCCAGATCAACTTATTTTAACCAATACAGATAAATAAATTTAGTTTCATTTATTAAATGGGCACTCATGAATTTTAGTATTTTAATATTTTTACTGTGAAATTCATATGTTAACTATGAGGAAATAATGCAACATTTACCTCTTAGTTTATGAAGTACATCATACCTAGATATATGTTGAAACATACTGTTTTTAGTTCTTACATTTAGTAGCATTTATTGAGAGACAGAAAAAAAGCAAAAATGCTAAGTTTTCACAGGTCATAAATCTAGAAGTTTTACAGCTGACTATATGGGGATGGATATTCAGAGGGCTGCTTCAGAAATAATCACTCCAATCTTGGATCTATAAATAATGTGAGGCTGGTGACACTATTCACTGAGACAGGTAATGTCAAAAGAGGCACATTTAC
Organism: Vulpes lagopus; assembly: GCF_018345385.1. NCBI lineage: Eukaryota > Metazoa > Chordata > Mammalia > Carnivora > Canidae > Vulpes > Vulpes lagopus. Next base: position 21,110,932 of record NC_054843.1, on the reverse strand, counting down.
CAGGAAAAAAACACATGTTCTTTTTGAAAATAATTATACATTTACTCTACCTCTTTATTTTACAAGAAGTCAGCTAAAATCAACTACAAGAATCAACTTTTCAACCTTTGTTATATAATAGAAAGTGGTGAAATCTCTTTTCAGTGACTTTTACACGACTTTTTACAGAAACTTTATACAAAAAAAAATATTTTCTACAAATGTTTATTTTAAAACATTCCTGTCTCTTCATTTTGAATGCTGGAATTTGGTAATTTTTCAAATTCACTAAGACATGAATGCTCTTTTTTTTTTAATTTCATTCAGTTTATATGATTTTATATTAAAATGAATATTTTAAATAAAAAAACATAAAAAATAAATGAATTAGCCTGAAAATGGAGCATAGGGGCAGATGTGAATTACAAAATTATATCCCATCTAACAACTGTCATGTGGAATGTTTTAAATTAATTTTTGTCCTAAATCCAGTTTGTCTTGTGCAGAAATCTAGATTTTGATATGGAAATAAAGTATTTATCATTTCCAAAACATACTCCTTTTGGAACACAGATACGACTTTTCTTGATACTTGTCAAAATTCTTCAAAACCAAATTATTTATATAAGTTCTTTTAATTAAGATGATTCTAAGTTAAATAGAAGATACATATATGCCACTTATCAAAGTTGAATACTTGTTAGAATGCCAATACTAGCCTAAATCATTTGACAACTATTCCTATGCCCATAATTAGTTAGGTTTCATTTGGATTCTATATTTTATGTAATGATTCCTATAATTATAATATGAGATCATCACAAAACTACCAACCCTTGATGGCAAATACTAACAAAATTTTTGCCTTTTGCAAAACAGAAGAGATATTTGTTGTATTACATGAACAATGAACAAATTCTATAAATGAAACTCTTAAGCAGTTAACACACAATATAAAATATTTAAAGTTAAATATTTAATATTTTAATAAATTAATATTTTAATTTTAATAGAAATAAAATATTTTAGTGATGTAAATTAACAAAATATTGTAGAATGTGCAAATGAAAAACTAGAAAACACAGATGAAGACATTAAAGAAAACCTATATAGGGGCACCTGAGTGGCTCAGTCCGTTAGGCATCTTCCTTCACCTCAGGTCATGATCTTGGGGTCTTAGGATCTAGCCCTGCATTGGAGTTCCCTTGGAACAGAGAGCATGCTTCTCCCTCTCCCTCTGCCTGCCACTCCCCCTGCTTGTGCTCTCTTTCTCTGTGTCAAATAAATAAAATATTATTAAAAGAAGATGAAAAAAGAAAGAAAAAGAAAGAAAGAAAGAAAGAAAGAAAGAGAAAGAAAGAAAGAAAGAAAGAAAGAAAGAAAGAAAGAAAGAAAGAAAGAAAGAAAGAAAGAAAGAAAGAAAGAAAGAAAGAAAGAAAGAAAGAAAGAAAGAAAGAAAGAAAGAAAGAAGTAGAAAGAAAGAGAAAGGAAGGAAGGAAGAAGGAAAGAAGGAAGAAGGAGGGAAGGAAGGAAAGGAGAAAAGCTATATAATTGGAGAGAGACTCTGTTTTCATAGAGGAAAGAACTCAATATTAAGTTTCCAGTTGAAACACCTGGGTGGCTCAGAGGTTGAGCGTCTGTCTTTGGCCCAGGTCATAATCCCCGAGTCCTGGTCAAATCCCATATCAGTCTCCTCACAGGGAGCCTGCTTCTCCTTCCACCTATGCCTTTTCCTCTCTCTCTGTGTCTTTCATGAATAAATAAATAAAATCTTATAAAAAGTTTCCAATTATTCCTAATAGAAATACCCTTAATAAAAATGTAAATAAAATACATTTTATATTAATAATATTATTATAAATTTTTAGTCAAACTGTGTAACAAGAAATTTCTATTAAGCCACACAGTTTATGTTACTTTCTTACAGCACAGTTGATAAACCAAGCCACTTATTTAACATAGAAAGATACATGTGAGGAAAGAAAACATACACCAGGCTTGATGGTGAGAGAATGAATGCTTCCTTGTTAGGATGTTCTGTTCTATCACCACTACTTTTAATTTCTTTTTCCATAAATTCTAGTGCGATCAATAGCAAGAAAACAGAATAATGATCATTCTCACTCAAAAGAAAGAAATGAAACTTTCATTTTTCATAGACAACATGATTTGGCTACATAGAAAATCCCTAAGAATCTACAAAAAAACTGCTGTTAACCATTAAGCAAGTTTAGTTAGATCATAAGATACAAGATTAATACATAAAAGTCAATCAAGTGCCCAAGTACCAACAATGAACAACTTGCAATGGGAAATTAAGGAAACAGTACCATTTACATAAAAGCATCAAAGAAAGTACTTGGTGTAAATTAACAAAATTTGTGTAGATTGTGTATACAGATAACTAGACACTGATAAAGAAATTAAAGAGCTATATAATTGGAGAGAGATTCTGTTTTCATAGAGGAAGGAACTTAATTTTAAGATTCCAATTGTTCCTAATTTTATCTATAGATTCTATGTAATTTCAAAATCCCAGGAAGTTTTTAACTCTATTGGCAAACTGTCTATAAAATTTATATAGAAAGGCAAAGGTGCTATAATGGCTAAAGCAAAAGAAAATTTCTAAAGCATCACGTGAAAGAGAAAATCAAAAGAAAATCACAATAATTGGATTTCAGTAGAGCTACAGTAATCAAAAAAGTGTTGTATTAGCAAATAGACACATTAACAAAACAAGGCCGATGCAAATAAATGAATGGATTTTTGACCAAAGCACAGAAACAATTCACTCTAGAAAGATAACCTTTATAATAAATGATGCTGGAAAAATTTGATGTCCATATGCATAACAAACAACAAAAACAAACAAAAAATACATGTATCTTACAAAAATTTAGCTCAAACTGGATCAGAGACATAAATGTAAATTCAAAACTATAAGATTTCTAGAAAAAAATTAAAATTGTGTAATATGGAGGGTCTGGTGATGAGTTTTCAGATATAACGTCAGATTTACAACCTGAAAGAAACTGACAAATTAAATTTTATGAAGTTAAAGCTTTTGCTCTGAGAGAGACACGATTAGTGTTCAGGGAAAAAAGGCTGTGCTACTTCTTAGAGATTAAATATGTGTATTAGAAAAGCTTCATTCAGACATGAATTATAATGCTGTTGTTTTTGAATTCAATGTTAATGAATCATACACAAACATAGTATCTATAAACAGAAACACACATTTGAAAGCTTATATATTGATAAGTTGAAAAAATATCATGACTAAAATACTGTAGAAAACTCATCCTTTATTCCTACTTAAAACAATTGTTTGGTATTCAAATATTCAGTGTTCACAGTAACTTTATTCAACATAATCACTGTGAATAAAGAGAATGGACTGTATATGGTACTGTAGAATGGATCTGTGATGCCAGGTATTTGTCCTGAAACCCATTTGTCCAAAACCCATAGAACTTTCAGCATATGTTTTTAAAAGTCCAGAACGTAGAAGGATCTCAATAGAATTTGGACTGTATAACAGTAATAATTATATTAAAAATAGATGTCAAGCTCATTGAAAGTGATGGAGGAAAATTGTGCTGACCTAACCAGCTTTGAAGAACATTGTTTATTTTAATATGAATAAAACAAAAGGAACTGTACACAACTGTTTCTAGTTGGTAAAATCTTTTATCACAGGCGTAAGTTGTAATAATTCTAAGATGTCTGTACATGTACAGTTAGGATTGAAAAATAAGTAAATGGATGGTGGATGGTGGGAGCTAGATTTTCCTATGTTGACAGGTTGATTATAGGCAAGCAATGTGGGAAGGCTACAATGATCCATGTGATATTGGATTAGATTCAAAGAGCAAACATCCTCTGACAGAGTTAAAATATTTCAGCTTTATAACAAGAGGAAGCACTGAAAACAAAATAGCTAAGAACACAAGCTATGCCTTATTATAAATTACAGAATTTTAAATACCCATTCTACAGCTAAAATGGCCTTTACAAAAAGCATTAAGATTTCCCTAAACTATGCTCTAGACCATTAAAGTTCTGGCATCTCTTGTCTTATAAATAAGTGATTTGTGGCCAATCAAATGCATTCATTACTGTTTGAAATTAGATGTGTTTTGTAAAATAAATTATATAATGCTAGGTGATTTTATATTTAATTTAAAATTTTAGGTAGGGTTAATTTCTAGTTTTTTTTCAGGGCATGTTTAAACTCTCATTTTTAGTTTTAGTGCTAATGTTTCCTGACCCAATATACTATGTTTATTGTGGGAAGGTAAAAGTTCTGTAGTCTCAATAGGTACTGACAAGGGACTTAATTACCACTGCAATCTGGATTCATTTAATTCCATTCAAATGAGGATTGATTGGCATCAGCATTATAATGAGGACACTTCTCAAAATGGACTCAGCCTCAAATGTTTCCTTTGTTTTTCTGCCCTATATTTAACCTTCTTATAAAATGAGACAACTTAAAAAATAAAATAATAGGTAGTTATTACCATAAAAGTAGACATTTTCATAATCTTTATCCTATGGTAAATAGCAGATTTATAATAAGAAAATTCGAAAGAGTTATGTAATTTTTAAAACAAGAGTTGATCAATGGTTAATTTGCCTAAGAAGTGATTGACAACTGATTGCCACCTTTGTGTAAGCCTGTGGATCATTTTATTAGCAATGATGGTTTTTTGAACATGATAAAATAATGATAGCAGCTATAGATGTGAACAAAGGAAATTTCTGTCAATCATGTTCTGATGGTGCATATTATAACAGAAGGACAAAAATAAGCTTATAAAAGGTAAAGAATATATCTAAACCAGCAGGGTTAAAAGATAGATAACTCACTGTCTACCTTCCCAGACTTGTTTTGTTCCTTAAATTAGCAGGTCATTGGGGAAAAGAAAAATCTATTTGGTAGTAGGAAACATAAAAATATAAGGAATCTTGATAAAAACACTGTACCTTGGTCCCATCTAACCTACTTCTCTATCTCTGACATTTTATTTAAGGAGATTTGTTGATAAATTTGGCAACACTTCCCAGACATCACTGCATATCCGATTATGATTATGGCTCAATAAATTTAACTTTCAATTACCACGAACTGTAATAGATATTGTGATGTGTTGCCGAATATTTTCATCTCTTTGTCCTCCTATTCAATAGTATTTTAGCATGTATTACTTCCTGTTTGCTTGGGTCTTCTAATAGTTTAGGCCAACTAATTATAAGAGGCAGTTAGTGGTGTGAGTCACTGCCAAACAGGAGAATTTTATTGCTAATAGACAAACCTAGTGAGATCTCTTTCCTTCTGCCACAGTGATAGAAAAATGTCAATTTAGTGACTCTTCTAATAGACTCAATCCCAAGTGAGGATATGTGGGATACAGACCCTAGTGTGTCCAGAATAGAAATAGTAATAAATTAGAAAGCCATCCTTACTGTTTAAGGTAATTTCAGTTCGAGGGTTGTATTATTACCCCACTATAGTTGAATCTGATACCTGAAATAATTGAACAACTCTTTGTAAAGGATCATCCATCTATATGCTAGCTATGCTAGCACTGTTCGAGGCACAGTGAATGCACTGGTGAACAAGGCTGATAAGCTTCATGCCCAGTGGCTAAGTCCATAAACACAATAAACACAAAAATACACAATTTCATATCATTTCAATGATGTGTAAGTACTATGAAGTAATTACAATAGAGTAATGGTAAGGGACAAGTAGAAGAGGTACCTGAAAAAGTGACATCTGAACAGAAAATAAAAAGAACTAACAATATGAAAAATTGGAGAAAGTCTCTTTTAGATAAAGGAAAACAATTTCCTACAGCAGAAATCATCTTGGTAAATTTGGGGATACAGAACAAAATCTCCTATGCCTGAGGATGCCAGAGAGCGAGAAGTATGAAATTAGACTGGAGAGATGGGACCAGTTGGGGTAGGACTATGTATAGCATAAAGATGCTTGCAATAGCAATTTGTTGAAATGTTACAATGGGTCAGAGAGTGATCTGATCTAATCTACATTTTGAGATTTTTCTACTGCATTGTAGAAAATTAATCCTGGACAGGCAAAAGTGGAAGGAAGAAAAGTCAATGAGGTCCCTACAGCAGGGTGCAATGTGTAAGAGGCTGTTGACAATGAATAGCTTTTTATGATGGGAAACAGTGCAAAAGGAAAGAATTTGAGTTGTTTTTGGAAGTAGTACAGAAAGCACATGCCATTGTTTGTGATAAGTGGTGCTAAGGGACAGAGACAGAGGATTAATCTTAGCGTTTGGGCCTGAGCAAATATATGAATGGTGGTGTAATTATAGAGAATGGGAAATAAGATGGAGATGTGCCTTCACCATATATTCACTCTAAGAATTATATTCTTTAAAACTATGATTATAATAGAGATAATACATTTTAGGACAGGAAAAATTGTGTGACTTTTATCCTAAGTACATACGAGAGGCATCACTTGGCATAGTCCTTAAAAAGTGTCTGTAAACACCTCATCCTAAAAAATTAAAAAAAAATTTAAAAAAAAAAAAAAAAGGGATCCCTGGGTGGCGCAGCGGTTTGGTGCCTGCCTTTGGCCCAGGGCGCGATCCTGGAGACCCGGGATCGAATCCCACATCAGGCTCCCGGTGCATGGAGCCTGCTTCTCCCTCCGCCTGTGTCTCTGCCTCTCTCTCTCTCTCTGTGACTATCATAAATAAATAAAAATTTAAAAAAAATTAAAAAAAAAAAGTGTCTGTAAACACCTCATCCTGTTAGGATATGCCTTCAGTACACTAAGGACTGACATGAAACTAGCATTTAGATGCATCAACATGATAAAAATGCATTCAAATATATATTATTAAGAATAATATTAAAATCTGATAACAATATTTTCAGTATTACCAAGAATGATTTATTTTGATATTTGATTAAATCAATTAATATTTAATTTAATAGTATTTATTATCTTTTATATATTTTACTAGCCTTTGTAATTCTACCATTAGGCAGGGATAATCAGCTTCACGTGACAACTGAGAAAACACCATCAGAGAATTTTAAGTGACTTGCTAACGTAAGTTGGTAGCAGACATGCTATAAAAATTCAGAAAACAATGACTACTAACCTAGTAAGTCTGTAGAGGAGCATGTCATATTTCACTAAAATTCCTCTTATGGAATACCATCATATACTGGAGACTAGACAACAAGGTCAAAATATAAGAAAGATGAGTCTCATCTATTACAAAAGTGTCCCACTTAATTTCTTATTTACAGATAAAACTGTACAAGTACCATAGTTCCTGAAGATAAATAGATATCAAAATCTCAAAGGAGAAAGAAAAATGACCAGAAACACATCAAGAGAGATAAAGTTTTTTAGAGGATATTCAACATTTCTATTTTAGTGAAATCTGACACATTGCATCCAAAAATAACTCTTAACTTTTGATTGTTCTAAGAGGCAGTGTTACCCACAGCAGCATAGACGTAATAAGTTATCTCAACTTATTCACATTTGGATGGAGGAAGAAAAAGGTTTTGTGTCAGGGAAAACAAGAGGATGAAACTGTATCCCATGTATTCCTAATTTCATGAGACAAAGATTTTGGAGACTGTTCTCAATCCCAAATCCTGTACGACTATTTATTTGAAGTATTGCTTTGTTGAATCACACTTTAATATATCTGAAGGTTTTAAAATACTATTCCCCAGGATAATAAGCATATTGCAAGTGGTGTCAATACTGGTTGCAGTCTTTGAGAAATCATAGTTATCAGAAAAAAAAAAGAAATATTATTCCCCCAAAAGTCTACTCCACATCTAATCTTTGTATTTTTGTAGGCAAGACAATATTCTTATCAAGCTTATTTAAAATTGTTTTTGTCAGTTACTACCAAAAAGTTCTGACTAAAATGAATTAAAATAGACAAGCATTTTTATTTCCAACAAGGTAGACTTCCTTGTAAGTAGAACAATTATTCTTTTTTTTTTTTTTTTTTTTTTTAATGTAAAGGCTTTTTATTAGGAACCAGAGGAATGAGCTGCTTATTCCTCTATAACAGTCTACAGCAGGTCATCAGGCCCAGGATGGAGAGGTTATCAGAGGTGCTGTGCTGTGCTTTGCTGCACTTGCTTAGGGCCTGGAAGGAAAGAGGGCGGCAAGGAACAGAGGTTGGCAGGAACTGGTGTTAGCCAAGACGCCGACAGCCTGGGGAGAACCCTCTACCTCCTTCCAACTCCACTCAAGGCTGGAGCATGCCAGGAGACGGAGCAGGTGGCTGGAGCAGGCAGGCCTCAGCAGTGTTGAGCCCCTGGCCCATTCTCTGCTACTTCACTTCACTTGCCTGCTCTCCACTCTTCTTGCCGTTTGGTGATTAGGTATTTGAAGAATTCAGACACAGACCATGCGATGGCCGTGGAGGGGATCTGGTGAATCACTCTGGCCTGTACCCCTCGGAAGTAGGCGGTCACCCCACCTACTTGATATACCCTCCTGAAGGCACTAGGCCATGCCTGTGATATGTCCTGTGATGTTGGAGTTCAAAGCCAGGGATTCCTGGGTGTTGAGCAGTGTTTTGCAAACGTCCAGTGGGGTTGTGGCAGCGGCAGCTCGTGCACAGGCTCCAGAGAGAACGTGGGAGCTGGGGTTGTACCGTCTCTGGGGGGTAAAGTGCTCTTGCAGGAATCCACAGGTCATGAAGTGAATGGCTTGGAAGGGAACATTCATGGTCAGCTGCGTGGTGTAACTACGATAAAAGGCGCGGGCCCCTTCATTTAGCCACTGCCCGTACGCAGCTGTCACCCGGTGGTACGGGGAGTTGTACATCTGCATCCTCTGCTTGGCCGCTTCTGCTGGATGCACGCTGCATCATGCAGCAATGTTGCTACACGCCCGGCTGCACCGTTGGCAACTATTGCCTCCAGGATGGATTGCATCACTCAATGTCTTTTTTAACTTTTCATAGCAGGCAAAATAGAGGGCATGGGCAGGCCCTGCACCTGTTGCTGTGACGTTCAGCCCCCGCTTAGGCCTCCACAGGCCCTCGGTTCTATAGCCCTCCAGGGTGCCTCCAACACGTTTCCACAGCAGGCGGCTGGGGCGGGCTGCAGGCTTTGCATCCGGGTCTGCTCCATCCCATCCCACCCTATTCCTGTCTAGTCCCAGCTAGGACCCAGGGCTTTGGCTGACAGATGTTCTTTCCACAGTCCCGATTCAGAGCTCACTGACGGTTGGAAATGGGTCCTGGTTCCTGGCTGGGTTCAATTCCCAGCCGGGACCTTGCTTGCATGAAGTGTGGGTGGATTGGTGTGGTGATGGCAGGAGCCAGGAAGGAGCCCAAGTCGGCTCCGGCTGCCGGCCGGGATCCTGGCTCCGGACAGGACCCAGGGGTCGGGTCAGCCCCAGGTCGGATTCGGAGCCGGCCCAGGTCTCACCTTGATGCAGTCGATGGGGTACATCACGCAGTGCTCCGGGATCCCTGCCACGGCGCCCGCCACCATGTGCATGGTGACAGTGGCTCCAGCTGGCATCACCTGTAGTCCGGGCCGGAGTCTGGATCCTGTGGTGCTGGGGGCCTGCAGGCCCCGGACCACCCTTCCCCCCCCGCCCCCCCGGGCGCAGACCCCGGCCCACGCCCCGCTGCAGCTGCCCCGTGCAGCAGCCGCCCCGTGCAGCAGCGCCGACTCCCTGGGGCTCCCCACCCGACCCAGCCCCCGCCCCAGCCCCCCCACACCACCAGCACCCCGCCCCTCCATAAGTAGAACAATTATTCTTAATTTAATAAGATTTTTGGGAACTACAAATATCCCCTATGTGCTGAATCTGTTATCTTCCTTGCTTTCGACAGGATGCCTGAAATTCCACAGAAAAGTCTTATTCATTTAGATTCAGTATATCATGGTTTTAATGTGAGGATACCACATAAAATTTTAAAAATAAGCTATTAACAAAACCATTTAGTTTGAGGGAACAAGATGGATCGTAAACAGTTGTGGGTCAGAAAGGACAAAAAAAAAGGAAAAGTTTGAAGGCTAGGAGAAAGTAGAAGTAATAAAAGAGGCTGGAGGTTCTGAAGCAGATCTCCCTCATTGTCAAAGGCGACAGCAACCTTGGTCTTATTAGCAAATCCATGTGTCACAAGCTCAATTTCCAGGAGTTCTGGTAAATTTAAGTTGCGTTGGATGATAAATGCAAAATGTTAACAAGAAATCCACAGCATAGAGATAGATAAATTATCTCCTTGCCAATGACTTTAGAATGAAATGAAAAATTTTTATAACAAGCACAAAAATTTAGTTACAATGCCAAATTTGTTTCATGTTATTGATGTCTCTAGAGGTGCTGAATATTTGCTAGAATAGTAAATTTGCTGAATCAAGGCAGTACTAATTATGAGAAGGGTGGGGAAATAAAGAGAAACTGACAATGTAAAAGATTTCTAACCTGAAATTTTAAACACTTCTTTAATCTTGAAGTCATTCTGTGTTGCATTTCTACTTTTTATACTAAACTGGTATACTGTTATCATTAGTGATACTTAAGTTTTACAAGACCTTTTAATTTGCACTGTGTGAGGATTTTTGCATGTGAAGAAATATTTGCTCCAAATTATTATTTTTTAGAATTCTAAATGGACCATTTGTCTCTATGAACAGCTGTAATAGCTAAATCTCTGCTTTAAAAGATGGCTTTTGATATTCTTTAATGCCAATTACTAAGTCATTTGCTTTCTCAGCTGGCTTTCCCCCCCTTTTCTGTTAAATCACAACTAGTTGTGCCACACTGCGATCTTTTCATTAACACTTTAGGCACATATAATTAGCACATTTATTGCTTTTTGTCTAATTGTCTATTCAGAAGATTAATACTTTACCATCTATTTTGTTGTAGTAACCAATGACTACTAACCATGAGTCTTTTAACTTTCTTTAGGATATAAGCTTATCTAGGTAAAAGCAAGATGGCAAATTTGATTTGTAGCTATACGGAATTAACCAAGGTTTGAAACATACAAGAATATAATTCATAAACTTTTGATTTGTACAGCTAGATCTTGATAAACTATATAAATAGACAAATAGGTATAGTTTGGTATCCATTCATTCATCCTTCTTCCTTTACTGCATTGTTTTATTCAGTCTTAGCTGCATATGGCTTCATATTACAAAGGAAATTGCTAACATAAAGAAAAGGAAGGGTAAAAATTTGAACATATCTTTATGTCCCATATCTATAATTAATATTAGCAAATAATAAGTTCTGAAGAGTTACACAAGTTAGATTTTGCTTAAAGATTATTTCATATGCCAGCAACCTTTGTTTATACATTAACATATATGGAGAGCCCTCAGAACTAGCTGTTCTGCAAAAGCAGTATTCATAAACATTTGCGTGTATTTGTCAGAAATTTAGCATATTTTATGTAAAAGAAAATTGCATGACGTAATATCTAGTTTACTTAAATTTAAAGACAGACAAATACAATTAAAAGGATGTTTTTATGATTCTTTCTTGGATTAAAATATATTGACCTCGGTTCTCTTTCTAGCTAGCTTCAATTTACAGAGATAAGAGAACAGAAAGGGATGAGAAGAAAACTGAAGACCAGACCTACACTTTTAAAATAGCAAGACTTATCTAAGAAATAATTAGCTTCAATGAAATGGTGGTCCTCGAGATAGTTTACTACTCTATTAAATAGGAGCTCCAAGAAATCATAGATATAAAGTATTCATCTTTGTTTCCCTGTAGCAACTACATAATCTAGCATATTACAAATTCAGTAAAGTCTCATATAACATCATCTAGGAACAAAACTGTGTGTCTATGTGTGTGTGTGTGTAATGAAGGAAGCTAAAAATTTGGGGGGTAAAGCTTTTCAGTTCTCTATTTCTGGCTCAGATAAATAATAAAGTAGAAATTTTAAGAATTATATACACATTAGATAATTTTGTTTCTAAACAGTTCTTTGTGATTTGCTAAATTGGGTAAAAAATGATAAGAAAGCACATAAGGACATTCAATGTTGAATATTGTTTATTGCCTCACTCTTCCTAGAAAACTTAGGCTATTTTCTTTTGAGAATTTAGTCAGAGAAATATTCTGGATTGAAATTTTACTAGGGATTTCAGAAAAATTTGTATTATAAACTGTCTGAAGTTCTTCTTTCCCTAATCTGTATTCTATGAAAAGCATAAACTCTGGAAGATTAAAAATTACACTTTCACAACTTTGGAGAACATTATATATAATGATATATATATAATATATATTATATATAAAGAGAAGTTAGTCATGTAGTAGGAAGAAACCTAGTGAGAAAACTTGGCTTCACCTAAACTGCAGGTGCTCATCTAATACACTGAGTAGTTCAAACTTTGAGACCTAAATACACACTTCTAATTCCCACATAGGACAGGCAAAACAATCAGATCTGGGATAAAGGAAAAGCCAACTCTAGTTTTGAAGTGAGATTATGCTCCCTGAGAAAGGATGTTCAGATGCAGAGGATCTTCTATTTTTGAAACATTAGATTTCTTTTTTTTTTTTTTAATTTTACATTGCCTGATGCTGAGGAGTGCTTAATTTGGATGAATCATTTTAATAGACAAAGGAAAACTTTACAATTGTGGAAAAATTTAGCTCACAGAACGGGAAGAATGGATTTTTGAATAGCCTACCTAGAAAGAAACCATGTCATTCTGATTTCAAATACACGAGGTGGGAGTATGATGAGTTATTTTCTTATTTCTTATTTATTTATTTATTTATTTATTTATTTATTTATCTATTTATTTATTTAATTGGAGTTCAATTTGCCAACATGTAGCATATCACCCAGTGCTCATCCCGTGAAGTGACCCCCTCAGTGCCCATCACCCAGTCACCCCATCCCCCCGCCCACCTCCCCTTCCACTGCCCCTTGTTTGTTGCCCAGAGTTAGGAGTCTTGTTCTGTCTCCCTCTCTGATATTTCCTACCCATTTCTTCTCCCTTCCCTTCTATTCCCTTTCACTATTATTTATATTCCCCAAATGAATGAGACCATATAATGTTTGTCCTTCTCCGATTGACTTACTTCACTCAGCATAATACCCTCCAGTTCCATCCACGTTGAAGCAAATGGTGGGTATTTGTCATTTCTAATGACTGAGGAATATTCCGTTTTACAGATAGACCACGTCTTCTTTATCCATTCATCTATCAGTGGACACTGAGGCTCCTTCCACAGTTTGGCTATTGTGGATATTGCTGCTATAGGCATTGGGTGCAGGTGTCCTGGCATTTCACTGCATCTGTATCTTTGGGGTAAATCCCCAGCAGTGCAATTGCTGGGTCATAGGGCAGTTCGATTTTTAACTCTTTGAGGAACCTCCATATAGTTTTCCAGAGTGGCTGTACCAATTCACATTCCCACCAACAGTGCAAGAGGGTTCCCTTTTCCACATCCTCTCCAACATTTGTTGTTTCCTGTCTTGATAATTTTCCCCATTCTCACTGGGGCGAGGTGGTATCTCATTGTGGTTTTGATTTGTATTTCCCTGATGGCAAGTGATGTGGAGCATTTTCTCATGTTCTTGTAGGCCATGTCTATGTCTTCCTCTGTGAGATTTCTGTTCATGTCTTTTGCCCACTTTATGATTGGATTGTTCTTTGCTGTTGAGTTTAAAAAGTCCTTTATAGATCTTGGTTAGTAGCCCTTTATCTGATATGTCATTTTGCAAATATCTTCTCCCATTCTGTAGGTTGTCTTTTAGTTTTGTTGACTGTTTTACTGTGCAGAAGCTTTTTATCTTAAGTCCCAATAATTCATTTTTGCTTTTATCTCCCGTGCCTTCATAGATGTATCTTGCAAGAAGTTGCTGTGGCCAAGTCAAAAAGGGTGTTGTCTGTGTTCTCCTCTAGGATTTTGATGGATTCTTGTCTCACATTTAGATCTTTCACCCATTTTGAGTTTATCTTTGTGCATGGTGTAAGAGAATGGTCTAGTTTCATTCTTCTGCACGTGGATGTCCAATTTTCCCAGCACTATTTATTGAAGAGACTATCCTTTTTCCAGTGGATAGTCTTTCCTGCTTTGTTGAATATTAGTTGGCCATAGAGTTGAGGGCCCATTTCTGGGTTCTCTATCTGTTCCATTGCTCTATCTCTCTGTTTTTGTGCCAGTACCATACTGTCTTGTTGATTACAGCTTTGTAGTACAACTTGAAATCCAGCATCGTGATGCCCCCAGCTCTGGTTTTCTTTTTCAATATTCCCCTGGCTATTTAGGGGTCTTTTCGGATTCCACACAAATCTTAGGATGATTTGTTCCAACTCTCTGAAGAAAGTCTATGGAATTTTGATAGGGATTGCATTAAACATATAAATTGCCCTGGGAGGCATTGACATTTTGACAATATTAATTCTTCCAATTATGGTCTGAAAATAGACAGGGGAGAGTCCCAAGCTTGGTATCAGTTAAGACCTAATTTGTGATCCAGTATGTGGTCTATTCTGGAGAAAGTTCCATGTGCACTTGAGAAGAATGTGCATTCAGTTGCGTTTGGATGTAAAATTCTGTAAATATCTGTGAAATCCATCTGGTCCAGTGCATCATTTAAAGCTCTTGTTTCTTTGGAGATGTTGTGCTTAGAAGATCTGTCATTTGCATAAAGTGCTGTGGTGAACTCTCCAGTATTACTGTATTATTATCTAAGTATGTCTTTACTTTGTTAATTGATTGATATATTTGGCAACTCCCACATTAGGGGCATAAATATTCATGATTGTCAGGTCCTCTTGTTGGATAGATCCTTTAAGTATGATATAGTGTCCCTCTTCATCTGTTACTACAGTCTTTGGGATAAACTTTATCTGATATGAGGATTGCTACCCCTGCTTTCTTTTGAGGATCATTTGAATAGTAAATAGTTCACCAGCCTTTCATTTTCAGGCTGTACGTGTCCTTAGGTCTAAAATAGGTCTCTTGTAGATAGCAAATAGATGGGTCTTGCTTTTTTTATCTAGTCTGAAACCCTCATCTTTTGATGGGGTCATTAAGCCCATTCACATTCAGAGTTACTATTGAAAGATATGAATTTAGTGTCATCATAATACCTATTCAGTCCCTGTTTTTGTGGATTATTTCTTTGGGTATCCTCTTTCTTTAACAGGATCCCCCTTAATATTTCTTGCAGAGCTGATTTGGTGGTCACATATTCTTTCAGTTTCTGCCTATCTTGGAAGCTCTTTATCTCTCCTTCTATTCTGAATGAGAGCCTTGCTGGATAGAGTATTCTTGGCTGCATGTTCTTCTCATTTAGGACCCTGAATTTATCCTGCCAGCCCTTTCTGGCCTGCCAGATCTCTGTGGAGAGGTTTTCTATTAATCTAATATTTCTCCCCATTTAAGTTAGGGATCTCTGGACTCTTGCTGCTTTAAGGATTTTCTGTTTATCTTTGGAATTTGCAAGTTTCACTATTAAATGTCTAGGTGCTGAATAGTTTTTATTGATTTTAGGGGGGTGATCTCTCTATCTCCTAGATCTGAATGCCTGTTTCTCTCCCCAAACTAGCTACAATTTGTTCAAATATGCTTTCTGGTCCTATGTCCCTCTCGGCGCCCTCTGGAACCCCAATTAAACATAGATTTTTCCTTCCGAGGCTGTCATTTATTTCCTTTAACCTTTCCTCATGTTCTTTTAATTGTTTTTCTCTTTTTTCCTCAGCTTCCTTCCTTGCTATCAACTTGTCTTCTATGCCACTCACTCTTTCTTCTACCTCATTAACCCTCATCGTTAGGACCTCTAGTTTGGATTGCATCTCATTTAATTGATTTTTAATTTCGGCCTGATTAGATCTAAATTCTGCAGTCATGAAGTCTCTTGAATCCTTTATGCTTTTTTTTTCCAGAGCCACCAGTAGCTTTATAATTGTGCTTCCGAACTGGCTTTCTGACATGGAATTGTAATCCAAATTCTATAACTCTGTGGCAGAGAGGACTGTTTATGATTCTTTCTTTTGTGGTGAGTTCTTCTTTCTAGTCATTTTGCTCAGTGCAAAGTGGCTAAAAATGAGTTATACTGGAAAAAGGAAGAAATGAAAAAGGATGGGTACCCTCTGGTCCTATATACTGTAAATCCCTCGACTTCCCCTGGAGCTTTCTAGCACTGCTGGGTCAAGAACTTGCTCTTCCCCTGTCCTTCCAGCTGGTCTTCTGGGGGAGGGGCCTGCTGTGCTGATTCTCAGGTGTGTGCACCTGGGGGAGCTGCCCCGCCCCTGCCAGGTGCACGGCTTAGTGGGAACATTTACTCCCTGAGGCCCCTGCTCCCTGGTAGCTCCGTTCAGTCCCAGGTACAAGGTGACACCAAGAGGAACAACAGTGGCAGCGGGCAGGTCTCCAGCCCTGGAGTCAGCTCTCGTAATAACTCCTGCAGTCTCCCATTCCTCACTGGCCTGGATGCTCCGGGGGTGGGGGGGCCCTGATATGCACAGCTCGGGGGCACCCTGTGGCAGGAGCGTCCTTGCTGTCCTGTGCCCTCCTGGCCTCCGCCTGTCCCTGGGGGGAGTACAGGATCCTGGGCTGTGTTCCTGGCGCTTTGGGATCTGGGGCCTGTGCTGCCGGAATCCTGCTCCAGGGACCTGGGCTCCCTAAGGCAGCAGGGCGCAGCCCCCTCCACCAGGAGCTGCCACCAGAGCTGCTCCGGAGGCCCCACCAGGTGTGCTCCAGCCCTTTACTGCACCTGGCCTGCGGTGTCTGGTGAGGCTCTCCCCTGGGTGAACCTCCTCTGTTAGAGACCCCGGGAATCGGGGGGCTCCACCGCCCCCCCTCCGTGTTTTTGCCTGATTTCCCTGCTGAGCGCCTTTCCATCCAGGAAGACTTCGGTGCCGATTTTTAAAGTTCCTGCTTCTCCAGGACTGGGCTTTCCTGTCCCAGGGGGCTTTCGCTGCCCAGCCTTAGCCAGGCTCCCTGCGGGGCCCCCTTTCCCACTGGATTCTTTTTAATATTTTTTTTATTCTGCCCTCCTACCTTGTTAGAAGCAAAAACTCTTCTCTTTGTAGCATTCCGGCTATTTTCTCTTTAAATCTCAGGTTGAATTCGTAGGTTTTCAGGATGATTTGAAAGTTATCTAGGTAAGTTGGTGGGGACAGGTGACTTGGGGACCCTGCTCCTCTGCCATCTTGCCCCGCCCCCCATGAATTATTTTCTTAACTTTTTATTAAAGAATATCTATTAGAAAGAGAAAACTGGGGGCACTGGGTAGCTCAGTGGTTGAGCATCTGCCTCCAGCACAGGTCGTGTTTCCAGGGTCCTGGGATTGAGTCCTACTATCACGCTCCCTGCAGGGAGCCTGCTTCTCCCTCTGCCTATGTCTCTGTCTCTCTCTCTGTCTCTCATGAATAAATAAAAACTTAAAAAAAAAAGGCAATAAAAAACTAGATTTCAGCAATCATGTAACCATGACTTCTTCTCTATCTTCCTCTCCATATATATCACATTCTAGTGTCAACAAAGCTAATTTCAATAAATCTTTTCACCAAATTATTTATAGAAAAGTTACTTACTAGCATTGTGCCCTTCATTAAAGGGAAGGGATTCATGGAGGAATTCCTCTATGAAGAATTTAGTGGTTTAACACATAAACCTCTAATACAGATCCATTTTTGTGTGTGTGTGCTGAGTGATGCTATTAAACAAGTAACAGTGAGTATGGACCACTCATCAGCCAAAGAGACCTCAAACAATATTCTCAAAGGTGGTTCTTGGAAGGATTCTTTTATGGTTTCTGCATTTTAAAGTTTAGGATTGCACATGAACTAAATGTGTTAGCCTGAAATTAAGAAGAATAGTTATGCCTTTGCATATTTTATTGTTCTATTCTGTGACTATATTTTTTCCGTAACAGAGATTGACAGAGGGAGTTCAACTTAAGTATACATATGTTCTTTTGTGTAAAACAGGGAGAGACAAAGATGGGCAGGAAAGGATGGGAGAGCAGTTGTGTCTCCAAAAGTAGTAATATGAACCTCATATACTGTGACATAATCATCTTCCATGTGCTCCTTCCTGGCTGAAGATTTTTGTATCCATAAATTTTTTTTTACTATATCTGGTATATTAAGATGCTATTGATTTTAGTATATTTTAAAACATGTTATCTTTCATTACATCACTTTATATCTACTATTTTTCAATTGATCCTGTTATTTTTCATATCAATGATTATAATCTTAACAAGTTTTCATAACTTTTTGTCTCCTTGAAGTATTTATATCTTATCTTGATTTAATTGGACAAAATAGCTTATTAAGAAGAAATTGTGCCTGAAGTTTTAAAATGGAAACAAAGCAGTTTACCATATCTACTATTTCCTTTAACCTTAAAGTGACTCATAGGAACATCTGCATCTAAACAACTTGTCAGCTCACATGGCTTCTGTGAAAAGATTGACAATATCAGTAGTGACAGGTTCTGAAAAACCCATGTAATATTCTAATACCCATGTAAGACAGGAATCCAGTGAGCAGGTGGTAAGATGTAACTGCTAAATATGCATCGTAAATTTATTAAGAATATCAGAGGGTGGAGAGGAATCGAGAAAAGTTATAGATGGTAAACAAAAATAAAAGCAAGGTGTATCTCTTCTCAAAGGTCAAAACTGCTTTCTCTGGTGTCCTACAAAAATTTTACTGTAATCAATCAAAGGGATCTTGTTAAATAATTTTTAAAATCTAGTAATTGAGTATGTTAACTAACTAGAATTTAAATAAAGCTTGAAAAAAATAAACATAGTAATTGCAAAATCAATCGTGTTAATGTTTCCTATTAAAATATATGGATACGAAAGATAATTTTATACAATCATTAATTTTCGAGTTGGCTATATATAGCTTTTATAAGTTATTTATTCAGGGGATCCCTGGGTGGCGCAGCGGTTCAGCGCCTGCCTTTGGTCCAGGGCGCAATCCTGGAGACCCAGGATCGAGCCCCACGTTGGGCTCCCTGTGCATGGAGCCTGCTTCTCCCTCTGCCTGTGTCTCTGCCTCTCTCTCTCTCTCACTGTGTGCCTATCATAAATAAATAAAAATTTAAAAAATATATAAGTTATTTATTCAAAAACACTGAGGTTAGGCAATTTTCAATTTCAATGCAAAACAGCAATTATTAAAATAATTGTGGCACCTTTGTAGCACTGATAAGCCACGTAACAGCATGGTATTAGGTTCTAGGTTTAAAACAAAATTGAGAGGAAGGTACAGATATTTGCTTTATATAACCCAATCCCACAGATGCATAATTTCTTCCATTATCAGCATCACTCATCAGAATTTATTTTTAGCCAGCACTCCACCTACATGGACATATCAGAATCACTCAAAGTCTAGAGTTTATTTTAGATTTCACTCTTGGTGCTCTAAATGTTATGGGTTTGGACAACAGTTTAATGACACATACATATCATTATAATATCATACAGAGTTTTCAGTGACCTACAAATCTTCTATGCTCTGCTTATTCATTACTACTTATCCCTGACTTTTCTCTCGTGGCAACCACAGATCTTACTACTGTCTTGCCTTTTCAGAATATTTTACAGTTGGAATCATACAGCATGCAGCCTTTATAGACTGGCTTAAAGAAGACAATATGTAATGTGCATTCATGTAATAGTAATATGCACTTATGTTTGTTCCATGTATTTTCATAACTCAGTAGTTCTTTTTTATAGTGCTGAAAAATAGTCCAATGTCGGATTATATTCTATCAATTCACCTACTGAAGGATATTTTGGTGCTCCTGAGTTGTGGCAATGACAAATAAAGCCCCTATAAACATCCACTGGGCATGTTAGGGCATGGACATGAGTTTTCAAATGCTTTGGGTGAATAACAAGGAGCATGATTATCAGATAATATGATAAGAGTATGTTTAGTTTTGTAAGAAACTTTTAAACTGTCTTTCACAGTGGGAGTGAATTAGTAAGAGTTCCTGTTGCTTCACATCCTCATCAGCATTTGATGTTATCAGTGTTTTGCATTTGGGCCATTCTAATAGTTGTGAAATGTTCTCTCACTATTGTTTTAATTTGCATTTCCTTGATGACATATGATGTGGAACAACTTTTAATATGCTTATTTCCACCTGCATATCTTCTTTGGTGAGCTAAGGTCTTTGGCACATTTTTAAAAACTAATTTGTTTTCTTATTGCTGAGATTCAAAAGTTCTCTGTATTTGTTGGAAAAGTATTTTACATGATGTGACTATTGCACATTTTCTCCCAGCTGTGGCTTGTTTTCTAACTCTTTTGGTATTGTCTTTTGCAGAACAGAAGTTTTAAACTTATTTTTTAAAAATTAAGTTATTCTAATTTTTAAAAAGATTATTATTTATTTGAGAGAAAGACAGAGAGAGTGCACAAGTGGAGGGACTAGCAGAGGGAGAGGGAGAAAGGAAGTAGACTTCTCACTGAGCACAGAGCTGAACTTGGGGCTCAATCTCAGGACTTTGAGATCACAACCTGAGTAAAAAACAAGAGTCAGACACTCAACTGACTAAACCAATCACGTGCCCCCAGAAGTTTTTACCTTTAATGAAGTCCAACTTATCACTTTTTTATGGATTGTACTTTGGTAGTGTATCCAAAAAGGATCACCAAACAGAAAGTCATGTCAATTTTCCCCTGTAACCTTCTAGACATTTTATAGTTCTGCTTTTTTTTTTTTTTTTTGCATTTAGGTGATTCATTTTGAATTAATTTCTGTAAAGGGTATAGGGTCTAGCCTAATAAAACATGTGCTAATATATACTAGTAATACCAGTCTATTCCAAAATATATGTGAATGCCATTATTTTAAATGGAGGTACTTTAATATAAAATTAAATATTTATTACCATTCTTGTAGAGAGAAAATGCAAAGACTATAATATACCAATTTAAATAACATCTAGGTAATGATTTCTACAAGACAATATAGTACAATCAATTATACCGTTTTATACATTGTCAAATGTATCATTAATTCATGAAGAGTATAAAATCTTCTTTTTAAAAGAATATCCATGTATTTACATGGGTATTCAAAGAAAATATCTGAAAGGTATCAATGGCTTTAAAGTTATTTTTGAATAATTGGCAAATGGATTTTTCCTTGTTAATTTCTAATTTTTCAGAAGAGAAATAATTACACAAATTTATTAAAACAAAAAAAAATCAAACAATGTTTGTTTCTAATTTTAAAGTACTTTTGGGGAAAAATATAGTTATTTATAATAGCCTGTAGCCGGGAAGCCCAGGGGAAATACAACTAAAGAACACATTTCAACCTCTGACTAGTCCTCTTTCTGTAGATGTTCTGGAATCAAATTTTTCTTCTCATGTTATCTGACTTTAAGAAATAGTTTTAGAGTGAAAATTGGTATACTGCATCTAAAGAACGAGGAGATATCTATACATTTTATAGATAATGCTAGCAGGGATTGGGAGGACACTTTCTTTTAGTGATTCTTACATTGTGATACAACACATCTAGAAATGAGATGAGCCCTGGTGAAGTGTTATAATAAGCTGTCACTTTCAGCCACACCCACCCCTGACTTTTTCAGTCCCAGGAAACAAGTGAAACTCTGAGACCAGGAGAAATGTAGAAATAATGAAAGAAAAAAATAGGACAGGTTTATCTTAAAGTGTTCTGTATATAAATATGGTATATCTTTTTTTTTTTAAACCATATGTTGGGATGGCTGAGTGGCTCAGTGGATGAGCGTCTACCTTCGACTCAGAGGGTGATCCCGGAGTTCTGGGATCGAGTCCCATATCGGGCTCCCTGCATGGAGCCTGCTTCTTCCTCTGCCTGTGTCTCTGTCCCTCTCTCTCTCTGTCTCTCATGAATAAATAAATAAAATCTTTAAAAAAAAAGCCACATGTGAAAATAGTTTACATTATTTCTGAAAGATAAGTTTGTTAATTTATAAATTCCTTTTTAATTGCAATTATGAACATTATGATTTTTCAGACTAAGGAACTTTAAATAAAATATGTGTTTTTAATAATAAATATAATCAATTTATAAAATATGGTTATTATATGACTATATATGACACTAACACAAATAGCTAACTTTTTTTTTTTTTTTTTTTTTTTTTTATTTATGATAGTCACACAGAGAGAGAGAGAGAGAGGCAGAGACACAGACAGAGGGAGAAGCAGGCTCCATGCACCGGGAGCCCGACGTGGGATTCGATCCCGGGTCTCCAGGATCGCGCCCTGGGCCAAAGGCAGGCGCCAAACCGCTGTGCCACCCAGGGATCCCAAATAGCTAACTTTTTAAATAAATTATTTTAAGTGTACCAATACACACACACGCACACACTCGAGTGCAACATGTGCAGATAAAAGATGAGGGAAATTAACTGTTCCTTAAAACTATCTTAAATTTCAGCCTTTTGTCCAAATACTGGGGTTAATAAAAACTTCACTCAGTTCCATAGAGAAATCAAAGAGATATAGTTGCACAATGCAATGAATAAGACAATCATTACTACATAATAGGTCCCCATTAATTTAGTACACCACTTTTCTCATGCTTGTAGAGGCTAACATAAAACAAGGAATCTTTTAGCTACTGTCTAAATAGTACTCTTACAGAAATCTTTTAAGAGGAAAGAGATATCAAGCTAAGAAAAGAGCGATGATCACTAAGATATTTAAGAATGCCTGAAACCTTCCTATTAGAAAAAAACATTCTAAGATTAACCAAATGGAAGGGTAATCCCTTCCAGAGTTGATATTGATAGTTCTTCCCATTAATGTGTGGATAAGTTAAAGGTGATAGAATATAAATCCATATGCCTAAAAATATTCTGAACATCTTTGAACCCCAAATATAGATGGGGATTAGGCTGGGAATTAAAGCTAAACAGATATTATTTTACCTAATTCTAACTCTTTCATCCATTGTGAAAGTAAGAGCCAGGGATTTGAAGTGTATTCTTTCTGTTTAAGGAAAGATAATTAAAATCTATGATTCCTAACTCCAATTTAGTGCTCTTTTCAAAACACCTGTGTACATGGTTTGGTCTTTCCAATTCTGCCTGAGTTAGAGTGACAGATTGTATGTTCAGCATGTAGGAAGTACACATAAGATATCTATCGTTCTAAAAAGATAACTTTTTTTGTTATCTATCCCATTTTTAAAGGAAAAAAAAAACTTCCCTAAAGAATGACTTCCTTTTTTCCCTTTAAATCATTTGGGTTTAGTGAAATGGATTCAGTATTTTACTCCCAACATAAACCACATAATCTTTCTCATCTCTGTTTTATTCCTCATTGCCCAAATGTAATTGACTAAAATAAAATTAGTTCAGCAGATTTTTCTTCAGATTGTTGGAGCTGCAAACATTGATTCCTGAACTAACAGCATTTTTTATAATAATGATACAGATAAAGATCAGCATCATTAGATTATGGAGTACAATTGCCCAAATATTCTGGGGAAAGAAATAAATTGAAAGTGATTGTTAATACTATCCTCACCACAGTTCCTTGAAAACACACAGAATATCTACTGCAAACTTGGATACAAACCATTACTTCGCCATTAAACAATTTTAGTCTAAATGTCTATAGTTTAGCAAAATTATTATCTCATTACACAGAATGTTTATTTTATGTAATATACAGTTCAACTCATTTTCTATTTCAAAAATAAAACATAAATTACAGCTTCAATCGACAAAATGTACACTAAATTAAAAGGAATTAAATCTCTGAGTAAGTGAAAGCTAATTTAATAAAGGACTTTTATGATGCAATCTGCTAAAATAACCAAAATAATCAAAATAACTAAAGTAACTAGCCTTATCACAGAATTAAGAGTCAGTTCAGAAAGCATTGGCTATAAATGAAGCACTCTAAAATATCAGCATGTTTGTTGTGATCATCAGTGAATCATTTGAAGTATTTATTGTCTCTAAGAGAAAATCTTTAATTTAGTTGAGACACTAAAGTATGAATACACTGAACAGAAATATGAACCTTGTATTATAGTTTTTCTTACATTTGGGGACATTGCCACAATTTGTGGCATAATTAAAACAATTTTACAAGCAGTCAGTCATTAAGTTATTTTAATTTTCCATCTTTAATGAAAGAGAAAAAGCTCTTTAGCAGATGTATTATGTGACTATCAAAATAGTCTAAATCTTCAAAACTGCCTGAGGGATTACTTACATAAATGGTCCTTGAAAATTAACACAAAAGTAAAACTTTCTCTTCCCATACCTATTTACACTTTTTATTAGCTAAAATATATCTTATTTCAAATATGACTGGTGTTATGAACTGAACTGTACCCTCCTCTTCCAGAAAAGGTAGGAGTCCTAACCCTGAGGATCTCAGAATATGACCTTATCAGGGTCATTGCAAGGGTAATTAGTTAAATTCAGAGGAAGTCGTAATGTAGTAAGAGAGGCTCCTAATCCATTATGACTGGTGTCCTTAAAGCACATGACATGTAAAGACTGATATACAAGGGGAGGACATTGTGTGTCTATGACACACTATGTGTTAACAAAGGCCAAAAAAATTTCAAAGATTTCCAGCAAAATACCAGAAACTAAGAAGAGGCAAGGAATGTTTCCTCTATAGGGTTCAGAAGAACTGCAGCACTGATGACACCTCGATTTGGACTTCTAGCCTCCAGAACTAAGAGACAGTACAATTTTATTGTTTTAGGCCATTCATTTTGTTACTGCGGTGCTAGAAAACTAATACAACTGATACATTCATATTTTCAGCCCTCAAGGAGACTATGAAATTGAAAACAGAAAAACGATTTCAAATTCTCAGTGATAGATATATAAAATACAAGTATAAAAATATTTATCTGGATGTTTTTATATGTGTGTTTGTCAGCAATAAATACATTTATTTGTTGTATTCCTTAGGTAGGCATTCATGCTAGATATCTACCCAATGAGAATCTCATGTTATTAGACTGTACAGTCCTATATAAACTACCTTAGAAGATTTAAAGTGAAGGAATTATATTGCTATAGAAATGATTGGTAATTCTCCTATAGAAATGCCCATCCCAAAAAAAAAAAAAAAAAAAAAAAAAGAAATGCCCATCCCTGTCTTTTGTAATCAAGCTGACATTACTTTTGTAGAGTCTAAGGCAGCTCTCCATGTCTTCTACACCTAGACTTGTGCATGTGCTTTTACAATATCATTCAGCTTCCATAGTCCCTAGTTTATATCCCTACTCCAGATCTCTCTTCTAATTTCAAGACTTATAGAATCAGTTGCTTCACCTAGATGTCTAAGAGACTCCTCAAGTCTAATAGACCTCTCAAAATCAACATGACCAATACTGAACCTCAGATCACCATGTCATCCTCGCTTCCACACCTCACCCTAGTAGTATACAGAGCTTTGCCCTTCCAACTGCTCAGGTCGCAAGAGAAGAAGGGATTTTTCCTTCTTTTATCTTCTAATTTCACAGGTTCATATTTTCAATATTTTTAGAAACACTGTTGGCTTGGGATGCCTGGGTGGCTCAGTGGTTGAGCATCTGCCTTCAGCTAGGGCATGATTCTGGGAATCTGGGATCTAGTCCCACATTAGGCTCCCACAGGGAGCCTGCTTCTCCCTCTCCCTATGTTTCTGCCTCTCTTGAGTCTCTCATGAATAAATAAAATCTTTAAAAAAAGAACATTATTGGATCAATCTGAAATTATCCCAAATCCACTTGCTTCTGCAGCTAGTACAACCCACCAATACTTGCCCCTGGAGTAGCATGGTATTCTTCTAATCAGTCTCTTTACTTTCTTCCTTTATCCCTTGTCTATTCTCAACATACTCACCAGAGTAAGCCTTTGAAATGTGAGGCAAGGGCCTTCTTTTCTAGGCTAGATGACATACACTGGCTAATTTCTCTCTGCTTGTCTCCATTAAGCAAAAATATAACCACTGGAAATAATGCAAGAGGAAAGCAAAAGGGAACTCTGAAAGTTGTAAAGAAAAAAAATGAAAGACTTAAGGACCCTAGGATCAGAGTAAGGGCATTTTACAACCCAGGATGTAGCATTTCTTGACTACCAACCTCTAAGAAGAATGTATCATGCAGGCTCATTCCTCTTCTACACTGAAGGAGAGTCAAGCCTACATCAGCAAGTATAGCAGCCTTGGCAAAGGTGACCAATGCTAAGCCCGCAAAAATACATAGCCAGGGGAAGCTCTCTCTTTCTTAGCCAGACTTAAAACTCCAATTTGCACCCTGGTGGCACCACATACCTGGGTGCCTCCACCTCACCTCAAGTGCCCAGACTGGGAGGTGCTTCTCCTCTGTGCAGGTAGGTGACTCTCTTCTTCCACACAGGTATTCAGGCCTGGAGAAGTTACCACTGCCTTCTGGAGGAGGACCAACAGGGATCAGAGGAAGCCCAACAGCATAAGATAAAACAAGCAAACAAAATATTATTACAAAAACTATAGAAATGAGAAGGTTTATAGAGCCACAGATTAAAAAAAGAAATAGACTAAAACCTGTGAGCTAAACCTACACAGGTGATTTCCCATCAAATGTAAATTATAAATAAATAAATAAATAAATAAATAAATAAATAAATAAGACCTAGAGTATCCTAACATGGAAGTCAAAACATGAAGGACACAATAAAGCTTGGCTATTAGAAAAGGGAAACCACAATTTGAATGAGAGAAAACAATCAGATGGGACTGACATTGAGAGAAATTAAGAACTGAAATTATATGAGAAGGATTTTTAAAGCAATCGTGATAGAATTAATTCAACAAGGAATTTAAATTTGTCTTGAAACTAATGGGGAAATGTCATCAAAAATACAAGTTATAAAGGAGAATCAAATGGAAATAGGAATGAAAAGTGTGGGGGGTAGGGTAATTGGGTGATGGGCATTAAGGAGGGCACTTGAGGTAATAATGAGCACTGGGTGTTATATGTAACTGGTGAATCACTAAATTGTACCACTGAAACTAATACTACACTATACGCAAACTAACTTGAATTTAAATAAAATCTTTAAAAAAAATAAAAAAATAAAAAAATAAAATCTTGAAGGAAAAAAATGACTCATTAAAACAGATTATTTTTTTGTCCTTAAAACAATCCTCTAATTTAAAAGAATTTACATCATACAGAGCATGGAGGGTATGTCCTATGACCATAACTAAATCAAACTAAATATCTATAATAAATAGACAACAAGAAATCTCTGTACACTTGGAAATTAAACACAATGTATTTCTTATTATCCATATATCAACCAAGCCCTCAAAGATAGTTAAAACAAACCAAAAAATGAACCAAATGAAAATAAAATTACAACATCTCAGAATATGTATAAGATAGCCAAGGTGCTGCTTAGTGCATTGCATATATTAAAATAAGAAAGTCTAAAATCAATCTAAATTCTTATATTAAGAAAATAAAGACAAAATTAAAGGTAAAACCAGCAGAAAGAATAAAAGCATGAATCAGTAATATGGAAAAGAGTAAACAATAAAGAATCAAAACACTAGTTCTTAAAATAAAAACAATAAAACTAATAAACTTCTAGAAAGAATGACAAGAGTAAAAAGGAGCAGACACAAGTAAGCAACACCAGGAATGAGACAGGAAATGTCACTAATGACGTTTTAGCCATCAGTATAATAATAACAGCATACTACTATCATTTTTACCCACAAAATGCAGTGACATTGAAAAATGAACCAATAACACTGAAAACCACACATAAAAACTTCACCATAAAATAGAAAGTGTTATGATTATTTAAGTTATTGAATTTGTAATTAAAAAGCTTCCCAAAAAAGAAAAATCAAGCCCCACATGTTTTTAGTGAAGAATTCTGCCCAACATTTGAAGAAGTAACATCAACTTTACACAATTCTCTCCAGAAAAAAACTGGGGATGCTTTCCAGGTAGTTACATAAGGCACTGTTACCTTGATACCAAATACCCTAAAATAATACTCAACCAAAGCCATATTCCAATATCTCTCACATTAAGGCACATAAACTCTCAATAAAATAACAGAAAACTTATCCAACAAAGTATAAAATTGTATACCATAAGTATAATTTATTGAAAGTATGCAATGATGCTTCAACATGTGAAGATATATCAATGTAATACACCACATCTGCTTCCTAAACAAGAAAAATCTTATCATGAAATGACACAGAAATAAGCATTGACAACATCCAATATCCATTTCTGATACAAACTCCTGGCAATTTAGGAATAGAGAGGAACTACCTCAACTTGATATAGAATGTATTTTTAAAGAGTAAATAATTACATCTTGGGGTGCCTGTCTGAGTCAGCATAGCATGTAATTCTTGATCTTGGAGTAATGAATTCGAGCCCCATAATAATATTTTATTATTATCAAAATCATAGTCATAATTTTAAAAACTCACTTCTTAAAAGTAAATAATTACATCTAACATTATACTTAATGATGAAAGATTTAATGCTTTCCCACTAAGATTGGGAAAAGCAAGGATGTATCATCTCTGTACTCCTACTTAACATAGTGATTGAATTTCCAGCCACTGAATTAAACAAGAAATAAAAAGCACACAAATCAAAAAGAGAAAGAGAAATATGTCCCTATTTGAAGACATATAATTGTACAGTCTCAAGAAATCTACAGAATAATCTCTTAAACTAATGAGTAAATTTAGCAATGTTGCAAGATATATGGTCAACACAAATATGTCATTTTTATCTCTATTCACAAAACAACATGTGGAAAACAAAACTAAAGGCATAATACCATTCACAATTGCTCCAATGAAAATGAAATCCTTAGGTACACTCAACAAAACAATGTAAATTATTTATATCCTGCAAAAACAAAATGATGATGAAAGAAATCAAAGGAGATGTAAATAAATGGTAATATATTACATTAGTGGATTGGAAGATGTAATATAGTAAAGATGTCAATTCTCCCAAAATTCATGCTAAAATTAATGAGTTCCTAACAAAATCTCAGGAAGGTTCTTTTGTAGACATAAAAAAGTTTGCTCTACAATTTCAATGTAAAGGCTCAAGTCACAAGAATAGGTAAAACAACATTGAAAAAGAAAAAAAAAAGAGAGAAGAAACACTCACCTCTTAGATACTACTGCCTGCTATATGGCTATAGTGCTCATGACAACATAACACTGGTGAGGAGATTGTCACCTAGATCAGAAACATTAATAGAAAAGAAGGCTCAGAAAGAGACTCACACAAATATGCCCAATTGATTTCTGAAACAAAGGTGCACAGCAGTTTCATGAGAGAAGGAGCAACTGAACTTCCATAGGTTTAAAAAATGGTATAATATTGTAATAAATTTGTACCATCTGTCACAGATGGTAACTACACTTATCATGGTGAGCACTTCATAATTTATATAAATGCTGATTCACCATATTCTATACCTGAAAATAATACAATTTTTATGTAAGCTATAATTCAATTGAAATAGAAAAAAAATTGTACAGATCTCATTTTGCATATAAAAGTCAATCAAAATGTATCATATAAAAATGAAATATAAAAGAAGAGAAAAATATAAGAGAAAAATCTTTGAGATCGAGGGCTATATGAAGTGTTCTCACATTTGGTACCAGAGTGCTCTACATAAAAATAAAAATATTAGTAAACTGAACATCATTCAAATTAAACAAGAAAAAAAGTTTTCTCTGCATAGGCAAGGTCTCTGTGAAAAGGATGAAAACACATGCTAAGACTGGGAGAAATGATTTGCAGACCTCTGGCAAGACTAGTAACTAGAATGGATAAAAAACTCTCAGACCTCAGGGAAAAAGCAAGCCAATTAGTAAAAGGGCCAAAGACATGAGCAGATATTTCGCTGAAGAGGATGTACAGATGCAAAATCAGAATATAAAATATGTTTAACATTACTAGAGTCAAAAGAATGCAAGTTTAAACCAATGAGATATCACTATAAAACTATCATAATGGCTACAAAAAGAATAGCGATAATACCAAATACTAGTGAGAATGTGTATACCTTGCTGGTGGGCAAGCAAATGGTACAAATGGCTCCAGAAAATATTTTGGCAGTTTATTTTGAGACCAAACCCACAAATACCATATGACTCAACAATTGTATTCTTTGGCATTTATCCCCAATGAATGTTCATGTGAAGAAAGTCATCTTAAATGGTTATATATTACCTGATTTCACTTACATAAAATTCTTGAAATGACTAAAAATATCGGAATAGAGAACTTACTGTGGTTACAACAGATTAAAGACATTTTTGTGGAACTGAAAATACTCTGAATCTTGTGTATATTAAATGTCCTAATGGTGATATTATACTATGTAGTTCAGCAAAATTTTACCATTAGGGTAAACAGGGAAAGGATACATGGGCTCTCTCTGCATTGTTTCTTACGATCTCATGTGAATATGCAATTATTTCAAAAATCTAAAATATAATGTTAATTTTAAAAATATACAAGGCAGAAAAAAATCCTTTATTGGCTTAGAACTCCACAATGGGTTCCTATTTCACAGACAGAAAAAGTAAAATTTCTTAACAATGGCCATAACACTTTTCATGCCTTAGTCCCACATTAATTCATTGACAATCTTTTCAAACACCAATTTTCATATAAATTCAATTAACTAAAAAAATAAATTAATAAACTCATTTCAACTGCTTAGAGAGTAGCATTCGCTTAACATGATACTTCTTTTTTACCCCTAGAATACTTAGGACAGCAATGTTCCCAGGAACTGTACAAAATTCAGCTTACACTTCCCCCCAGAAATGTATTATTTACTGAATAATAGTATATGACTGAACTAGATTGCCCACACAGTATTTTCCTATAAAGATGCCAAAAATCCACAAATCAGTACTTTAAATTTGTGGTAATTTTCAGTGTTTAGAAAAATATGATATTAGAAAATCATTAAAAATATGATTTTAGTCCCTTGAGTACAGCAGGATTGTGCAGAGGTTATTTGGATGCTTCCACATCCCATTGCCTCTTACTGGCCACTCTGAAGGTCTAACTGTCCTGGACTCCTTTGTAGTTAGACTGAGTCATGTTACTGTCATTTGCAATTGCATTTCCATGCTGTCCATAAACCTATTGTATGATGTCCTCCATGCTTATTTGCTCTTTTGTTCTTCAGGTAGATAAATGCAGAATTTCTAGCAAATGACTCATATCTGGTTAGGTAAATATCACTCAGAAAAGCTACAAAACTACTTTGTCCATTCCAGGATCTCTTCCTTTGCCACATAATTTGTCTGAGAGTCCCCTCTCCTCAGTCATCACTGTCTCCTACTCTTAACTCCACTTTGGATCTTGCTCAAGAGTTACTTGCTCAAAAAGGCCTTCCGTTACTAACTCTTACAGAACAGTGACGACTTAGTCTCATCATATCTTGAATTTTCCTTCATAGCACCTAGGAATACATGCTTATTTACATAATGAGTTTTTAAAATATGTGTCTTTTCACAGGATTGCGGACTTTTTGATGTATGATTTAATCCTCACATGCTCCTTTTTACCACTATACCATATAGATGTGAGTGGCAACTAGGGACATTGTCTTACCACCATTTTCTGTATGATGTAACGAGCATAGTCATCTGCAACTGAGGAATTTGAATGTGAAAGAAAAGTAGAAAAATATAAGAACCAGTTTAAAAAAAAAAAAACTTGTTGGGGCACCTGGGTGGCTCAGTGTTTGAGTGTCTGCCTTTGGCTTGGGTCTTAATCCTAGGGTCCTGGGATTGAGTCCTTTATGGGGCTCCTGTAGGGAACCTGCTTCACCCTCTGCTTATGTCTATGCCTCTCTCTCTGTGTCTATCATTAATAAATACATAAAATTTTAAAAAAATAAAAATAAATAAAAAAAACTTGTTGACTCAGGTGAAAAAAAGTATTGATGTTACTGGTAAGGAAAAATCATTTATTTAGATAAATAAGGTAGTATATTTCTCTCTAGCAGTATTCAGTGATAGAGGAAAAAGGTATTTATGCAAGTGGTTCGGTTGATCTAAGATCAACAACCCTTAAGCTAGAAAAATGAAGAAGCAAATTCAGAGTTGTGGGCGACTAGTCCAAGCAATAAACTGTCTTCTGAGAAAACTAGGGATGTTAAATACTACAGAATAAAATGATTGGAGGTCTCAATAAGTAGGAATAGAGAGAGTAAGGGTATAATAAGGCATGATATTGTCAAAATTACAACAATTAAATGGACTATTTCACAGCCAGGAGTTTACTTCAAATACACATAAAGATCATATGTAGAACAGATTTGATTATGGAAAGAAGAGAGAATTGCTAGACAGACATTTAAAACCAGTAGGTGTCTGCATCATAAATATGAGAGCATTTGATACGGAACGTCACTGGTAATTTTTTTCAAATGAATGCATATTGATAAGATTTCATATTTTTCAATAGTTATAAAACCATACACTTAAATTTCTTTTACTGTGATGATACAAGATATCAGAAACTACTATTTAGATAGAAATTAAACTGTTAAGAATTTAAATTTCTAAGGGCTTCTATAGATTGAGGAATCCTCCCTTTCCTGGTGTGCAGATTTGGGAATGGAGGGTCAGTAAATTTGTGACAATGCCGAAATACATAAGATTTTGGACGGAGGCCAGTCTTCTTCAATTACACATTATTTAGTGTTTATTAGAAGTAAACCACAACAACTCAGTTATTACAGCTGGATTACTTTCAAAAGCATGCTACATAAGAAACATGAGTAACATTTACATATATATTTAAATCACTAATAGTCAATATTTATATGTACAAAAATAATGAAAACTCTGATGAGTAAGATTGATATGAAATGTATTTAATATTATTTCATACAAGAGACATTACATTTGTATGAGTAATATAAGTAGGAGATTATAATCATCAAAGTACATAAAGGTACTGAAAATGCATGCTGATCTTAACCACAATAATCACTAGGGCAGTAATGGTAATATGGATAAAATAGAAGAAAAATGGAACACTGGATCCACTAAGTCTCTCTGCCTCCAATACAAATTGAAAACAAGTTCAAAGTCATGATCAATAAGCCTTTTGTTTCTTTTTGGATATTTTTAATATCACGAGTAATTTTGCTTTATATTCTGTTATATGTTGTCATTCTAGCATATACTGTCACTTAAATGATTATCATATGGGGAAGAAATGAATAATTAGCATTAAACTAAGGGATTTGAATTTGGGAGGTGACAATTAACTTTTTACATTCATTTTTAATCTTTTGCTTAGCAGAATGCATTAAATCACCAGAACTATGCTTATTTACATAAATCTACAAGTTGAGTTGTAGCACTTTAAGTATCAATGGATTCATGATAAATATCTTAGAAAATCCCATCTGCTATAAAATGTGACCTTATTAATTCAGAAAATATCAATTAAAATATTATTATAAGTAGAAATGTATTAGGAATCAGATATTTGATTTTCTCTGCAAGAAAATCATTAACAGTCTGGGCTTAATGGAATTTCTAAAGAAACCTTGCAACTAGTAATTATTAATTAGCACTGATTACATTAAAGCCTATATAGGAAATGTTGGTGAGTTTTACACATATAATCAATGAATTTCATCAGTCAAATTCATATTCAGCTAAAGACAAAAATGCTCTATAAGAATCATTATAAATTTATTAGTACTTAACACTTAATTGAAATGAACACACTGAAACTCAAATTTAATTTTCAGAAAAAAGATTAACTACCATGGGTCATTTGGCTTGCTGTTCAGTCTCCATTTCACTCCCAAAACACTTTTTAAAACTTACTCTACAGGCAAAAACAAAACAGAGCCCCACTCAATTTTTCCACTTAGCACTCACCACCATCAATCGCAAAAATCGTTAGGGCTGCTGTTAAAATCTATTTCATGAAAAATATGAACTCAAAAATGAACTTAATAGACAATTAATTATACTTTAAAGTATAATCCCTCTATTTATAGAATTTATACTCTTTTCACTCAAGCTTTGTGGTCCTCTCTCAGTTTCCTGGAATGGAATTTCTCCCATTCGTTCAGCATGTGTATTATTAATGTTCCTTTTAAGTTCTTCTAGCCACTGTTTGTTGAAACATTTGAGGAGATCCTGTTTTGGGGGGGGGGGTTCTGATAAAGCTTTGCTGATAGACTTCTGTGTTTGTTTTGTTTATAAGATGATAGGGAAAAAAATCACCAAGTTTAGCAACATAAGCATCTTCTATTTCATGGTTGCTACACTTACCTGCAACAACAGAATTTAAGAGAAGATTAATTAATTGTAATTATAGGCATAAGTAACGGGAACTGGGGTTCTGATATCAGAGACAGAGCTCAATGTTGTCATTCTCACATTCAATCGCACTGATCTCTAGCAAGCCATACCTTCTTAGCTGTAATCAAACCAGTAAAAAACCTACTCTGGGATTCCCAGAATTTAGGATGGTGTAGTTCCAGCTCAATAAGAATGTTTATTTGTATAAATGGTACTTAGATAAGCCATATTCAGTACAACTACAGCTTCCATGATGGAAATAGCATTTGGGAGGAATCATCACAAAACATGTGAATACTGGGTAAGCACAGGAAAAATCAAAAGAGTCTGCTTCCCTCAGAGCGCAGAAACCAACTTAAGATGATTCTTGCTGCTATTCAGGGCCTCAGATTATCCATCTGTATAATGAACCTATGTTCTTGATTATCTCTGAGATCTTTTCAAATAAAAATCACACAACCTATGCTTTAGGGCAGTGACTTTAGCAAATTATTTATTACACCACACAGGAGTGTTTATCAATGTTAGTGACACAGCTATCCAGTTGAAATTTTCCAAACTGGGGGCACCTGGGTGGCTCGGTGGTTGATTGTCCACCTTCAGCTCAGGTTGGGATCCTGGAATCCTGGGATCAAGTCCCACATGAGGCTCCCTGCAAGGAGCCTCCTTCTCCCTCTGCCTGTGTCTCTGCCTCTCTCCATGTCTCTCATGAATAAATAAATAAAATCTTAAATAATTTTTTTTTCCAAACTGAAAATCAGTAGCTCTTGCTGGCAGGATATGGCAGAAAGTAAACTAGAATAATTTGTGTTGAAGAATATATATTTATTTTAGGCTTGCTAATTTCTTGGCTTTAATACCTATATTATGTAAATACAACATTCCCAGTATTGGTTTAAGCACCTACACATAGTTAGCATTTTAATATTCTTACAGTCATCATGATTTCAAATGGTGCTTCTTTTATAGTGATGCATTTTATTTTTGTTTCTCATTGAGTTACAAATCAAATCACATTTCGCAAACAGTAAGGTAAACCCTTGAACAATTTTTAGCTTGATAATTACAGCTCATGCCTTTCACTACCATCTGAAACTAAGACTAACAGGCTGCCTTATGAAGAGGACTGCTTATTGATTTGCAAAGGCTGGAACAGAAGAGGCTGCACCCTTTTCTGTAGTTGTAACATGTACTACCTGCCTATATTGATTACTATTCTTCAGTATTGTAGTAAATTGCTATTGTGGAAACATAATGATGCTGAACATTTGTAGCCCAGATGATAGGGTAATGTTTAAACACTGTGTGCCCTGTTCTTTGTAGATTTGCTAATAACCTCTTTAATCATTTCTGTTCAAAATACCATGGATTCTGAAGCAGAAACCAGGCTAATGATACAACTAATATACGGAGCATAGCATTTAATAATTTCAAAATAAATCACATCAATTATTTTCCCATCCTTTAGACAGTATGCCAGATTTTCCTAATTGTATTTCTAGTGAAGTAAAATAAACTCATGGAAGCTTTCATTCTATTCCTGTTCTTTTGTTCTTAAAGTTGGCTGGGGTGACTGTTCCCATTTTGTAACATGAATTATATATTCAAAGAATATTTCCTATAAAAAGAATATACACATTTTAAATATAAGCACATTTTAAAGATCTGTAGATTCGCACATCTTAGAATAAAGGGTCACCTAAAATAAGTTCAATGTGGTGGATATAGGAAGATTACCATGAAAGACATTGTATCTTACTGTAATAAAATGTATTTTTTTAAAAGATATTCTTCCTAAAAAAAAGAAAAGATATTCTTCCTTCAAAAAGACACCAATTGCCTCATTCATTTTACAGATTTAGTTCAAGTAAAGGTAATTATTGAGGAACAATGTTATCCTATTATAATATCATCCTGTGGATATAAAACAGGACTGAGGTAGATTTGAATAAATAATAAAAAAATAATAGAACAAAACCTATAAACATATTGATGGCAAAAGTGAACAATGAGGAAATAGTATAAGCATTTTAAAAGCTAGAATTATTAGCATATATTAATTTCCATCTTTATAAAACAATATATATTCTAGCTCAATTTCCCTAGAAGCATCAGCCAGTAGAATTAGGTAATTTTTTTGTTCGTTGTTAATTTTATGTTCACTTTCTATTGAATGAATCCATTTAGAACCAACATAATGACTACAGTCTCAGTGTTCTCATTCCCTTGGAACCTAAAATAATCAGGTCTAATTATATCAACCTGGTGCCAACAAAAGAACCATTTTTAAATCAAATTTGTTGTCATTAGTCTTACATTCAGTCTCTCAAAATATTAATTATTCTAATATATTTCATACACCACCAGATGAGGTGGGCATATGATAATGATGAGAACATAGACTATGACCATTACAGAGAACAGATTCCCCAACAGAAATAAATATAAAGGGAAGGTTCTCTAGGGTCCAACGAAAATGATCCATAGGATATATTCAAGTTTTCCTGGACAATCAGACAAGGCTTCCAAGACGCGATGTTATGTAAGTTGATTCTCACTATGCTTTTTATTCATCAGTGGTTTCTATTTTTTAAAAATATTTTATTTATTTATTAATGACAGACACACACAGAGAGGCAGGGCACACAGAGGGAGAATCAGGCTCCACGCAGGAAGCCCGATGTGGGACTCGATTCCAGGCCTGCGGGATCACTCCTGGAGTGGAAGGCAGACGCTCAACTGCTGAGCCACCCAGGCATCCCCCATCAATGGTTTCATTTACTAATTTAGACTGTTTGATCTGTTCAAAGCCATACAGAATAATTCTAAACTGCTGGCTTTTGTGCAGACTTCATACATCATCAATAGAAAGACATACATAATCAGTTTCAATGTATTTCTTAATATATGCTGGATGTATTCAAAGGTTTTGTGTGAAATTTGAGTATATAGAACTGTGCATAAATATTAAACATACGATACACATAGAAGCATTCTTAATGAGAATAGTTTTTCTATTCTCATGAGTGAGTTAGTTTTTCAATTTTAGACTGTGATGTTTGTTAAACCTTCCCTTCTGGAGTATTAGCTTACATGATACTCAGCACTGTGTTAACTTTGAAAACTATTTAACTTTGTTTTATAAGACCTTTATCAGCATAGAACATTTCCATTTTTAACTGACTATGAGAGCATGTTGACATTATTCTATTGATTTTTTAATATTTTTTGTATTGTAGAGCAGTTTTAAGGTTCCAGCATAATTGAGAAATTTCAGAGTTCTCATAAACCTGTTCTCACACATGTGATAGTAATGGATAGTATCCCCTACTATCTATTGATCTTATAACTTTTTTTCAAAAGTTTTATTTATTTAATTGAGAATGACAAATTGAGAGAGAAAATGAGCAGGAGAGAAGAGGAGGGAGAAGCAGATTCCCCACTGAGCAGAAAGCCTGATGCTCCCCAATCCAGGACCATGGGATCAGGGCCTGAGAAGAAGGTAGAGGCTTAATCAACTGAGCCACCCAGGAGCCTCTTATTTCCTTTACATAAAATATTCGATTCCTTAAATATTAATTTTTTGAAAGCTAGATTTAACTCAATGATTTGAGAGAAATGTGTGTGTAATGAGAATTCTAACACCAATCAATGCCTACTATACTTTATATGAGTAGGATTTGCAAACTGGGTAATGATTTACAACCAAGGTTGAATGTACTCAAAATTCATGTCAATAGTTTTTACTTAGGTAGAATATTAAAATGTATGTACCATTAATTATCATTTTCATTAAAGACTATATATAGGTATACATATCCCTAATTTGATTTTTCCATTTTTTTATTGTATATGCATTTTAATTCATTGTTTGTGTATTTAAGAAATTCAAATATCTATAATCTGAAGTCAGCTTGATATTGTTGAGATTCAAATACAAAAGTCATTTTCCAGAGGCTTTCATTCATGAATGACTTTTTAAAAAAAGATTTTATTTATTTATTCATGAGAATACACACACACACACACACACACACACACAGAGGCAGAGACACAGGCAGAGGGAGAATCAGGCTCCATCCAGGAAGCCTGAGGTGGGACTCAATCCCTGGTCTCGAGGATCACACCCTGGGCTGAAGGCGGTGCTAAACCGCTGAGCCACCTGGGCTTCCCTCATACATGAATGACTTAAATGGCGATGTATTGTCTAACCACAAAGCATTCACTTTCTATCAAATCTATGCTCTTTGCTCAACACCCTTACGATGCCCTCTAGCTAATTTTGAAATTGGGGATTTATAATTATCTGCAAATTTTAAGGTATAATTTATTTCATTTTAATAGCATTAATCATTTTCTAATATTCACTATTTTAATGTATTTTTTTATCAGTTTTTTAAAAGGTCCAGATTTCATACTTGAAAAATACTTAAGATTCTTATGCCTTATTGTATATCACCTTCACATCCGTGTAGTAACAATGTCCACTACTTCAGTTCCCAGTCATACTTCCCATTGCAATCCCACTCCTCTTGCAATATGCCACTGAAATCGTTCTCACTAAAGTCACTAATAAAGGCCATGTTTCCAATCTTGATTAGAATTTCAAGCAGATGCTCCACAGTGAGCATACCTTTCCATTTTCAAGTTGGTTCTTTTTTTATTTTTCTTGTCAATGAAAACTCATGTTAATAGGGATTCTGAGGACTCCATGGTAATGTGTATGAATCCAGTCTGACTAAATACAAATTTTATTGACCGTACAATGTCTTGTGTCACCATAAATGCAGTGTGGACCATATCTACAGCTTGATTCTAAGAAGAAGCTCTACATATATGTTACATAAGCCTTGGCCTCAGATTACTCTATATTTGTTTTTGTTTTGTTTTGTTTTGTTTTGTTTTGTTGTTTTGTTTTGTTTTGTTTTTACTTTGTATTTGTTAATGACCTTCCAAGTTAATCTTCTTTGGTGCATGAAGACAATGAACAGTTAAGAGTCAGCAATGCTATATATATATATACATACATATATATATATATATTCACACACACACACATTTGAATGGTGTTGGCAAAGGGTTAACAAATCATTACTCTTCTGCATGAGAATTTTAACTTCAGTTACATTTCCTAGCTTTGTTTCCCTAGAAACAGGTAGGAATGCTATTGTCAACTAAGTTACTAAGCAACATCGCTTATGGGGAAATGACCCCTTAGTTATAGGCTGCATTAAACCAGACAACAATAAATACTTGATAGACAGCCCTACTATGAAGTTTCCCTGAGTATGGAGACTTATTAATTGGGCATGAATCTGTGGGATTCCTGAAAGGTCTATAGTGGTAAAAAAGAGTATGACTCCTGTGGGATGTGAGGCTTTTTTAATCTAGGGTGGACTTCACAGCTGCAGATGGGATATTTTATCTCATACACCTGAGTTGTTACCTGGGAAAAAGAGCACTCATCTTGATTTTGTGGATTTTGCTGCAAGAACTGCAGCAAGACTCCCACAGAGGAGAACTACCTGATGTGGCCCTCCTGGCATGCTGAAGTTTCTGCCCTTTATCCTTTTGAGTAGATTGTGCCAAATATTACCTCATGTGATCCTGTGAGCCTGAATCTTTAGTTGAGCTTAAGAAGCATCCATATTTGGTGGGAAATTCAGACAGCATCCAGAAATCTAACAAATGCAGTACTGATTCAATTTTCAGATGCTTCAAAATTTCCAAATTCTCAGCATCTATATAATATCCATTCCATGTCTTTTCATCAATGTGCAGTATCTGTATGTTACATTTCCAAATTATGAAAATCCTTAACAGTACAGCAGGGCTAACATATATTTGAACTCAAGCATATACAGTAATAACTGGTTATCCCTGCATTTTCCTTCTTTAATAACATTATACTATTTTAAGAAGATTCATTGAGATCTCTGATATGGAAATGTGTAATTTTCTATGCAGGTTCTGAAATGGAACTTTGAGAAAGTAGGAAAGGATATAGATATGAAAGTATTACATCTTTCCTCATATATATGGGTTTACAGCACATATCATAGTTTACATGTTTTTCAGAAATGAGATTTTAATTTTCACAACATAAACATTGAAAATATACTCTCAGTGACTTGAAGATTTATATAAGATACACAAATTGTCACCTGGTTATTTTATCTTCAAATGTGTTTTATTAAGTATATGATTCATTTAGTAATCACTTATTTTTCTCTCTTATTTCATATAATTTGAAAACATAATATTTGTACTAAAGTCAAAAATGTTCACAACATGTTTGATAATGATGTCAGAAGTAATCAAAATCTTTGGCAATAAAATATTCACATTCGGTACCATAATCTGAGCATAAATTTCCCTCCTTTTAATCATGGAGATGATCCAGTGATGCTATAATTATAAATTAAACTTATTTAGAAATTTAAAATGTACTCTCTTAAATCCAAATGCGGATCCCTGGGTGGCGCAGCGGTTTGGCGCCTGCCTTTGGCCCAGGGCGCGATCCTGGAGACTCGGGATCGAATCCCACATCGGGTTCCCCGTGCATGGAGCCTGCTTCTCCCTCTGCCTGTGTCTCTGCCTCTCTCTCTCTCTCTGTGACTATAATACATAAATAAAAAAAAAATTAAAAAAATTAAATCCAAATGCCCTTTATAGCACAAACATTGTGCAGTTTCAGCTTCCATATTTAAGAAGTTAGTTTATTAAACTTGTTTCCACAATTTTTGTTTCCCTTGTTTGTGGTCAATCATGTTTATTGCTAACATATTATTATTTTAAGCTTGTGGACTACAACCCTAAAAAATATCCTGGGGTGCCTGAGCAGCTCAGTCAGTTGAGCACACAACTCTTGGTTTGGACTCAGGTCATGACCCTGAAGTCCAGAGATTGAGCCCCGTTTTGTGCTCTGCACTTAGTGCAGAGTCTGCTTGAGATTCTCTTTCTCTCTATTACTCTCACTCTCCTCTCTCTCAAAATAGATAAATAAATCTTTTTTAAAAAAGAGAAATACTCATAAAGATGTCTATGCTTAATTTTGAATATTTTAAATTCACAGTGAATGATGATAAACATTTGACAAGTAAGGGTTATTTGAACAATCATTTCTATTCTCTGAGTGAATGTTTATGTAATTATCCTTTCAATATTTTCATAATTGCTTTACTTTACCTGTCTATAAGTTCTGAGATATTTACTTCATTAATTACTTTGAGAACATATTGGACTTCTGCAATGCAACCAAAGAATAGCAAGTATGGTAGTTTCCAGGAACAGTTTTTTTTTTTTTTTGTCATGTTTCTTGTTTTTTGTTTTCATTTTTTAGAATATCAAATAGTTCCCCAGTACCAGAATTAGGACTCTCTTCCTTCATAAAATCAGGATCTAAGGAATGTTATCAGGCACACTAGCTGATAAACTTCCAGTAGTGAAGGTGAAGAATTATTCCCTTAATTTAATTAAATTCCTGATTTAAAATAAAGGTGTAGATTTCATGATTTCTCTTAAAAGCAAACATTTTAATCCAATGTACAAAAAGAAACGAGTCTTATAACTGGCAGGGAATACATTAAACTCCTGGGTAGGTGAAAAAAATATGTAAATGAGCATCTTCCAGTTTGCTTGAATGGGAGTTACATAAATATACTCAAGAAAAAGAATCCTTGATAGTAATCATAGTGGGTTGTAATATGCTTAATGTATTGTAACCTAGCTTTGTATTTTGGCTTTATCATACTTGTAGAATCAGTTTCCAAAATCTTCAGAAAAATGTACATTCTGCTTGAATTACATATAAGAACAGTAATAGTACAGCAGCTCAAGGTATGTGAAATATTATAATATTTACTTTGATTTTCCCTTCTTGTTCAGACATTCTCTAGAACAATAAAAATAATACCCAGATTGCCCTCATATCTTTGCTGTAAGAAGTTAGCCAGACATTCAAAATACACCTAATGCTGGTAATAACTGAAAAAAAAATCTGAGATTTAGACAATTATTAAAAGAGGGTGAATGCTCAGTGCCTTGCTTTCAGAAATAACAATCAAAGTATGAATTATGAAGCTAAATATTCATTAAATTACCAGCATTGCCTTATAAAGCACGACTTAGAAATATAAATGGAAATCACCAGGAACTATGACAAATATGCTAAAATCCAATGTGATGGTTAATTTTGTGTGGCAACCTGACTGGGCAAATCTGTGTGAGTGTTTCAGAAACATATCAGCATCTAAATCAGTAGACCAAGTGAAGAAGATCCACCATTACCAACGTGAGTGGGCATCATCCAACCTGTTGAGTGCCAAGTAGAACAAGAATATGGAGGAAGGGCACATACCCTCTTTCTTATTAAACTGAGACATCCGACTTCTCCTTCCCCTAGGTTCTCAGTTCTCAAGCTGTCAGCCTTGGAACAAGAGTTATAGCACCAACTCCTCTTGATTCTCTGGCCTGCGAACTGAATTACACCACCAGCTTTCCTGGGTCCCAGATTGCAGAGGGCAAGTTATGGGAATTCTCGGCCTCCACAAGCCAATTCCTATAGTAAATCTCTTATGTATCCACATATACTCCCCATTGGTTGGTTCTGTTTCTCTGACGTACTCTACAACATCCAAGTGCATCAAATGGGTAGAAGTTGTTTCTCTAATCTAGTTTTTAAATTGAAAAATAAAGAGACCAGAGAGTATTTACATGAGACCAGAGAGTATTTACATGTTTGTCTTCAGTACACCAGAAACTTTCTCTGTCTAACCTGGAGAACAAGATCAGAAACTAAAACTGGTTGATAGTACTGTAGACTGGTGTGATTGCTGGTTTAATAGTGGTTTCAATACTGGCGACACAAGTTTTTAAAATGGTTTATTACTATCATTTTTGTGATTGTTCATTTTTTATTGTGCTTATTAGCTCATTCTCAGAATAGAAGAGAAAAAAGAAGACTGGTTACATCGACAGTTCTCAAAGTATGGTCTTGTCT
This sequence comes from Vulpes lagopus, assembly GCF_018345385.1. NCBI lineage: Eukaryota > Metazoa > Chordata > Mammalia > Carnivora > Canidae > Vulpes > Vulpes lagopus. The sequence goes on along the minus strand of NC_054843.1, from coordinate 21,067,578 downwards.
TACATGCCACCAAACCCTTCAGCAATGGCCAAAAGGTCATAAATGTAATCATCCTACTACTAGGATATTATTATTATTATTATTATTACTCTCACTCCTTAATGTCAGTGAACTTTTCCAGAGGCAATAATGATGTGGGTTTAAATGCAAAAAGACTTCTGAGAATCCAGCTTTTTTATATTAAGCAATATATAAGAGAGTTGAAAAATGTAAAAAGATGTCATCATGCTCAATTCTCTTACTTTGAAAAATACAGCCAATTTCAGGGGGAAAAAATTATGTTTGTAGGAAACAGACTGCATTAACAATTTTTTTTTTTTTTTTTTTTTGCATTAACAATTTAAAATCTTACTTTTACTTCCTAATTTAGTAACTATTGATATAACCTATATAAACAAAAATTCTCTTGGATCCTCAATAATTTTTAAATATTCTGGTTCATGGGAAACAAACAGTTCCTAATAAAAAATGTTTGAGAACAAATGAATTAAATAATTAGATTTATAATTTATAATTAAGTAATATAAAAGTAAGAATGATGGCAAAATATCAATAATGCATAGAGCACAATTATAAAATCCCAGACATGTAGAAGGTAGGGGAAACAGTGACTATACTAATGCCATTAACAATCATGAGGCTATAGGTTTAAACACATAATTTCTGTATGGATCCAAGGCTTCCATGACTGGAATTAAAATAAGTAACCATCTCCCTGAACTCTAAATGCATCTGAAATATTGTCTATCATTAGAGTAGCACTGCTGAATTACTTAAGGTCTCACAAATTTTAGGTAAGATAATGCTTTAAAGAATTTGTATTAGTCACGTATGATTGTGTGACAAATTACCACAAAATTAGAAGCTTAAAAAAGCACATTTAATATCTCAGTTTTTAAGGGTCAGGAATCTGGGCACAGTTTGGCTGCCTCTTCTGCTTGCAGGTCTGCAATCAGTGTGTCTTCTAGAATCTAAACGGAAGGTTCGGACTAAGGAAAGATCAACTTTTAAGTTTGTGTGGTGGCTGAGAGAATTCAGTTCCTAGAGCCTGTTGGCTTCTGTTTCTAGCTGACTCCTGGCTGAAGACTGTCCTCAGTGCCTTGTCTCAAGGGCCTCACATAGTAGCTTGTTTCAAACTGTTGTAGCCAAATAAACAATGGAGTTTGTGAGAAAGCCGAAGTCACAATTCTATGTAACCTAATCATAGAAGTGACATCTCATTCCCTTTGCCATTTTTATTGCTTAGAAGCAAGGATGAGGGACAGCCAACCCAACTTATCTCCATAGGAGATTACACAAGGGTGTGACTACCAAGAGCAGGGATCACTGAGGGCTAGTTTATATAGACTTAGCATAGCCTGTGCACATAGAATATAATAAACATAGTCTGGCTACTATAAAAAACATGTTTTCATTCATGTATGCATTTTCTAACCAAAGACTTGGTGATATGCTCACTTAATGATGAGTTAGGATGAAAAGACAACGTGCAATTACCTTCTCTTTTAAATAAATTTGAATTTCCTAAATGAAGGGCAACAAGTAAATATTTCCCATTAGCAATTATAACAACCTGCTACAGGTTCACCAAGAAATATCGTATCATGTTTACTAAGGTAGTTACTAAGATGACACTAGAATTAAATCCAGGAGGACTTAGTAGCATTAGTAGCATTACAAAGTGTCTTTAAGAAATGAAGATTGTCCTAATAAGACTAATAGAAGCAGATTCACACAAGTATGAAATAACTTGGAATTGCAAGTCACTTCTGGAAATTGCAAGTGAATGGGCTATATCAAGGGATGGGTTTTAAAAGTTAGGAAAGAGATTATGAAGGGATATGACTGCTAGAAGAATTGATTTAATCTTTTTACTTGAAAATTATTTAAAAATATAATGTCTAATTATGGTAATTTGTACTTGGATGATGTAATCAACTAATTGTAGGATTTAGGGACATCATTCTGGAATTGATGGATGAAATGATTTGGGGAGCAAACTACTATCAGCACAAAATTTAGAGCCCTACTATAATTACCCACAGAAAATTTTGAATATTTGAGGAAAGGATATATTATTGAAATAAGAAATAAGATGTATGTGCGTATGTGTGTGTATGTATGTGGTGTGTGTGTGTGTGTGTGTGTGTGTGTGTGTTTTCCTTTCAGGAAAAAAATTCTTTTATTTAGCCTACATCCCCCCCTTTTTTTAGTACTTTTTCTGGTGTGGGAACTGTGTCTTCTCTCTGCTCCAAATAGTTTTTCTACATGATTTCTTAATATAACCCCATGTATGAGACATAATTGATTATAGAAAAGGGTGGGGGTTGGGAAGCCTGGATGGCTCAGTGGTTGAGCATCTGCCTTTTGCTCAGGTCATGATCCTGAGGTCCTGTGCACCTGCGAGTCCCACATCGGCCTCCCCACAGGGAGCCTGCGTCTCCATCTGCCTATGTCTCTTCCTTTCCCTGTGTCTCTCACAAATAAATAAAAATCTTTAGAAAAATAAAAGGAAAGGGGTGGGAGTCTTTTCCTAAAAACTTGTAAACTGAAGCTGAGATCACCTATTGTTTTCTACTGGAATTTCTAATGTGTCAAATTTGGAGATTATCCAAAGTGGTGAACATTCGGGAACAGTGACAACCAGACAGTAAACAGAGGTGGTTAGGAATTAGAGAAAATGAAGCCAAAATACAAATAAAAGTACACACAAGATAGAGAAAAAATTATTGGAATTATTGGAAAAAATTAAAATTATTGGAGTCTCTTGTTCTCAATGATCCTGCCACTCCCTGACTTTCCTAATTTTTAACAGTTTTGATGATCCCATAATTGGACAGACTGAAGGCTTATAATCACCACCATCTTATAGAATCTATTCCAGGGCTGACAAGATGTGGTATAGAAAGGTATAACAAATTCATCTTCAAAATAACATTACTCACAATAAAATACAAAATAAGAACTAATATATTTTCCATTTCTTTCCTTTGCCGAATTTTGTCATAGGCACTACTCTGTGGGGTTCAATAAAGTTCATTTTTATGTCAACCAAACTTTATTGATTCAGTTCAGCTTCATGAGTTTGCATTGAAGTGTTGCTCACCCTAAAAGAATGCTAATCAAGTAATTCTATGACAGCTATATAACCTTGCAGTAAAAAGCACACCAGTGTAAAGGTGGGTGAATTACAGTCTATTTGATGCTTGATTTACTCTACAGCTGTCTCCTGCAATGAAATATAGCAGCCAAAAACTAAAGCTTGGGTGGTTTTTAAACAGATTAGGAGTTATTTGGTGAAGAAGGTAGATCCCTGGGGGAATATGGAGAATGAATTGGGTTTTTTAAAAACTCTTTAGATTTTTTTTTTTTGGATTTGGTTTACATTTGGATTTGCTTCTGACAGAAACAAGTTAGAAGTCGGCTCAGACACACATATTTATCTTTCTTTGCTAATCTACTTAGGATCACTAAGAAGTATTTCATCAAAGCTACTGTAGGAAAGGTTAATGCTTAAAAATCTTTACTGATGTAAAAGGGGAAAAAAAGGATTTACCTAGAATCAAAGGAGAGCCAGTTTCTTTCTATATGTGCCACTCCCACTTAACAATGCTGCTTAGGCACTATTCAAATCTCTCTGCGGGTATACTTGCTCTGAATATTTACTAAAGTACTGGACTGGATTATTATGTTTTTGAAAATAAATAATGTTGCCAGAGTGTTATAAAGAGAGACTCTTCTTTTATCTGCAGATCAAGTTTAAAAACTTAGCAGTTCTGTAAGTTTCTGACATATTTCTATAGTGATATGTAACTCTGATAAAGGTGCTGTTACAATATTCAACCAGTACTTTTAAGCATATTTTATTTGTGAACCTTAAGTAGCAATTTACACCTTGAGGAAATTGACAACTGCCTAATTAATGTTCATGCTGGTCATAAACAACACTATCTTGTTCAAAAAAGCAATATTTAAACTTCAATTAATGTAAAATCTGGTACTTCCTTTTTTTTTTTTTTAATTTTTTTTAATTTATTTATGATAGTCATACAGAGAGAAAGAGAGAGGCAGAGACACAGGCAGAGGGAGAAGCAGGCTCCATGCACCGGGAGCCCGATGTGGGATTCGATCCCAGGTCTCCAGGATCGCGCCCTGGGCCAAAGGCAGGCGCCAAACCGCTGCGCCACCCAGGGATCCCAAAATCTGGTACTTCCAATTCCTAAGCAGCAAAGTATTGGTTTGGAATAGCTCTCTTAAAAATGTGACATGGAATTAAAAAATCAGTCTTATGATGCGGCAAAGTATATAATTATTCTATTATGCAAAGGTAAAAGGAACTTTTTAAAAGATTTTATTTATTTATCCATGAGAGAGAGAGAGAGAGACAGGCCGAGGGAGAAGCAGGCTCCATGCAGGGACCCCAATGTGGGACTCAATCCCAGGTCCCCAGGATCACACCCTGAGCTGAAGGCAGCGCTAAACCGCTGAGCCATCCGGGCTGCCTAAAGGGAATGTTTTAAACAAAAATTTAATGTAAAAACAAAAATAATGTTTTCTTCTCAAAAGTATCAATTTGCAATCATTATATTGTTCCTATAAAGTTCATCATTGTATACATGGAATGCTTTAGAATTTGATAATTTTGATGGAGTAAAAAAAATTCATAAAAGGAAAAAAAATTGAACCTATATTACATGATTTAAAAATTGAGCAGGGATCCCTGGGTGGCGCAGCGGTTTGGCGCCTGCTTTTGGCCGAGGGCGCGATCCTGGAGACCCAGGATCGAATCCCACGTCGGGCTCCCTGCATGGAGCCTGCTTCTCCCTCTGCCTCTCTCTTTCTCTCTCTGTGTGTGTGTGTGTGACTATCATAAAAAAAAAAAAAATTGAGCAAAGTTTACATTTTAATGTTTGTGGTTTCATCAGTTATCTGACAATGTAACATTACATATATATGGATATTACTACGACCTATGATTCATCCTTCAATAAGACAATGATTAGAAATGAAAAGAAAAATGATAAAGAACTTATATTTAATGTTAGTGTCAGGAAATCTGACAAACATTTAGAGATGAAGAAATAAAGGATATTTTTAATTTTAGTTGCACCATAACTTACCACAGTCTGATGTCAGGCGTCTTACTTGGCCTGCCATCTCTTCTCCCTTTCTTTGGAAACCTCATTCCATTTCTTAGAAAGAAATCACCTAAAATTATTTCCATTTTCCTTCTCCTATTAACCAAATAAGAGATGAAACCTTTCAAAGGTGTCCACAAATGCTTTATTAAATTAATAAAACTTACCTACCCTCCTTCAGACATTGCTAACGTTGTTATACGAAATTAGTGACTCTATTTCATAATTATTCAAAATAGTTTAATGATCCAAAGTTAACTTTTTTTTAAGTTTATTTATTTAAGTAACCTCTACATCCAATGTGGGGCTTGAACTCACAACCTCCCAGATCACGAGCCATATGCTCCACCGACTAAGCCAGTAGGCAACCCCCCAAAGTTAAATTTTTGCTAGCAGATTATTCTTACCTTAATGGAATTGAAATGTACAATGTGTTTCCATTCAAATTTCAGATTTCATAATTTTCTACTGGCAAATTTGGTTATGTAAATAAATGTTTTATTGATAATGTTCCTGTTGCAAGGGCACATGTATCTATTTTTAACTAAAATATAACATACATAAATTTAAAATCTTTTGATAAAAGTATTCTCTTTACTTAATAACCAAATAAAAGATCCTCAGTAATATGAATTTGTCTGGATATTTCAGAATGAACCAGTTTGTATGAATATGATTAATTCAGTCAAAAATTCATATTGACAATTTGTGTTATTTAATTGTTTGAATAAATGAAATGGATCTATTGGTGGATATTCATAAGGAACAATTTTATATCCATACAACAGGATATCCCTCAGAAATAACATACTTTATTATAATTTATAATTAATCTGCATGTAGCCTCTTAAGAATTATAATACCGTTCAGAATAATTAATACACAATGCATCTGAAATGTTCAGTCTTTCTGGTGGTTGCATGTTGCATGGCTAGAGGGTGTTGAGAATGGATTCCATTCTAAATCTTGTTTTGAGCATCCTTCAAAGAATGGCCTAGCTACTGCTAAAGCGATGGTAATTTAGAAAATAGAAATTTAGATAACTATCTCCAAATTATTACTTCAAGAATCTTAACTTGGCAGGCCATGTTCTATAAACCAAAACATTTCCATGGATGTAAAAAGTATATAAAGGGTTTTTATGACACAGTGCATGTATTTTAGCATATTAACCATTGTGCTGTATATGAATACATCCTGAATAGAAAGAGAATATGTGAAAAAATACCATATCAAAGGTAAATGAATCTAATTTGGTAGTGACAGTGACTTTGAATTAAGAAATAAAGATATATCCAAGGTCAAGAGAAAACCATATGTTAACAGTTTTTGTGATTCTACTTTTACACTAAGGATAAATTAATTTTAAAAAATAATTTCTTAAAAGTGTATCATTCCATGACCATGTTTTCATTAATAGGTTCACTTGCCTTTAATAGTGCTCTTACTATGTTTGGATTTAAATAGATAAAGATTTTGGGGCACCTGGGTGGCTTGGTGGTTGAGCTGAAGCAGTGATCCCAGGGTCCTGGGATTGAGTCCCACAGGGAGCATTCTTCTCCCTCTCCCTATGTCTCTAGCTCTCTTTCTGTGTCTTTCATGAATAAATAAATAATATCTTTAATTTTTTTTAAAAATAAATAAATATTTCTATTTCTTCCTAGATTAAGTTATTTAGGATATATGATATTTCAAATTGAGGTTAAAAATCAAATTAGTGCTAACAGCAACCACTAACTTTTTCAGATAGGTATCACTTAATAATATCTATTTAATTATAATATTATTTAAAAAACACTTCAGTAATCTCTGTTCTCAATGGGGACTCAAACTCATGACCCCTTGAGTCACATGCTCAGGGATACCTGGGTGGCTCAGTGGTTGAGCAACTGCCTTCAGCTCAGGGCGTGATCCTGTGGTCCCAGGATTGAGTCTCACATTGGGGTCCCTGTACTGAGCCTGCTTCTCCCTCTGCCTCTGTCTCTATGTGTCTTTCATTAATAAATAAATAAAATTAAAAAAAAAAAACAGAGTCACATGCTCTTCTGACTGAGGCAGCCAGGCACCCCTTAATTATAATATTCTTTTTTTAAATTATAATATTCTTAAAGGACTAATTCATTTTTAATGTTAGTAACTTTGAACAAGGTATCTACTGTACAATCTTCACCAACCGTAATTATATGAAGTAGTCACAATTTAAGATAGTTACTATGTTTAGGTTATTTATGGGGATCCTGGTGGCCACGTTTGGCGCCTGCTTTGCCAGGCGCGATCTGGAGACATCGAGTCCCATCGGCTCCCGGTGATGGTCTTTCCTCGCCTGTGTTTGCTCTTTCCTGGATTATAAATAATAAAATATTAAAAAGTTTAAAAAAAAAAAAAAAAAAAAATTAAAATAAAAGGTTTATTTACTTATTTGAGAGGGAGAGAATGCGTAAGCGAGGGGAAGGCCAGAGAGAGAGATCTCAGGTGGACTCCCCACTGAGCATGAAGCCATATGTGGTGCTTGATCTCACAACACTGAGATCATTACTGGATCCAAAACCAAGATTTGGACACTCAACTGACTGAGCCACCCAGTCCTTAATATTTTTTAGAAAACATTTTCGTATCATTGTACCTATCATAGTTCATAAAAATAATCATAAATCAGTCTTCTAATTCTTGCACTCACTTTATCTCACTCTTTCATCTATTTGTTTCATGTTTTAAAAACTAACACATTTTCTTCTTCATTCTAAGCCCATATAAAAATGAGTAATATCCTGAACTATAGAAATGGTCACAATAATAGAGAGCTGCATATCTAAAATAAAGAGATACTAACTAAAACTAGCTTGTTAGAGGAGAAAGAGTTCAAAAAATGAAATGCTGATTTCCATACAATTTGACAAAAGAGAAAAACAACAACAACAACAAAATCAAAATTAAATCTGTCTAGCAAACTATCATCTTCACTTTTATTAACAAGTTTTGTGGTTAGTGATTTTGGCAAAAAGACTTTCAAAATGAAAGAAAAAAATCCTTTGGTTTCCCTTTTAGCCTTTGAAATTCAGGTGCTTTCCCTATACAGTGTTCAGAGAACTTCTCTTAAAGACTAGTAGGCAAGCAAAATTATTTCCAAACAAACTTCAACTCCTATACTAGAAGAAAGACTCAAATATTCAGGTATTCGCCTCCTATCATTCTCCAAATCTAAAACATCCCTGGCAGATATTTGGACATATTAGTAAGTCTTAAAACTAATATTCTACAGACTTTCCAATAAATGATCATGACAATCAAAGGCTCCTATCATTGTCCATTTCCTGTTAAAAATGCAATTCCTGGGGCACCTGGGTGGCTAGTGGTTGAGCATCTGCCTTTAGCTCAGGTCATGATCTGGGGTCCTAGGATTCAGTCCCACATCAGGTTCCCCATGGAGAGCCTGCTTCTCCCTCTGCCTATGTCTCTCTCTCTCTCTCTGTCTCTCATGAATACATAAAAAAATCTTAAAAAAATAAAATAAAATGCAGTTCCTGTGGTCTTTTTTTATATAGCATATGTATTCTGATTCTAATAGCTTCTTTAAATATGGAAATCACAATAAATAAATAAATAAATAAATAAATAAATAAATAAATCACACTTTAGATTTTCTTTTCCTTTAAATAGATTCATAATCTGTACCTTTTTATACATACATATGTTATAAAAGTATTTACTTCGTATAGAAATATTACATAACATCAAGATGCAATTTATCTCCTTTCATTTACTATTTGACATAATTTAGTTAATCTCTAATTTAAAAATAGATGGCAAGTCTGGGGGTTCAAGATAGCAACAGGGGAAGACCCTGAACTCACCTCCTCCACAGACAAAATGAAAAACCTACATTTAGAACCAATCCTCCTAAGAATGGAGAGCTGATTAAACAGCTTCTACACAACAAAGGATAGAAGAACCACAAAGAAAATAGCAGAAAACAAAAACATGGTAATGATGGGAATCTCATCTCCCATGCAGCAGCACTGAGTATCCCATACCCTGATTTACCTCTCCTGAGACACAACAAAAAACAAAACATAACAAAAACAGCTATTAAAAGGCAGCTAGACTTAAGTGAAAGAAACTCATTTGCTAACCCTACTGCATCCACCAAACAGTGGAAGAATTGCTGGAACTCTCTGTAGGTTGGAGGTGCTGGCCAGCACCATTGTTTACCCTCCCCATCCACCTTAGTACTGCAGATAGAAGAAGAGTCCCAGATCCCTAGCCAGCCTGCTACATCAGCAAGCACTGGCAGCATTAAATCATGCCAATTCCAGCCAGGGCCCCAAGATGCAACCCTCCCCCCAATCTCCATGTACTGCCCCAGCCCCAGCTATTACACTAGGGCAGTCTGAGTGCAGAGTTCCCTGCAGAGTTCACCCTCAGCTCACATCTGCTACAGCTCCAACCAGCCAGCCTAAGCTACCAGGCTTTTTTTTTTTTTTTTTTTTTTTAATGCATCAGTTGAGTCTCATTATTAGCCTCAATAATGTAGGAAAACAATTCTCAACAAGACTGGAGTCCACACTTGTCAAGTATGCTGCTGCACATGAGCAGGTAAAATCTGGAGAAATGGGTTCTCTCTATTGCCCTGGTGACAAGGAAAGAAGGCTCCTGGTTTCATGAAAAGAGCAGCTCCCATTCCCAGGTAGTGCCTATAGCTCACAGCTGAGGTTTGCAGTGGAATTGAGTGGAGAACTTGGGAGAAACAGGCACGGTCAAAGGCTGGTCACTTGACTTTACTTCCACACGCTGGTACTTGCATATTGGATTTGCCTTGTGCAAGTTCTCTCCGTAGACACAGAGTCTATAAAAGAATACTTCTAACCAGGCCATTCTGCAAGACTAAGAAGCAACTGTTTTGCCTCACTCATAAACACAAACATAGAAAGTAAAAAAAAAAAAAAAAAAAAAGAGGAATATGTTACAAATGAAAGAATAAGACGTAAGTTCATAAAAGAAAAAAAAGTTCATAAAAGAACTAAATGCAATAAGCTATATCCTTGATAAAGAGTTCAAAGTAATGGTGATAAATATGCTCACTGAATTTAGGAGAAAACTGAATGCATTCAGCAAGAACTTCAACAAAGAGATAAAATATATATAGACAAAAAAAAAATCAGTGTTGAAGAACACAATAACTGAAGTGGAAAATACACTAGAGGGAACCAACCATGTATTAGCAGATGCAGAAGAATGGATCAATAATCTGGAAGATAGGATAATGGAAACTACCCAAGCTGAACAAGGGGGGAAAATTTAAAAACAGAAGAATAAATCATACTAATCAATCGTACTAATACATCATCAATCTACTAGGACAGCATCAACCATACTAATATTCACATTATAAGGGTCCCAGAAGGATAAGAAAGAGAGAAAGTTTCATAAAACACATATCTAGTAAGAGTAGCTGAAAACTTCCCTAACCTGGGAAGGAAACAGGCATCTAGGCCCAGTAACCCTAGAGAGCAGCAGAAAAAAGGAACCTCAGAAAGTTCATACCAAGGCACATAATAATTACAATGTCAAAAATTAAAGAGTGAATTAAAAGGAACAAGTAAAAAACAACTAGTTATGTACAAGGGGAAGAATCCCATAAGCCTATCAACTGATTTTTATTTTAAGATTTTATTTATTTATTAGAGAGAGAGAGAGAGGCAGAGGGAGAAGCAGGCTCCACACGCGGAGCCCGAGGTGGGACACGATCCCAGGTCCCCGGGATCAGGCCCTGGGCTGAAGGTGGCGCTAAACCACTGAGCCACCTGGGCTGCCCCTATCAACTGATTTTTCAGCAGAAACTTTCAGCAGGCCAGAGAGGTATGTCATGATACATTTTCAGCAGAAACTTTCAGCAGGCCAGAGAGGTATGTCATAATACATTCAAAGTGGTGAAAGAAAAACCTATAACCAGAAGTCCCCTACATGACAAGATTATTACTCAGAATTGATGGAGAACTAGACTTACTAAGATAAACAGAAGTTTAAAAGTTCATCACCACTAAATGAGCCTTATAAGAAATGTGGAAGGAACTTAAGAAAAGGCCATAACAAGAAGTAAGAAAATTATGAAAGGAAAGAACTTTACTGCTAAAAGCTATTATATAGTAAAAGTAGAACAATCACATAAAACTAGTACGAAACTTAAAAGACAAAAGTAGTAAAATCAACTACATCTAAAAAAGCTGAGTGAGGGCAGCCTGGGTGGCTCAGTGGCGCCTTCCCCCCAGGGCCTGATCCTAGAGACCAGGGAGAGTCCCACCTCAGGCTCCCTGCAGGGACCCTGCTTCTCCCCCTGCCTGTGTCTCTGCCTCTCTCTCTCTCTCTCTCTCTCTCTGTCATTCATGAATAAATAAAATATTTTTAAAAAATAAAAAAATTAAAAAATTAAAAGCTGAGTGATTCACAAATTTTAAAGATATAAAATATGACATGTAAACTATAAAAATGGTAAAATAAAACATGGAGCAGGGAGTAAAAATGTAGTACTTTTAAAATATGTTTAAAGGGGCAGCCCTGGTGGCTCAGCGGTTTGGCGCCACCTTCAGCCCAGGGCCTGATCCTGGAGACCCGGGATCCAGGCCCATGTCAGGCTCCCTGCATGGAGCCTGCTTCTCCCTCTGCCTCTGTCTCTACCTCTGTCTTTCTGTGTCTCTCATTAATAAACAAATAAAATCTTAAAATAAAATAAAATATGTTTAAATTTAAGCTACCATCAACTTAATACTGACTGCTTAATATAGATACTGTATTTCGGATATGAGATATGAACCTCATGGTAACCACAAATCAAAAACCTATACCAGATATAGTAAAAAGACAAAAGAATCCAGCATAATACTAAAAAATCATCAATCACAGGAAGGAGAGCAAGAGGAGGACAAAAGGACAGAGAAGAACTACACTAGAAAGCCATTAAAATGGCAGTAGGTATGTACCTATCAATAATTACTTTAGATGTAAATGGTCTAAATGTTCCAATCAAAGAACAGAGAGTGACTGAATGTATAAAAACACAGGACCCATTTATATGCTGCCTGCAAGAGCCTCACCTCAGACTTCAAGACATACAGATTGAAAGTAAGGGAATGGAAAAAGACACTCCATGCAAATAGAAGTGACATAAAAGCTAAAGTTGCAATACTTCTATCAGACAAAATAGACCTTAAAACAAAGACTAATATGACATAAAGTAGGGAAATACATGATGATAAAGGGTTTAATTCAACAAGAAAATATGAAGATTCAATGTCTCTATCCACCCAACATATGAATATATATATATACCTAAATACATAAAGCAAATATTAGCAGACATAATAGGAGAAATTGACATCACTACAATAATAAATGGGTTATATTATTATGTAATACTTCTAATACATCAGTGGATGGATCATCCAGACAATCAATAAGGAAACAGTGGCTTTGAATGACACATTAGAACTGACGGATTTAACAGATGAAACTTACTATCCCAAACCAGAAGAATACATATTTTTTCAAGCAAATATGGAACATGCTCGAGGATGGATCATATGTTAGGGTACAGAATAAGTTTCAATAAGTTTAAGAAATCATATCAAGCATGAAACAGCATGAGACTATGAAATATTTATAATAAAAGAAATGGAAGAAACACAAGCATGTGAAGGCTAAACAACATGATACTAAACAACCAATGGGTTAATGAAAAAAAAAATCAAAGAGGTAATCAAAAAATACCTGGAGACAAATGAAAATGGAAACACAATGGTACAAAACTTTTGGGATTAGCAAAAGCAGAACTAAAATGAAAGTTTATAGGGGCACTTCGATAGCTTAGTTGATTAAGTGTCTGCTTTTGGTTCAGATTACGATCTCAGGGTTTTGTAATCGAGCCCCACATCAGGCTCCCTGCTCAGCTGGGAATCTCCTTCCCCTCACCCTCTTGCCCCCCTTGTCATTTGTGCTTTCTCTCTCTATCAAACAAACAAACAAATATATAAGTAAATAAGTGAATTTTTAAAAAGTTTATAATAATATAGGCCTACTTCAAAAAAACAAGATAAAAAAGAAAAAAGGTCAAATAATTTAACTTTACATCGAACTAGAAAAAGAAAAACAAACAAAACTCAAATTTAGTAAAAGAATAAAATAATAAAAATCAGAGTGGAAATGAAATAGAGACTTAATAGATAGAAGATAGATAGATAGATAGATAGATAGATAGATAGATGATAGATATCAAGGAAACTAAAAGCCTGTTCTTTGAAAAGATAAGCAAAATTGATAAACCTTTAACAAACTCATCAAGAAAAAAAGACTCAAATAAGAAATTTAAGTGGAGAACTTACAAACAATACCAAAGAAATACAAAGGACTATAAAACTACTAACAAAAAGTTATATACCAATAAACTGAACTTAAAAGAAATGGATAGGGGCACTAGGTATCCCAGTGGTTAAGTGTCTTCCTTTGGCTCGGGTCCTGGGGTCCTGGGATGGAGTCCTGCCTCAGGCTCCCCGCAGGGATCCTGTTTCTTCCTCTGCCTATGTCTCTGCCTCTCTCTGTGTGTCTCTCATGAATAAATAAATAAAATCTTAAAAAAAAAAAAAAGAGAAAGAAATGGATAAATTCCTGGAGACATACAATCTTTCAAGACTGAATGAGGAAGAAATAGGAAATCTAATAGACCAATTCATAGTAACTAAATAGAATCGGTGGTCAAAAAACACCCAACAAACAAAATTCCAGGAGTAGATGGCTTCAAAGGTGAATACTACTAAACACTGAAAGATTTAATAACAATTCTCAAGCTATTCCAAAAAAAATAAGAGTATGAAATTCTTCCAAACATTCCACGAGGCCAACATTACCCTGATATCAAATCCAGATAATGACACTATAAAAAATAATAAAAATTATAGATCAATAACCCTCATGAACATTCATGCAAAAATTCTCAATATTACCAAAGTAGGTAGAGGCAATTATGAGTTTCAAACTTTCAGTTACAAAACAAATCTATCACAAGGATAAAAAGTATAATATAGGAAATACATTCAATATTTAATAGCTTCATATAGTCACAGATAGTTGCTCTACTTATTGCGGTGAGCACTTCACTATGCATAAAATTGTTGAATCACTATGTTATACACCTGAAACTAGTGTAAGATTGCATTTCAACCATATTTCAAAATGTATATGTGTATACATGGCAAGATTATATTTGGAAACAAATCCCCAGTATGATTTCTACAATAACTTTAGGAGAAATTATTTAGAAGGATAGTGAAAAAGAAGGAAATTGAAAAGAGCTGGAAGAAAAAAAAGACCAGAAACATTTATTAGAAAAAAAAAACTAGTTTTGAAAAATGTTCAGGAGTTTTATATACAAAAAATAATTAATTTTTTTAAAAAAATATATTTATTTGAGAGAGAGAGAGATAGAATAAAATCAGGGAAGAGGGAGAGGGATAAGAAGACTTCCAGCTGAGCAGGGAGCCAGACACAGGGTTTGATCCCTGGACTGTGGAATCCTGTTCTGAGTTGGAGGCAGATGCTTAACCAACTGAGCCACCCAGATGCCTCAACAATTAATAATTTTATTCTACATTTTAACTACTGTAATTCATTACTAGAGAGAAAATGGTGTCATAAACTAATTGTGAAATTGCTGAGAATTTGCAAAACAAGAGGAGAATTTAAGGCTTTGTCCATTAGAATTTCTCAAGGAAGAAAAATAAAGCTACAATATAGAATGTTTATTACAAAGAAATCATGCATATATACAATGTACCTAATATTTCTGTAATTCTGAAATACTTTGCTTCAGACTCTATCCAGATTGCCATACATAAACAACTTTAGTTTTGATTTTTTAAAGTTTTTTAATATTTTGTAATTTGATTGAAATCAATAGTGTCAGAGAAATGATGAGGGGAAAATAAGCAAATCAACACTGTAGAGCTGATAAAGAGGTAATTCAACCCATCATTTCTAACTAGAATACCAATAAAGAAAGGATTATCACTAATTACATCTTTATCTCCTACAACTCCATGCTCAAGTGCTTTTTTTTCAATGTAGTGTATTCTTCATTATCTTGAGTTTATGTTATTTTTGACCATATATCTTATCTTTTAAAGTAAAGAAAAACAAACCAAAGAAAAGTGGCATCCAATCTGCAGGCAATTAGTAAGTGAACAAATAACTATACATTAACACAAAGACTGAGTGTTGTTAGGAATTTAAATTTCAAACAAATTACACTTCCAATTTCTAAAAAATTGTATCTCTAATATCGGCTGATTTATTCCATTGTTTTGCACATTTATAAAATGGGGAGAAAAAAAGACAACTCCTTTTCACATCCAACATCTAAAAACTAAGTTTATTTACACTGAAGAGTTAAAATGTCTTATAAAAACAAAGATGTAGACTAGGCATTTCTCAATGAAATTATTTTATTATTATTTTTATTTTTTAATGAAATTATTTTAAATGTAAACTTCATAAAATGTATTTGACTACCATTTATTTGTCCTTCATTGTCATTGGAAAAGAAATAACTCCATTTAACAACTCATTGGTCTCAAAGCACTTTTAATAAATTTAAGTAAATCTAACATTCTTTCATCTCTTTCAAAACAATGAACTATTAATCACAAAATAAAATAAACATTCCGTCCTTTTGCTTAAAATATTTTTTAGGATGTCCATGACCAAAACATTACTAATCTCATCAATTCACAATCAATCAAGGAGTCAATCCATTTCAAATAACACTAGTTGAGTATTAAGTTAGGTCAATCCTTTGAGTTTTTCAAAGTACACTGCATTCTAGCATAAAAACAGTATTCAGAAAGTGGAAAGGGAAATAGGACTGGGCCTCCCCACAGAATATTTTTTAATGATTCAGAGACCTTTTTTTTTTTTTTTTTGATATTTCATACACTATAGACCTGGAGAAATAAGCAGTGTTCCAAATGGGAGAAAATGATAGGAGGAACTGAAACTTGGCTCTATCTATTGGTGTCATGTATTTAAGATAATGAGAATTAAAAATATAGATAAAAACAGAGGTAGATACTAAAATGGCAATTAAGTTTTCCTATATTTTCACACGGTTTTTACTGTTATATTTACTTTTGTTTTAAAATTTTTCAAAAAAAAATAAAATAAAAAATAAAATAAAATTTTTCAAATAATCCCAGCAATATTCAATTACCTGAAAAATTTGCTACTGCAAACAGATGCTTAGAATTATTTTTAAAATAGTTATTTAAAAAGCATACTGAGATTTCAAGAAAGTATGGGAAATCCTCAGATATCAAAAATGAACTGTTTATATGAATCGCAAATAAGTGCTGAAGCCAGGGATTACTGTAAGACAACTACTAGTCATAATGGTATAATGGAGACAGTTTCCATGGTTGTGCTGAAAACAAGAGGACTTAAGTCCGGTTTATCAAAAACAGGGTTCACACAAACAAAACCCTCAATGAAGGATTGTCTATCAGGAAAAAAATAAAATCCAAAAAAGAGAGAAAAATGACACTTGCCACTAGATTATGGTGTGTGAGAAGATTTTCTCTGAGAATTTTTAATCAGTGGTTGATGCTCATGGAGGTCTGGGTTAAGTTCACACTGCATGTCCATTTGAAGGACCTCAATAGTGTACTTTTATATAAGTGTATCATATGGTCCACAATCCTATTCAGAGAATAAACAGAAGTTCTCCCTGGAAGAATAAATCCCCAAACAGATTTGTTAGAATTTCCCCCAGATGAAATTCATATAAGCATGCTTGCAAACAAATCATACCATTCAACACCATTCATTCAACATCAATTCAACAAATATTTAAGAATCTATTAATCATTAAATACTGTTCTACATTCTAGGCATGCTATAGTAAATGATAAAGGAAAAATAATTACTGCACTCATGGACTGATTCTAGTTAATGAGAAATACAGGAAATTCAATATGTAGATGTATGGTATAGTGTCTTTATAGGTAATAACTTACACGGGAAATGAGTGGGCTAAATAGAATGTATAGAGCTGGGTGGACATTATGACTAATAAGCAACAGAAATCAACCGACCATTCATTCTCCAATGACTTTTGCTATTAAGGATATCAAATAGGGGCACCTGGATGGCTCAGTCAGTTAAAGGCTGGACTTTGGCTCAGGTCATAATCTCCAGGTTCTGGTGCTGAGCCCTTTGTCTGACTCTCCGCTCAACTGAAAGTCTGCTTTTCTTTCTCCCTTCACCCTTTCCAGCAGTCATGTGTGTTCTCTCTCTTTCTTAATAAAAAAATATACATATATTTAAAAATATAAAAATCAGAAAATTAAAAAGCATATTAAATAAAAGAATTAGCTGGCAAATTAGACAAATGAAGCCAAAAAAAAAAAAAAAGAGAATGCAATTGAGATATGAAGAAATTAACTAGATTTTATCACATATTGCAAACATGACAGAGCAGATAAGGGGTATAGAATAATGAAACAAAAAATATTCTTTAAAGTATGTTTTTAAAATAATCCCATAGAAGATGAAGAGATGACACATAGTATAGAGGCAATATTTTATATATGTAACATCTGAGAATTTTCTAGGACTGAAGAAACCCATGAATCAGAAAGCATGGTATCTCCCCCCTTTAATATCAATAAAAATAGTTTAGTAACTAAGATAATATTAAGACAAAAGAATAATATGTGAAGCATATGATGGATTACCTCAAAGAATTATTCTGAGATTGACAGATTTCTCAGTAAAGAGAAGAAAAAATCTCCAAGAAAATAAAAATAAAAATCTTAAAAAAATAAATATAAAGGGATGCTTGGGTTGCTCAGCGGTTGAGCATCTACCTTTGGCTCAGACTGTGATCTTGGAATCCCGGGATCAAGTCCCACATCAGGTTCCCTCCATGGAGCCTGCTTCTTCCTCTGCCTATGTCTCTGCCTCTCTCTCTGTGTCTCTCATGAATAAATACATACCATCTTTAAAATAAATAAATAAATAAATAAATAAATAAATAAATAAATAAATAAATTAGTTAATTAATACATCGTTAAGAAAATATTTTCACGATACAGAAACAGAATTCTCATCTAATACAACTCTAAGACAAATGCACTCTTGCCTAGATCTCTGTAGAATCCGTTTTTGTTTTTTTTTAAGATTTTTATTTATTTATTTATGAGAGAGAGAGAGAGAGAGAAACACAGGCAGAAGGAGAAGCAGGCTCCATGCAGGGAGCCTGATGTGGGAGTTGATCCCGGACTCCAGGATCATGCCCTGGGCAGAAGGGCTAAACCGCTGAGCCACCCAGGGTTCCCCTAGAACCCTTTTTTTGATAGAAAATAGTTGTTATTGCAGAAAGGCAGAATTTTGGCTTCTCTGAGGTTATCACAGAAGTCCTTTCCCTCAGTTCAGGGAAAGTTTCACAACACATGTTCTGCAGAAGTAGCAAAGTAGCAAAGGCAGAAGTAGCAAAGGCAGGATATCCTCTGAAAGTCACTTCCAGACATTTATTAATCAGTGAATGTGTGCATAGAACATAAATGTCACATTTACAGAATGACAGATTCAGCTCCAGATGATTATATGTGTCATTATACATGTTATATGGGTCTATTATACATACTATATAGGCTATTGTATATGATGTTTTTACTACTGTGCAGTTGCACATTGTATCTGCACTTGATCAGATCAGGCTTCTCTTTTTTTTTTCAGATCTTATTAAATCATACTACACCTACTAAACTACAATAACCAATTTAATTAACATTTTGAATTGGGTCAAAACAAACATTTTCAGAAGAAAAAGAAAAGCAAATCAGCATGGTAACAACTCATTTAAAAATTAGTAAATAAGTTTCAGAAAGAAAGGTAAGAGTCCTAAAAATGAATGTTTAAAATTCAGCATGGAAAGATTAACAAAATAATTGGTTAACCTCTGGATAAATCAAGATATCAACTGATGGCATAAAACTCACAATAATATCTAAATTATAGGCATAAGCAAAAGGACTAGATTAAGTTATTGAGCAACACTGGCACATAAATAGGTCACGGGGAAATGAGAGTGGTGAGAAATTCCTTTACATTTCTAGTATTATCTGGAAGGAGAATAAATAAATTTGCTAAATGACGGTGTTTGTATTTGTTGGTTACATAGTTGTTTATATTATTATATTCGTTATTATACAATATAATGACATTTGTTGATTATATTTTAGTAATACAATTATGCTACAATATACGCTTATATATTGTTTATATTATATTTGTTGCTTATATTTTTAGGATTATGAAGAAAACAGTATAAAAATTGAATGAATAAAACAGAAGACAGAAAACAAAGTGGTAGAGATATACACATGAGTAATCACAGCCAATGTGCTTGTAGTAAATTTTTTGCATAATAAATATTGAGTTTATTTTTATTTATTTATTTATTTATTTATTTATTTATTTATTTATTTTTAAGTATTGAGTTACGATAGAAAGCATTGCACTTCCTTCTTGAGAAAAGACATTCCTAAAATAGTAACAGATAAAGGTAAAAAGGAATGCAAAATACAAATTTAAAAAGGCAAACATTGAAAACACTTAAGCTGTTTAATAATAAGAATATTATGGTAATAAATTGTAATTTTAAGTTGAAGTAAAATATATGCAATCTAACTAAAGTAATTTTCGTAGACAAAGAAAGCTAAAATTGTTCATAAGCATTTAAAATATTTGTTCATTGATGTAACTTCTTTGTATACCCAGCTCACAAAGCTATGGAATTTAATTCCTCCAAACATTCAAGAAAGAAACTATTCTAACCTAAACTTCTCCAAATAATTTTTTAAAGGAGATCTCTATTTTATTTTATGAGGCTTAGAGGCTTTGATACTGATACCTGTCCTGAAAATGAGAAAGACTGGCCAATCTTATTCATTGGCAAAATATTAGTAGCTATCCAACATTAAACAATAAGAAGGCATCATGACCAAATACTGTTTAACTCCAAGTGGAAAAAAAAATCTTACCATAGGAGCTCATTTCATATTACAGCTTATTCACAAATTAAAAATAGAAGAAATCAGTGACTTAATTAGATACAGGAAAAGATTCCTGAAATTTAATTGCAACTCGTTAAAAAACATTAGCAAATTGGGAATAAAGAAAATGTTCTGCACTTAATTAAAGATTTAGTAAAATCTGGGGTATGTGAATGACTCAGTCAGTTAAGTGCCTGACTCTTCATTTTGGCCCAAGTCAAGATCTCAGGGTCATGAGACCCAGCCCTGGGTGGGGCTCTGCACTCAGTGGGAAGTCTGCTTGCGGTTCTCTCTTTCCTTCTCCTCCTCCCTCTAGCATGTGCTCTCTCTAAACAAATAAATAAATAAATAAATACATTTTTAATAAAGAATTTAGCAAAAACTACAGTAAGCAACACATATACTGTTGAAGCACAGAAGCCATTTCTTTTTACACAAATAAGGTAGCTATTATTCTATTTAACATTATACTGGGAGTCCTAGAAAGTTTAGTCAGATAATGGAATTATTCATTAAATTACAGCACAGAACAAGATTAGAAATGATTTCAAGGGACTCCTGGGTGGCTCAGCAGTTGAACATCTGCTGTTGGCTCAGGGCGTGATCCTGGAGTCCTGGGATTGAGTCCCACATCGAACTTCCTGCATGGAGCCTGCTTCTCTCTCTGCCTATGTCTCTGCTCCTCTGTCTCTGTGCCTCTAATGAATGAATAAAAAGAAAAAAAAATGTTTTCAAGACAAAAATCAGTATTTTATGATGACTTAAGAATAAAGAGTAGTCCAAGCATCAAAATTCTGTTTAATAAGTGATGATTCCTCTCAAATATTAGTCATTCTACTGAATTTTACTAAATTCTGATCCATTTCTATTTGTTAATATTACCATGATTTTATTTTAATGCTCTAATTTCTTAGTTGCAATAGGCAAAAATTTAGTATTTTATTAATGAGAATTTGATGTTTATTTGAAAAATAGGTTTCCTTACAGAAACTCAACGCTATGTAATGAAAGTATTAATCTCATCAGTGAGTGCAATCATAGAAAATAAGTTTTTTAATTCAGTATTATTTAACAAGAATTTACAAGAATCTCATTTTTTTAGGCAAAACAACTAGAGACATGTAGAGAAGATAAAAACAATGTTAGATTCCAGATATGTGATTGAGTATGGGTGTTACATATGCTGAGACACTCCAATGTTTCTTTAAATTATTTGGCTTATAAATAATAAAACTTATTTAATGTTGATTTTATAAAATTTAGAGAATATTCATGATTATCACATTATGAAAATCATATTTTATATCAACCCATTTTATTTTCAAATATGCTCCAAAGTAGTGCAGCCTGACAATTATTGTATATTTTCAATGTTCTTCCTTATGAAACAATACTATCAAGTACTGTCCTATATGTGATGCCATGTATTAAAGATTTAGCATATTTTATATCACTTGAGAAAGTTTATAGTTTTACTAAATTCATTGTAATCAGAGCATATTATTTTACATCAGTTATATCTTTATTTCCTTAATCTCATTATCTTTTCCTCGCACTTTCACTCCAGAACTTGCTCATTCTCATGATTAGGGAACATTGGGGTGTGGCTCAGGTGTTTGAGCATCTGACTCTTGATTTTCACTCAGGTTATGATCTCGGGGCCATGGGATCAAGGCCTGCATCAGACTCCATACTCAGCTTGTCCCTCTCCCTCTGCTCCTCATAAAATTTAAAACACAAAAACAAAAATAAAATGAAACCTTAAGAGGGCTTATGGTAAATTTTTGCCTTAAATATGTTTCTAATTTTTATCATCTTTTTTATTTTCCTTTGCTTCCAAAGTGTGGAGTAATCAATTTTGGATATTATAATAGATTAATATGGGAAAAATATGAATATTTTAAACTGATATTGATTCTTATTTCTCCTAATGTCACATTCAAAAGCCAACTTCACAATTTCAACTTGCTGTAAATTTTATACCAATTATTTTTTTAATTTTTAAAGGGCACTTGACAAAAACTTAAAATTATGTCCAGCATTAATAAACGTTTTGATAAGATGCCCAAATTACTTGCTGCACCAATAGAAGTATTTTTAAAAAGCAAGGAAACAAAACTAGGCATAAGTATTAACCTATTTTTTCAAATTCTAATATAAGAAGTGAAACAATAGAACAATTCACAAGTGATGAAAATTTTGTGGGGATAATAAAGACTGTATTCTTCTGTCTTGGACAGTGAAAGAAATTTATATCTCTACACAATGTTTCACAGTTCTAAATGAAATCACCAATCAGATGAGTGGTGCATGGGGGGATGGAAAGCACTGCCAGTAAGAGAAAAAAGCAAATGACAGCACGAAATAAACTCCACATCTTTGTGGAGTGAACTGGACATTCTGTGTTCTTTCCTAGATCTTTCTCCCCTTACAATTCTGAGCTTTTGGAGACCACTGCTATAACTGTACCTTTAAATGCTAAGGGAAGTTCTAACAAAAGATTACCCAGGAGGAGCTCAGCTGTGGGTCTTATAAAGGAAATGGCTATAGCTTGTCTGCTTCCAAGTTCTGGAATTCTCACCCTCTTTGTCCTTTCAAGTCTCCCGGTCATGATGCTCAGTTCCCTCTCATGTTTGTTAGTGGCAGTAAATTTTAGTATCCCTGGTAGCTTCTCCTTAAGCCTAATCACACAATTGCCAATAATCTCTGTGGGAACCTCTCCTCAATTACTTTATTTGAATAAACTATTTGTTTCTGCCAGGTCTGTGAGAAGGACTAGAGTTCATTTTACATTTCTGTAATGTAAACTGGTAAGAGAATTGGAAAAACACATAAAATGAAAACTTACACAGAACTCAAAGAAGAAAGAATTTTGTTTGCCAACAGCAGTTGCCTCTAAAACACTTTAACATTTGGTCTGATATGGATATATTAATACCTTCCAGGGAGACCCTGAAAAATAGACTTACCATTCTCAAAACTGGAGGCAAAGAGATCAAACATAACACTCAAAGCTCATGAGGACATGAATTCAAGTTACATCCTTGATAGTGGAAAAGGAAATGACTTTAATTGAGCCACACCAGTTATCAAGCACTGTTTCAAAAAACAGCATTGCTGTATTAGTAATAGTAGTAGGAGTACCATCAGTATCACCATGATCAATAATCTAAAACTTTTTTTAAAAAAAGCTTTATATATTTGAAGGAGGGAGGGGTAGAGGGAGAGAACCTTCAAGCAGACTCCCATCCTGAACACAGAGGCAGATGCAACATAGGGCTTGATTTACAGCATCCATGAGATCCTGATCTGAACTGAAACCAAGAGCTGGTCGCTCAAATGACAGAGCCACCCATGTGCTCCTACCATGGATCAATAATCTGATTCACAAAATATATTTTTAGAAGATAAATTTATCAATATATAAAACAATAGGGTAGTGAGTACTCTTAAATAATTTATCACATGGAATTGGTGATAGTCAAAACAGACAATGCTTTCTGCTAATAAGTATTCTTATCAAATCCTGATGTAGATAAAACACCAAGAAAATATAGCAAATATTAATTTCAAACCTACCAATTAATAATCTTATCCTATATATAGATGGCATGTTATTATTATTATTAGGGTGGTCAAACATTAGTCTCCACAAAAAAAATAACAAAGGTCTAAATGTTCTCAAAAATATTTCTAAAAATTTCAAAACCTGAAGTAGAATAAAATATCTCTTCTTCTCTATGAATTTTATAAACAAAAACACTTGGTGTCCACTTCTTACACTCTCTAAAGGCTCTAAAACCAGATTTTGTCATACTGTAATTCCAAGTTTTACCTTGAAATGACCATAAGAATTTGACATCAAGATGGAGGGAGCCTGCAATGAGCCAAACAAGGTGGGTAACCTCTAGAAGATGGAATAGCAAGGAAGTAGATTCTCCCCTAGAGCTCCCATGTAGGGAGGAACCTAGCCCTGCCAACACCCTGATTTTAATATAAGGAGATCCATTTCAGATTTCAAAAATACAGAAGATAATATATTTGCATGATTCTGTTTTCTTGAAGATTTTTTAGAGCAGTTTCAGAATCACAGCAGAGTTAAGTAGAAAGCACAGATTTTGCTTACACTGACATACATCATTTTATTGAGCTTCATTTTACTGCACTATAAGATACTGCATTTTTTTTACAGCTTGAGTTTTGTGACAAATAAGCATCATTTTTTGCAACACCATTTGCTCATTGTCTCTGTGTCACATTTTAGTAATTCTCTCAATATTTCAAAATTTTTCATTATTATATTATGATGATCTGTAATGAATGATCTTTGGTGTTACTATTATAATTGTTTTAGGGTGTCACGAATCCCACTACCACTACCAGTAAAATGATGAACTTAATTGATAAATTTGTGAGTTCTCATTACTCCATTAACCAGCCATTCCCCTATCTCTCTTCTTTTCCTCAAGTCTTCCTAATCCGCAAGAGATGATAATATTGAAATTAGGCCAATTAATAACCCTACCATGGCCTCAATGTGTCCAAAGAGAAAGAGTAGCGCATCTCTCACTTTAAATCAAAACCTATAAGTTATTAAGCTTAGTGGAGATGGCATACAGAAAGCTGAGATGGGCCAAAAGCTAGGCCTCTCCCATTAAACAGTTAACCAAGATGTTAATGCAAAGGAAAAGTTCTTGAAGGAAATGAGAAGTGCTACTCCAGTGAATACATAGATGACAGAGTGAAGCAGCCTTATTGCTGATTTGGAGAAAGTTTCAAGGTCTGGACATAAAATCAACCTAATCCAGCGCCAACCCCTACGTCTCCTCAATTCTGTGAAAGGTTGAAAGGGTGAGAAAGCTGCAGAAGAAAGGCTGGAAGCTAGCAGAGGTTGGTTCATGAAACTTAGGTAAAGAAGTCTTTTCTCCAACTTAAAAGTACAAGGTGAAGCAGGAAGTACTGATATAGAAGCAGTAGCAAGTTATCTGGAAAAACTAGCTAAGATAATTAATGAAAGTGGCTGCAAAAAAGGAAAAAAAAAAGATTTTCAGCATAGATAAAGCAGCCTTCTACTAGAAGATGCCATGTGTGATTTCCAGAGGAGCAGTCAGTGCCTGGCTCCAGGGCTGACTCCCTTGTTAGTAACTGAAGGAGCTGGTGACAAAGTTGAAGCATTGACCATTCCAAAAGTCCCAGGGCCCTTCAAAATCATGCTAAATCTATTATGCCCATGCTCTATGACTAGAACAGCAAAGCTGGGATGACTATGCATCTGTTTACAACACAGCTTGCTATACTCTAACCCCACCGTTGAGACCTACTGCTCAGAAGATTCTTTCCACACTATTACTGTTCATTGACAAATGCACCTGGTCAACCAAGATCTCTGATGAAGATGTGCAGTGAGATGAATATTGTTTTTATGCTTCTACTGCAACATTCATTATGCAGCCCATGGATCAAGGGGTCATGTTGACTTTGAAGACTTAGACTTAAAAGCACATTTCATAAGGCTATAGCTGCCATGGATAGTGTTTTTTTCTGATGGATCTGAGCACAGTAAATGGAAAGCCTTCTGGAAAAGATTCATCATTCTAGATGCTATTAAAAACATTTTTGACTCATGGGAAGAGATTTAAATATCAGCATTAACAGGAGTTTGGAAGAAGTTGATTCTTACTCTCATGGATGATTTTGATTACAAGGCTTCAGTGGAAATAGCTATTAATGTGCTGGAAAGCCTGAAGACGTGATTGAATTGCTACCATCTAATGATAAAACTTGAATGGATGAGGAGTTGCTTCCTGTGGATGAACCAAGAAAGTGATTTCTTGAGATGGAATCTACTCCTGGCAAAGATGCTTCAAATATTGTTGAAATGACAGAATATTACACAAACTTAGTTGATCAGACAATGGCAGGTTTTGAGAGGACCAAATTCAATTTTGAAAGAAGTTCTACTGTGGGTAAATGCTATTAAAGAGCATTGCACCTACAGAAAAATTGTGAAAGAAAGTCAATCGATAAAACAAACTTCACTATTGCCTTAAGAAATTGCCACAGCTACCCCAACCTCAGCAACCACCGCACTCATCAGTCAGCAGCCATCAACATGGAAGCAAGACCTCCCCCAGCAATAGCCTATGACTCACTGACAGCTCACCTAATGGACCTCAGAGAATTTTCTAGCAATAAGGTATTTTGTAATTAAGATATATACACTGGGCTTTTTTTTAGATATAATGCTATAGCACACTTAATAGGCTATAGTGTAGTGTAAACATAACTTTTAAGTGCACTGGGAAACCAAAAAGGGAAACCAAAAAATTCATTTGATTTGCTTTATTGCAATATTCGTTTTGTTGTGTGGTGGTCTAGAACAAAATCCACACCTCTGTGGCAGACCTGTTCCCCTGGCCCCCATAACATGCATAGCCTCCCGCACTGTCAACATTCCCCTTTAAGTGGTGTATTTCCTACAACTGATGTTACATAGACACATCATTATCACCCAAAAATCCATACTTAACATTTTAGTTCACTCTTGGTGCCTACATTCTAAGAGTCTGAACAGATGTACACTTTATGTATCCATCTGTATGAACAACAAAGAGTATCTCACTGCCTTAAAAATCTACTATGCTCTGCCTATCCATCCTTTCTTACCCCCTACATGCGTGGTTTTCATCCACTATTTGTGGTAATTTGTCACAGCAGTAATAGAAAATGAACGTAAGATGTTGGTGATGATGGGGATGAGAAGGGATATTGATATATGTAATATATTCTATTTGAAATCATTGTCAGCTATGATTTTCCTTCATTACGTGATTATTTTTTCATATCATGATTCTCATTTCATCTGATTATTCATAAAAAACATGCAAAAACATATTTTCAATCTTATTCCATCTATGCTGTATTTACTAGAACATCCTCAATTATGTTTAGTATGCAGATGATACCTTGCTACAGTTTTTATTGGAGATGGAGTTTGTTATTGTTCATTTTAAAGATTATCTAGAAATGGAGAAGTAAATGACTACCCATCCTCATAGGTATTAAGGTTATTAAAGTTTTTTTTTAAGAGTTATTTATTTATTTATTTATTTATTTATTTATTTATTTATGATAGACATAGAGAAAGAGAGAGAGGCAGAGACACAGGAGGAAGGAGAAGCAGGCTCCACGCAGGGAGCCCGATGAAGGACTCGATCCCAGGACCCCAGGATCACGCCCTGGGCCAAAGGCAGGCGCTAAACCGCTGAGCCACCCAGGGATTCCCAGGTTATTAAAGTTTTTAAGTGAAGGTTTTCTAAACTGCAACCCAAAAATATACCTATTTACATTTTTTTGCCAAGAGTCTATCAATGACAACTGTTTCATATTTAAATAAATTAATCTGTGCATTAACTAATGTAACTATTTTTCAAAATTTGCCAATTTGGTAAATTAAGAAAAGCAATGTTAAATGCATTGACGTTATCCATTTATAATTTGTTTATTGATTGTTTGAAGACATTGCTTTGTTTTTACATTTTTAATTTAAATTCAATTAATTAATATATAACGTATTATTAGTTTCAGAGGTAGAGGTCGGTGATTCATCAGTCTTATAAAATACCCAGTGCTCATTACATCACATGCCCTCCTTAATATTCATCACCCAGTTATACCACCCCCCACTCCCCTCCCCTCCAGAAATCTCAGTCTGTTTCCTATGATTAAGAGGAATGTTAATGTTTTATTCTATGTTTTTCAACTGTTTTGTAAATAGGTAACTCAGCCAAAGTGAAAAGACTGTAAACATGTATTTAAGGCAGTTTATTTGAAACACAAAAATCTGTCGTACAAATATTTGAAATACATAAATGGCAAACAGAAATATATGTAATGACTAATTACCTAAGTTGCTACATTAATAAGAAAATAAGAAAGTAGAGATAATAACGTGAGCAAAATCAGAAAGGTTTCAATTAAGTTCATGTAAAAATGATACAGTTTTGGAGAAATAGTCGATATCGTACTTTTTACCTAGAGAAGACTGAGGGTGACAATTTTCAGAAGTTTATATGATGCATTTAAGGTCAATATATCGAAAATCAGGGGGAATTATTCAACTTACTATTGTCATTATGAATGTAACCCAAGCAATTGTTTAGAATCAAGATGTTTATCAATAATTATATCAAGAATTACTTCAATTATTTATAAATGAATTTATTTTAATATTGCAGAAATTAGCTGGGAGTCTAAATTTGCAATAAAATGCACAGAAAATAAAAATTAATGAATTTATAAATGAAAGTCATAATTAACTTTTAAAAATATTTATTTATTTGAGAGAGACGAAAAGACAGAGAGCAGGGGGAAGGGCTGAGGGAGAGGGAGAGGAGCAGACTCTTTGCAGAGTACAGAGCCAATGGTGGGGGGTAGGACTTGATCCCCAGACCCTAAGATCATGAAGCCAAAATCAAGAGCTGGCCACTTAGTTCACTGAGCCACCCAGGTGCCAAAAAATTCGTGATTAAATTAAAGATAGTTGATATCCATATCTACGTGAAGGGCAAATATCTTTATATTTCAAGCTGGGTTCTCTAAAATGGCAATACTGGTTTATAAAAAAATCAACAGCCAAATCCAAGAAAGAACAATAGCTTATTTTAATAGTTTGAAAACACATATGACATAATATATGATTAGAAGATTGATAAGCTATAGTATCTGTCATATTTTTTTACAGTAACCTTTTTAGCAGTTCATGGTGTCTGTTCTATCGACCACATATTTTTCTCTATACGCTAATTTGCTTAATACAAAGATGGGAACATTTGCTTTATTTAACATTCTTCTCACGAACATGCTCTGAAAAACCACAATTAGATAAAACACATTTTCACATGGTTACACAAGAACCATAGGAATATATAAACAAAAAATAAAGCAATTGAGATATAGTTATTAATACAGTAAAGAAACTCTAATTCTCTTAACCTACAGATCTGTTTTATACTGTGGCTGACAAATGACATATAAAGACTATAGTTAACATTGTCATCCATGGAGAGATTATTTAATTATGCTGTAGTCTACGTTTTCACAGGAATGAATTAAGAAAGATGTTATGGTCAAATGCACAGCATTTCCCATAAGCTGCATAGATAAGTAAATAAATCAAACAATTATTTCCTAATCACACTAGCAACCATGAATAGCTCAAGAAAAGCCAAGCAGTAGTAATCACCTCCTTAGGCTAGATATTTAATTTATCCTGGTGGCAGTATGAAATGAAAGTCTCTGCAAAGACTCTCAGTGAAATAGCATATAAAGCATGACCAGGAATAGTCAATGATTAGTAGAATAATGCAATAAGGAAAATTTAAAAGGTACAATTGAAATATTTAAGAAGAGCTATTGGTGATTAAATGTGTATAATATAGTAGTACAGCAAGTTCTTCCTGATGCTTTAAATGAAAGTATTACAATATAGATAGCCAGTATGTATGCTCGATTTAACAATAAAATTGGATTAAAATTAACTCTACCCTTCAGGTATTTAACTTCCTACAAAATCATGTAGTAAGAATAATATTGAACAGAATCTAGTTGGGCAAGTTAACAGATACCTAGCACACTCTCCCTGTCACATAGTATTCTTGAAATGAAAAATTGAGTATAAAAATCTGGAAAAATCTGCAAGCATACAGAAATTCTTTATAAGATTTAGCAGCTTTTCATGCATGAGAAATCTTTACTGTTAACAATAAGGGTGGAATTATATTTAAATACTATGCAACAAGCTCACTACCCAATCGCAAAAATAAAAAAATGACCTTGGGGGAAATTGAGTTAAATCTTTACCATGGATTTTTGAGCATCCCATGCAAGACAGACTATAAGAATCTGAGAGAACTAAATCTAATAAACATTTAAGTTCACTAGGAAGACCATGAGTCAGTATCTGGTTGCAGTATTCAAACTAAGCAGGGGAATTTTTAAAGCATATGTTATGGATGAGGAAAGAAAATCGCAAGTTATCTATGATCTAAACAAAATCTTATTATGTGAAGATATACTATTAAAGTTCCCTCCTCCATTCCCAAACTATTGAATTCTTAAATATAAAATAAATGCATTGTGCATATAAGACTTCTTCCTTAAATGGAACATAACAGAAATTTCGATTCTTTCCAGTACTAACTGCTGCAGGAGTTTTGTCTGATGGATCCCACATCTAACGTAAATGAATACACACCAATTGTGAATGCACAAGCTGCCTCAAAAGCAGTTACACAGGCACCTGAGTGGCTCAGTGGGCGAGCATCTGCCTTTGGCTCAGGTCGTGATCCTGGGGTCCTGGGATGGAGTCCCGCATCAGGTTCCCACAGGGAGCCTGATTCTCCCTCTGCGCATGTCTCTGCCTCTC
This sequence comes from Vulpes lagopus, assembly GCF_018345385.1. Taxonomy (NCBI): domain Eukaryota; kingdom Metazoa; phylum Chordata; class Mammalia; order Carnivora; family Canidae; genus Vulpes; species Vulpes lagopus. Next base: position 21,036,919 of record NC_054843.1, on the reverse strand, counting down.
CCTGTGTCTCTTGTGAATTAAAAAATAGATAAAATCTTTAAAACAAAAAATGCAGTTACACAAAATTTAACAAGTGTCAAAAATAAAAAAGTCATTAAAGGTGAAAACCACAATCGCTTCAACACTACTCAAAAATGTTTTTGAAAAAAAAAAAAAATAACCAAGCATGCTCCTGAGACCATGGATTGCAGAGTCACAAATTTACCGTCCAAAGTCTTTTGTAGCTTGTTGAGGCCAGCGAAGAGTATCTATGAGATAATACAGACGTGAAATAATGGATATACTGGAAAAGTTTCCACTGAATCTGTATTAAAAATGTTATACCTAGAAATTCTTTTACAAAAACATAACCTAATTCATTCCACAAACTCTTTAATTAACACAATTCTTTCTCATGCTCTCCTTTAAATTTTTGCACCATAGAACTAAATGAATCATCTTTCTCTATGTATTTAATAATTGCTATTTTCCATTGTTTTTATAATTATGAAGTAATTATCACTTTAGAAAGGGTTTCTAAGTTATTAAACATCCATTTTCTTTATGCCTCCATTTTTTTAAAGATTTTATTTATTTATTTATGAGAGACACAGAGAGAGAGGCAGAGACACAAGTAGAGGGAGAAGCAGACAGAGGGAGAAGCAGGCTCCATGCAGGGAGCCTGATGTGGGACTTGATCCCGGGACTCCAAGATCATGCCTTGGGCCAAAGGCAGGCGCTAAACTGCTGAGCCACCCAGGGATCCCCTCCATTTTTGGTTTTGACAGAATACAACTCTTTGAAGGTTTTTTTTTAATCTATATATTTTCATGTGATCAAGTTTTGTCATTTTTTTCCACTCCATTTGGAATTTTTCATAGTAACCTGCTTTTTTAAAATTATGATTTATATTCTTTTTTTATTTTTTTTATTTTTTTTGATTTGTATTCTTTCTCCTCCTTTAAAATTATTTTATTTTAGTTTTTTATTAAGTTTTTTTATTTTAATTCCAGTATAGTTTACATAAAGTTTTATATTAGTTGCAGGTGCACAATATAGTAATTCAACAATCCTATACATCATTACTCAGTGCTTATCATGCTCATCTTAATCCCCTTCACTTATTTCACCCATCCCCCCACCGACCACCCCTCCAATATGCTTTATTTTAAATGAGTGCCCTTAGGGGCACCTGAGTGGCTCAGTCAGTTAAGTATCTGACTTCAGCTCACTTCATCATCTCAGGGTACTCGGATCAAGTCCCATGTTGGGCTCCCTGCTCAGCAGAAGTCTGCTTGTCCCTCTGCCTCTCCTCCCATTCATGCTCTTTCTCTTTCTCTAATACAGAAACAAAACCTTTAAAAAATAGAAAAAAGAAAATAAATAAGCACCCTCACTTAAAATTGTGTTTTTTCAAAAAGAACATTTTTTACTTGAGGCAGACTTAGAATGTGTGGTTCTAAAAGATATATATTAAGCATCCCATCCAAGAAAAACAGAATACTTATTTTCTTCAAGTACTCACAGAAGAATACTCTGGTTAAATCACATAAAAAGAGACATAACAAATATTACAAATTTAAGAAGACCGAAATTATACCAAGTATATTCTTGAACACAAAAATACAAAATTAAAGACCGACAATAATACAAAGTCGGGAAATCTACAATGTAAATATTAAATATTTGATATGTAAATATTAAATGGCACACCATTGCAGGGGAAATGGGACAAAATAAGAAATCAAACAGCAAATCAAAATATCTCTCGAAACAAAGAAAAAGAAAACACCATATTCCAAAACCTATGGAAGTTAGTTTTTAATGCCTATTTATTGTTTTGTTCTTGTTTTTACCCTGAAGTCTTTGTGATTTGAAAACAAGTTCCTGGCTTCAGTGACTTTATTCATTTTGATTATAGTTAAACTTGAAACTGTTTCCTTCTTAGTAAAATATATTATCTTATAAATAACCAATGTCCTAAATAATTAAGTAGAAGATACTTTAAAACCTTATCACAGTTTTAGAGGGAGACTAAAGGGAGATGCAGGACCAAATCAAATTGTGAATTTAACTTGTGATAAGAATTTGTGAATTTGTGAATAATAAGAATTACGTTTGTGAATTTGTGAACAAAAACAATGACAGAAGAAGGGGCATGAGGAATATATACGTGAACAAAATCTATACAATGATAAAACCTTGCTATTTAAATTTTTGAGATTGAATACTTGCAATATATTACAGATAGAAGCAATATGATGAATAACACCTAAAAACATTGTCTACAGTCAAGATGACGTTCAAAAAAACCACGATGGAATAAAATCATCACTAGGTAGAAGCAAGCATAGCAACATCTACAGAGCTCTGAAAAAGGCTTACATTTGAAGTATGAGAGAAATTTTGAGGGAAACCTCAGTGACTCAGTCAGTTAAGCATCTGGCTCTCGGTTTCAGCTTAGGTCATGATCTCATGGGTCCTGGGATCGAGCCCTGTGTCCGGCTCTGTGCCTGGCAGGAGTCTGCTTGAGATTCTCTCTCTCCTTCTCCCCAACTCTCCCCCCCATCATTCATGCACAAGTGAGCACTCTCTCTCAAAAAAGTAAATATACCTTTGAAAAATAGTTTTGAAAAATATTTTAAATGGATGAAATAAGTAACTATCAAATGTAACTGGATTTTCTAAATTCTGAATGAAATAGAACATTCTGAACAATTGTTTAGGATATGGCTGGCATTAGATAGCAAAAAGAACCTGGACAGTGGATGGATGGGGAGAGGTTTGTATTTATTTAATACATGGATTTGGAAAAATGAAAATCCAAATATTTTCAACCAAATAAAATATTTCTGGGAAGTTATATGAAGTAGAATTTTAAGAATATAAACTATAATATTTATTTAAAAACTTTTCTTCTGGGGACTTAGCTTAAGCATCTGTTTTCAGCTCTGGTCTTGATCCCATGGTTCTAGAATTGAGCCCCACATTGGGCTCCCTGCTCTTTGGGGAGTCTACTTCTCCCTCTCCCTTTGCCCCTTTCTCCCACTTGTTCTCTCTCTCTCTCTCTCTCACTTTTGCTCTCAAATAAATGATGTTTTATTTTATTTTTTAAATATGAAAACTGTTTTTCTGGATCAAAAAGCAACTTAAAATAGTGTAATACCATGTAATATAAACCACAATGCAATTATGCTAAGTCACATACAGAAAGAGAAATAACCATACCATTTCTTTTATACATGTAATATTATTTTTTTAAATCTCTAGATACAGACAGAAGATTGGTTATTGTCAGCAGCATGGGGTAGGGATTAAAATGAATAGAAGTATGTTTGATTTTTTTTAGTATACATTAATTAAAAAATAAGTATAGATAGCATATTAGCAGGAAATGGTAAAATGGAAAAGTTAAGGCAATGATGCTAAGAGCATGAAATGCTATAGCCATTTTGGACAGCAGTTTTGTCATTATTTAGTGAACCTTAACTTCATAGTTCTACTCCTGGAAATATACTCCATAAAACTCTAGCATGGTCATGAAAAAGGACATGCGTGAGAATATTCATTACAGTATTATGTGTGATAGTGAACCTTTGCAAGAACATAAAAGTTTGTCAATTCTTGAAAGGATACATAAAATGTGGCATATGTACACCATGTAATATTATAGCTTTCAAAATAAATTAGTTTTTCTCAGCAATTTTGCATGGTCTAAAGATGTGTTGAGTAAATTAAATGAGAAGCTGAACAAATAGTTCTGCACTAATCAATGTATATCAATTATGCCTATATACATATAAACAATATATATATATATTTCTTATAGATTTATCATAAAAATATATTTATAGCAAAATAATCATGTGAAAGTGGTTTCTGTTGGGAAGAAAGAAGAGGTTGAAATAAATGCATATTGACAGTTATTGATTACAATGTTAAGAATTCATTTTTATTTGAGGTAATTATTTTATAAAATGGCAATTATAATCTGACCTCATTGGAAATTGAATTTGATTTTATTCTTTTGGGAAAGATGTCTTTTTTTGAAGGGGGAGGTGGACCTGACACTACTTCTAAGGGAAAAATCAAAAAAAAACTTTTGTAATGTTTGAATATGGTATATTGTTGGTGCCTTGGGTGAAGGGAATATGAATGTCAAATCTTAAAGGAACATGAAGAAAATGAGTATTGGAACCCCTGCAGATGAATGCAAAGAAAGTTAAATATATTTGGAAATTTTACAGGCTATGAAAAGCGATTGGTATTGTAAAGCCTGCTGTTTTCTCTTAAAACATGGCAATAATGTGTAAATTAAATTGCAACAGGAAGTGCATATTATAGAATAATACCCTAGTTGCTTTTCATGCAGAGGTAGAAAAATTGAAAATATATGATAATTACACAGCAAACGGAATAAAAAATATTTAATCAGCTTAAAACATTTAAAATTAGCCACTTGCAGACTAAAGGCAAGTTAATTTTTACAAAAAAAAAAAAAAGCAGTTGCTTTCAAGATAATAGGGATTCAAGAAAGATAGAGTGGCCTACAGTGTAAATTTTAACAAAATTAAAGGATATGCTATTATTCATTAATAAATACATGTTTCTTGCAAATTAGAAAGGAAAGATTTTATAATAGCCAGGTTGGTGCTTTAAGGTTAATGCACTAAGTGAACATATGGTGACATAGCTTTTCTTCAGAAAATGTATGCTGCAGGAGTATATTCTTTAAGTGAAATATGCTAAAATGAAGATTATTTCTACTGAGACATTAAAATTTGATAATAAAATATTTTAAAACTATCCTTAAATAATGTTCCTTGATGTAAAATAATTTGGATCACATAAGTTATTAATATTTGACACCACTGTGCTACAGTTTGGTGCTGTGGTCCTAATTTTTAGGTAGCAGATTGAAGATTAAAGTGATTAAGTTAAATGGCCATTATCCTTGAGATAGTCTAATGAATAGAAATAAATCTCAGAAGAGGTCAAAATATGATAAAGGCAAACTTCCCTAGGAACAATCTAGAATGTATATTATGTTCTTTTCTCTTTTCAGGTCAGAAATATGTCACTCTTATTATTGCCTACTTAAGCACTGTGTACTCTCTCACATCAGCAGAAAGCTAGGATATCTTGTGTTACCCTACCTGTTGCTAGAGATGCTCGCTCAGCTTTATCTTCCACTATGTTCAAGATGCTGTTTTCAACACTGCCTCCAGAAAATGAGACTCTTCTCCGCCCCATAGTCATGGCATTATCATGATATGATAGTTATGATATGATATGCCATACGATATGCCATATGATATGGCATATGATACATAGTTATGGCATATGTATCATGATACACTGAACTTGAGGAATTCCAGTTTAGCTTGGCATGTTCCCCCTTTGACCTAGTCTACTTGGGAACCAGACTGAGCATGTGATAGCTGCTTTGGGATCCTGTTGATCAAGGCAGGCTTTTAAAATAAGGTGTTCAAGGTTTGATGATGTACAGGTTGTGAGGCGAGGGTCAAGCAGCTTATGGAAAAATAAAAGCAATTGTCCCTAGATAGCTAGATCAGCAGAGGTTTAGGGAAACAAAACTGTTTCATAATATTACTAAAATGTCATTTGTATTATTTGCTTTTATCTCTAAATGGACATTTGCTTTGATGATGCAAAGGCCATGGGAGGCAACACTGCTTTAGCACAAAGTAAAGCAATTACAAACCAAGAGTCATGATTTTCAATATTAGATACAGTAAAAAAGAAAATCACAAGGCCAATTTCAGTAACTAATGTTTTTGATGAATTTTCCTAAATCTCCATGCTTTTTTTGTTATTCCATCTAATAAGAAATATACATGAAGCACTCCTACATCATATCAATATATGATAGTTGTATCAAGGAAAAGCACTTTTGAAAAAATAACTAACAAACTATGATGATTTAGATTTGGATATTTGGCAGACTTTTCTTGAAAATGGATGAGGTGTGCCTGTTATTCCAAGAAGAACAGCAAATTTGACACCCCTGATAAAATGTGAACTTTTCAAGTACAAATTAATATTTTGGAAAACTTGTATCTGTTCTCTAAGCTTGACATATTCTCAACATTAAAGAATGTTCTGATGAGATTGGTCATGATTAATGAATGCGACCTTGATGTTGTTTAATGAAATATCTCAACATCTGGAAGATCTATAGAATCATTAAAATGATTTTTTTCAATTATGAATGTCTAGTACTACAAAATCATACATAGATAAAATTTCAGAGTAAGATCAATCGGTTTTAAGGAAATAGTACAAAATGTTCTCTGATTTAGTTTTAGACTCTACATTGTAACTAACCCTTAAATTGCATCTAATCAAATGTTTGGTGCATAGTATTAAAATGGAATATTCAGTATTACCTTAAAAGCTGTTTAAAAACTTCTTCCACTTTCAATATCATGGGTTAGTATATCTTCCCATATATTTCAAACAAATACCACATTGCAATACTCTGAATACAGAAGATTATGAAAATCTAGCTGAATTGTATTGTGCCTAGACATTTTATAGTCTTACAAAAATATTTAATAATGCTATTCTTTAATCTAGATTTTCATCATAGAAAATATTTTCCTAAAAATATAGAATTTATGCTAACAGGTTATTTTTAAAATATTTTTAAATTTCTATTTTAATTTCTAATATGGCATATATTGATATGCTTTATATAAAGGGCACTCTGGAGTCTTCAATTGTTAAGAGAATAAAGGGTCCTGAATCTAAAACATTGAGTATTTCTGGTAAAATACTACCAGGGTGGCTATAATCCCTTGCAGAATGGCTTCTTGCTGAAGGTTTCCAGGCTAATTCAGTATCTAATATAGTTTCAAGTTTTAAGAGTAAGGTAAATTGTTTCATGGGCCTTGCCTTTGTGTATGCATCTTTGAATCGGTTAGAGTTTGGCCAATTTGTACTACAATAGAATATTGTTTAGAAACAGTAAAAATTAAGTTTGAAGAGAAGTAACATTTTATGATATTAAATCTTTCCAACCTTGAGCATGTTGTCATGCTATCCTTTGTATGTTCATTTCTGTAATATTTTTCAATAAGTTTGTTTTAATACTATGGATATTTCATCTTATTTATATTTAAGACTATAAAGTTATTTTTTGACTAGAGAATATGTAATAATGTTTCTATTATAGTTAGGTACATAGTATCAGAATAGAAGGAAAAGTTGTTTTGGAATATTTATCTTTTATCTAATGATATCACTAAAATCCTTTATTAATTTTATTATTTTTAAAACAGGGATTGCTGGGGCACCTGGGGAGCTCAGTCAGTTAAACCCCGGAATCTTGATTTTGGCTCAGGTCATGACCTCAGGGTCATGAGATAGAGCCCAGAATCAGGCTCCATGCCCAAACATAGAGTTGGCTTGAGATTCTCTCTTGCTGCCCCTCCCCCACATCCACTCATAATCACAATCTCTCTAAAATAAATAAAGTCTTAAAAAAAAAAAACTTGAATTGCTTACTCTTCCAAAGTTAGAGGTATTTTGTTAAATTTTCTTATAGTTATTTCAATTTTATTACATTTATCCCATTGACTATATTACCTTGATAACACTTGTTTATGTTTGTGAATAGCAGTTGTCCTTTAAATCTTAACTTTCATAGACATGTTTTAATATTTTACACTTTGAATAATATTTATTATTATTAAAATATTTTTTTGATATTTAGTAGTTCACTTTATTTCTCTCTTAAGAGTTGTATGGAAATACTAACAGTTTTATAAAGCTATGGGTTGAAAGTCTTTATTTTTTTTTATTTTTTATTTTTTTTGTTTTTTTTTTTTTGAAAGTCTTTAAATAAAATTGGACTGTTCAGTTATTTAAAGCTAAGGTAGAAGGAGATATTTAATAATTTTCAAATCTCTACTATATTAATTCAACTCTAACTATATTAGTTCTGACTACTTTTATTCTGATACGTCCACCCCTTTTTGAGCCAGAAGCAATTTGAAATAATATTATTTCTATTCTGTCATTTTGTTCCCTATAATTTAAATGCTGGTTGTTTGGTACCTATAGATATCTTGCTTATTCTTTGAGTTATATATTTTTTCACTATGAAATTTCTCTTTTTTAAAAAAGATTTTCTTTATTTATTTGAGAGAGATTGAGAGAGAGTGTGTATGTGTGTGTGTGTGTGTGTGTGTGAGTGCACAAGTAGGGGGAGGGGCAGAGGGAGAGGGAGAAGTAGACTCCCTGTTGAGCAAGTAGCCCCATGAGGGGCACGATCCCAGGGTCATGGGATCATGGCCTGAGTTGAAGGCAGACCCTTAACCAACTGAGCCACCCAGGTGCCCCTGGAATTTCTCTTCAAATTATTTTATTTTCTAAAATTCTACCTTATGTGATTAGAAAGTATCCCTCTTTTTTTTTTTTCTTTCAGTTGACTTTATGTTTTCTGCCCATAATATTATATGAATACTTGCTTTACCGATTTGGTGTAAGTCTGTATTTTACATGAATGGGCTTGAGCTTTACTTTTTAATCCACTTGAAAATCCATTTTAATTTAGATTATAATTAGAGAGTATTCAGTATAATGATGGATATATTTTGATGCCTCAATAAATTTTAAAATGCGTAGAGGGTAATTGAGCAAGCAAAACAGAACAAAAGGCACTTCAGATATAAATTTGAGTTTCTGAATCATTTTGCTGAGAAGAATAAAAGTTTGAGGAATAATAAGAGCTAGGCTGTAATTTTAAATGGGTTAGCTAATATGGAGAAAATGTCATTGGACATAAAAAAAGTCAAGAAACTGAAGATTCAGGTAATTGTTTACATTCATAGGCACTAAAGTCTCCCAGGGATGATGAAACAGTGAGTTTAGAAACAAAAACTGAGTAAGCACCACTTAAATAAAGAGGAAGTACAGGTGAGGGATCTTGAGTATGTGAATGTGGTAAACCTGACAGTTTCAACATAAACATCATCACTGTTTTTTGGATACCCTTTGCTTTGTATCATGTTGTGTTTACTGTCTTTAACTGTGTTTCACTTCAAAGAATTAGATGAGTTCAATTTTTGGTTCCTGAAAATAACTCTGCATTTAATGGAACAGTTATTTTATTTATAGTAATAATTTTCCATGGCTTATCATACTTTGGTCTGAAAAGGTCCTTAGCCTAGGCAATGTAACATTAGCCACTTCTGCTTAGAATATCATCATGGCAGGATGATAGAAACACAGAATGGAGAAATCTGGTTATTTTGCTGCTAAACATATGCCATATTTTGAACCATCAGGTCCCCCAGTTATTCAAATCAGATAAAAACTGCCTGGGTAGCTCAGTGGTTCAGTCTGCCTTTGGCTCAGGGCATGATCCCAGAGTCCTGGGATTAAGCACCACATGGGGCTGCCTGCAGGAGGCCTGCTTTTCCCTCTGCCTGTGTCTCTGCCTCTCTCATGAATAAATAAATAAAATATTTTTTTAAAAGCCGATAAAGAACTTCTGCTGTAGAAAAAGTCAGAGAAAACTGGAAGAAAAAAAAAAAAAGAAACAAGAAGATGGCCATTAGTGAGAATCTCTGATCAGAAGACCTTCCACCTGACTACAAAGTCTGCTTCAAGAAAAATGAGGTGAGTGTAGCAGGCAGATTTGGGGAAATGAGTACAGAAAAGATCAGCATCATGGTTCCCCTGAGGGGCTATAGTGTGGCACATGGTCTCTAACCATAGGATGACAAAGTGATAAAACAGAGTACATTTTGTAGAATAAAATTAAGTGGAGTGATCCTTAAATTCTTCCATTATTTTAAGTAAAAAAAATGAAGCTTCCCATGCCATGTAAGTGGCTGAGTATACTGCGTTAAGAGGCCTTCTAGATGATGGGAAACCTCTGTTGGAATTGTTTTAACCATTAATTCAGCTATCCATTCTTCCAGTAATAGGTTCTTTAACTTTTACCAACATAGAAAAATGATGGTACCTAAGAAAGAGCAGGACATTTCAATATCTCAATTAACCATCATTTAAGGCCACATCAAAACACAGGGGTATGCACTTCCTCTCCAAAAGTGTCATGTGACTTGACAATACTTATTTTCGGTGCTCAGAATTAATCTTACAAAGAAGGTAGGAAAGGATGCCTGTGTGGCTCAGCGGTAGAGCACCTGCCTTTGGCCCAGGGCATCATCCTGGAGTCCTAGGATCGAGTCCCACATCAGGCTTCCTGCATGGAGTTGGCTTCTCCCTGTGCCTGTGTCTCTGCCTCTCTCTCTCTCTCTGTGTCTCTCATAAATAAATAAATAAATAAAATCTTTAAAAAAAAAAGAAGGAGGAAAATACTTAAATTGGGTGAGTTTTCTGGAGATTTGATAATTACACTTTCTTCTTCTTGGTATAATTAATGTTCATTAATTTAAAGTACATAAGAATAACTTTCCTTTCCATTCATAGCTGAGATTTTCTTTCTGAAGTATTATACTCACTAAACTAGCATTCCCCTTTTGTCTATTAAAAAACCTATGCTTTAAAAATAAATGGTTATTCATGTAAGAAGAGGAAAACATTAACATATTAAATTACATTTTTGGCATCATTCATGAAGAAGCAATGTAACATTTTTATAAAATTTAATTACCTGAAACATTCTTACTATTTTATAATACATTTTAAATCGCTGAATACAAGTGGTTTATCATATTATGACAGATTCATAGAATCCCTTTACCAAAGATATTAATCTATTTTTGAGCAATTCTACATGACATATTAGCCAAATATTTTTTAACCTCAGGGCAACAAGTTTTCATATTACTTTTTTCTGTGTTTCACTCCATTTTGATTTTCTTGTGCCATGGGCAAATAGAACATTTGCTATTCATATTTGTTTTCACTTTTATTATGCCTATTTTGAAATGACTCAAAGGTTTAAAATATTGAACAATCATGTTCTAAAAAGAATCTAAACAATTAGAATGTTGTGAGGAAAATTTATTCTATGTAATATATGTTCAAATCATCAAGGAAGTTCTATTTTATGCTGATTGTCATAAAAGTTCAATTGGAACAGTATATATTTGTCAGTATACTTACCCCTTCATGATTTTGAGCCTATTTAACTTAAAACCCTCAGCAATCCATATTTAAATTAAGTATTACCCATTACTAGATCAATTTATTTATTAAGAGTTAGAGATAGGGCAGCTCTGGTGGCTCAGTGGTTTAGCGCTGCCTTCAGCCCAGGGCGTGAACCTGGAGACCCAGGATCGAGTCCCATGTCAGGCTCCCTTCATGGAGCTTGCTTCTCCCTCTGCCTGTGTCTCTGTCTCTGTCTCTCTCTCTGTCTCTAACAAATATTTAAAAAAAAAAAAAAGTTAGGGATAATTCCCATATTAGCTGGCTAAGACTACTGTAATAGGTTGACATAAACTGGCTGGCATCAAAGACAGAAATTAATTGCCTCACAGTCCTGGAAGAAGTCTAAGATCAAGGTGACTATAGGGTTTAGGCTTTTTGAAGGCTGTTCTATATATCTCTTTCAGCTTCTGCTGGCAATTTTTTCATTAAAAAAAATTATGGCAGCATCACTTCATCTTCATAGGGCATTTTCCCCGTGATTTTTGCCTCTGTCCAAAATTCTGCTTTTCATTAAGGACAGAGTCATATTGGATTAAGGCCTACCCTAATGACCTCATCTTAACTTGATTATCTGCAAAGACCTTATTTCCATAAAAGATCCTCATTCACAGGTCCTGGGTGTTAGGACCTCAGCATCTTCTAGGGGCACCCAATTCAATGCATTATAGTTCCTTTTTCAAATAAAGTGTGCTTCATGTATTAATACCAGATTTCCAAAGGTCAATCCACTGTAACTTTTGCTCATTCCCTACACTTACTGATTGATTTTTCAGATTATGATTAAGATGAAGAAAGTGTTTCTTTTTTCTTCAACTTAAGTTTGACATCAAAGCTTAGCATCCCATCAAGTATTGCTTTGGGAATTTTAACACAAATCTAGTAGCTATATTTCCCCATTTACTGTTCTTTTGGGAGCCCCATAAAGAAGAGGTGCTATTAACAGGTACTTATAGTTGTGGTCCTGGAAAAACATGATCTAATAGTATGATTCTACATAATGACCTTTAGCAAGAGATCTCACTTTGAAATGCCTAAGCATGGCCCATACCTGGAAATAACTTGAAAAGTTTGCTGGTTAACTATAGAATTATTTCCATCTGACATAAAAAAAAACCATAAATGAAAAATGTATTTCCTAGGCCAAATTTAGAGGCAAAGAGCATTGCAAGGATATTATTTGTCTTGTTAAGACATACTTCCCTCGGACAGTATGAGGGACCTGACTGCAACCAAGTACACAGTATTAGTACTTAAGGATCTGACATTTCATTAGAGGACACACAAGCCTATTGGAAACGACAACAGCAACTCTTGAGCACACATTTAAACTGTGAAGTGATGAGTGGGGAACAAGGGGATGAGAAAGCTAAATCAGCTTAGCCTTTATCTCCTCCTGAATGAATAGACTTATTCTAAAATCCCCAGTGTCAAGAATGGTTAATTAGCATAAACCATACGTTGAAATAAGGAGGCCTAGAATGAACTATCCCTAATGATGGAACAGTCATGATTCTCTTTTGCTCTTGTTAAATTTAACTTTGTTTTAATCACTTATTTGATGTTATGTGTATGGCCAACTACTGTAAAATCTGAGCTCAACAAAAAATAGATTACTGCTGAGGTGGTCTAGTGAATTTAAAGATTTTAGCTCTGGTTCCTACTTGGTTCCTGTATCAAGAAAATACTATGAAACATCCGTCATGCTTGGCAGCTATTTTCCATGAAATATCTATGTGACCTTAATTTCAATCATACATGTATGTTCTTTTTTTTTAATACATGTATGTTCTGAACCAAGATTCCTAGATGATGCTAACTTAGAATCTGTGAAAAACTGGCACCTGTCAAGACTCTCTTAGATAAGGAAAGCTTTTGAAAATCAGTGATGTTATCTTGTCTCTTAAGTATCTATGGAACATCACATGTCTACTCCTGTTTCACTTTGGCTGAAGAATTAAATGGTGCTATCCAGGTGGCGGAGTATTGGACTGTTGCAGGCAGTAGAATATAATCAAAGAAGTACTTGATATGTTCAGGGAACTAAAGTAGTTGAGTAACACTAAGGAAGGAGAGTGTTTCAGAGGTTTGGAGTCACAGAGGAAATCAGTGGTTAAGTAATGATTTGCCTTGATTGCATGTGTTTTAAACAGCATGGTTGTTTATTCAAGTTCAGGTCTGGGAGGCAGAGAATCAGTTAGAGGGTGGTTCAAGTAAGGAAAAAAACATGATTATGCTATAAACTAGAGGTGAAACGGTTAGAAATATGATCAATAGATACCTGAGAGACAAGATATCATACTGGTTAGAACTAGAAGCACTGGAATATAATAGACCTAGGTTCAAGCATCATCATTATATGTTCCTCTACTCCTGTCCCTTCCTTCTCTCTCTCTCTCTCTCTCTCTCTCTCTCTCTCTCTCTCTTAAAGATTTATTTACCCATTTGAGAGAAAGAAATAGGGAGTGAAAAAGTGCATATACATGAAGGAGGGATAGAGGGAGAGAATCTTAAAGCAGACTCCCCATGAGTCCAGAGCCTGACATTGGGATCAATCTCACATGATCCCATGAAATCACAGGAGGAGCAGAAACCAACAGTCTGACATTGAATCGACTGAACCACTGAGAAGCCCCTCCCCTCCTTCTCTTTTATAAAAGTCTCAATAAATGTAAAAGAGTTTAATCATACAGTATATATACTTTAGTAGAAAGGAATTAAATTGGAAATCTATAACAAAGAAATAAGAAAATGCCACAAGAATGTGTGGTTTAACAAAACTATTCTTTTTCTTTTTACGGTTTATTTATTTTAGAAAGAGAGAGCACATGCACACCCATGAATGGGGCGAGGGGCAAAGGAAGAGAATCTTCAAGTATACCCCTCTCCCCTGCTGAGCCAAACACAGACTCAATCCCATGACCCACGAGATCATGATGTGAGCCACAACCAAGAGTCGGATGCTCAACTGACTAATCACCCAGGTGCCTCAAGAACACTATTCTTAATATGCAATGGACTAAAGAGAAGTCACAAGGGAAGTTAGAAATACAATAAGGTAAATGTAAACAAAAAAAAATAGCAAACCAAAGATTATGGGATAAAACTAAACCAATGCTTAGAGAGAAATATATAGCTATAAATGTCTACATTTAAAAAAGAGAAAATCTGAGGAGTGCCTGAGTGGATATGTTGGTTAAGTGTCCAACTTGATTTCAGCTCAGATCATGATCTTAAGCCTCCATTGGGCTCTGTGCTGGGCATGGTGCCTGTTTAAGATTCTCTCTGCCTTTCCTCCCTCTCTGCCTGTACTCTCTCTGTCTAAATAAACAAGCAAACAAACAAACAAACAGAATATGAAACCAGTGAGACAACCTTATACCTTAAGACATGAAGAAAAAAATCTATAGGTAAACACTAGTCAACTGAATCCAGCAGCATATACATATGTGTATTATATGCCATGCCCAAGTGGGATTGCAAGAAGGCAAGACTGAAGATTTAAGAAGACATTAGTCTAATATATCATATGAATAGCATAAAGGACAAAAAATCCCACATATTCTACTCAGTAGAATGAAGGAAAAATTACTTGAAAGAAATCCAACTTCCTTTCATAATAAAAACAAACAAGGCAAAGCATGGAACCTCCTCAGATTGATATTACATAATATCCACAGTTAACACCATACTGAAAGGCATAACGTTGAAAACCTTCTCCTTTAAGATCAGGAACAAGGGGATCCCTGGGTGGCTCAGCGGTTTGGCACCTGCCTGCCTTTGGCCCTGGGCGCAATCCTGGAGTCCCCGGATTGAGTCCCACGTTGGGCTCCCTGCGTGGAGCCTGCTTCTCCCTCTGCCTGTGTCTCTGCCATTCTCTCTCTCTGTCTGTCATAAATAAATAAATAAATCTTAAAAAAAAAAGATCAGGAACAAAATAAGGATGCCTGCTTTCACCACTTCCTTTCAACCTTGAATTGGAGGTTCTAGTCAGGACCATTAGGCAAGTAAAAGAACAAAAGGACATCCAGATTGCAAAGGAAAAAGTAAAAGGATCACTGTAGATGAAATGATCTTTTATATGGAGATCCTATGGAATCCATGAAAAAATTTATAACTGGTCTGGGGCTGGATTTATTGATTGAAGCAAAATTTAGACTCCAGAAGTAAATACTGACATATATGGCCAACTAATTTCATCAAGGGTATCACAACAATTCAGTGGGGAATGAATAGTTTTTTCAGTAAATGGTTTTGGGACAACTCTTAAGAGAAGATATAGGAATACATTTGTGTGATCTTGAATACATTAGAAACCAAAAATATAAGGCCAAAATAAAAAGCAGATTAAATAAGCCTCATCAAAGGTAACAAAGAAAAACTGTCCTTCAAAGGACAACATCAAGAAAAGTACAACCCATGCAATGAGAGAAAATATTTGAAAATTATATGCAAGACCAGGGATTTGTTTTCAGAATCTTCAAAGAACTTTTATAACTCAAGAAGAAAAAGACAATTAATTTAAAGATAAGACAAATAATTTGAGTAAATGTTTCTTCAAGTATATATGCAGGTGGTCAATAGCACTTGAAAAAATATTAGATTAATAATTAGGGAAATTGAAATCAAAACCATGACATATCACTTCATACCAACTAGGTTGGCTACAACATAATGATAAGACCTGGTTAAAGATATGGAGAAGTGGAACCCTCCACACATTGCTGCTGGAATTTCAAAATTTTGCAGCCAGTTTAGAAAACACTGGTAATTCTGCAAAATGTTAAATATAGTCACCATATGCCCTAGAATTCCATTCCTATGTATATAACCAAGAATAGTGAAATTCTGTGTCTACACAAAAATATGTACACTGGTGTTCTTAGAGGCATTATTCACAGTAGTCAACTCAAATGCTCATCAATTTACGATGAGTATGACATATATCCATATAATGGAATATTTTTTGAAACAAATAACAAACGAATTGTATACGTTAACAACATGGATGAAAATATTTTGTTAAAAAGTCACAAATAGTCACAAATACCTGTAAAAAAAGTCACAAATACCATACATTGTACAATTTCACTTATATTGATGGTTTAAGAAAGATATAAAACAGATTTTATGAACAATAAGAGAAACAGATCACTGGTTGCCAGAGAACAAGTGGAGGCAAATATTGGGATAAAATGTTAATGGATACAGGGTTTCTTTGTAAGGTAGTGAAACTGTCTTGAAATTAGATGGTGGTGATGACTGCACAACTCTGAGAATACACAAAAACTGAAACAAAAACCACAACTGTTCAATTTATAAAACTAAATTCTATGGTATTTTAATTAAAATATAATCTTTGGTTTTAAAGTAAGACCCTTAAACAGTTAACTGATTACCAATGTTTGATCACAGAAGCTTTATCTGTGGAGCACAATGATTTGTTTTGGAAAAAAATATATTAGTAAAACTGAAATAATTTAAACAATTCCCTGATACCTTTTTTTTGATAGTAGTACCTGGAAAATAGTTGTTTCTTCCTTAGATAAACTTATAGCTGTTTATCTTGTTTGCTACGTTGTAATTCCTTGGGTCAACATTGCAAGAATAATTATAAGTCACCATAAATTACTTTTGCCATATTCTCCAATTACATATTGGTGGAACACTAATTTGATGAATCCATATACAACTAGCTTTTTTCATTTGTGCATGTGATGGTGATGCAGCTGTAAAGTAGGTGATTCCATTACTCTCTTTCTCTGGAATGTGCTTGAAAATACTTCTGCCTCACTGGTGCTTGTACATCTCCTCAGTTGTAAAGGAAGATGATACGCTTGGATACTTAATCATAGATTAGTAAATTTTTTTCCCATTGAGAATACTAAGACACCCATATGCTTAGTGCTTACATCATTTTTATTTTTCATAATAAGATATATTGTGAAGATTAGCATCCTAGATTATCAACCCTATTTTAGTTTGCCATGGCTGTCATACAAAGCACCACAAACTGGGTGGCCTAAAAAACAGACTTACTGTCTTACGGTTCTGGAGGCTAGAAGTCTGAGATAAAGTTGTCTGCAGGCTGGTTCGTTCTGAGGGCTGTGAGAGAGAAATGCACAAGGCATTCTTCTTGCATGCGTGTCAGTGTTCACACTTCTCTTTTTCGTAAGGACAGTATTTTGGAGCAAGGATCTTCCTATCACAGGGACTTGTCTTAATTACATCTGCAATTGCATATTTTCAAATAAGCTCATATTCTGAGGTACTGAGAGTCAGAACTTCAATCTATGAATTTTGGGGTTATACAGTTCAACTCCTAAAACCCCCAAAATTTAAACTGTAATATGCCCTTTTTACAAATGGTGTTTCACATTTTATGTGAAAACACATACTCTAAGGTTTGTTCCATATATAAAACTATTGTATTTTCACATTACAGTGATAGTGAATCAAAAAGTAAAAACTAATATATAATGGAAGTGATTTGTATGGTAGTCCCTAGCTGAGCATATATCAAGGAATATCTTATGAAATACTCAATGTGCCTATCTGGAAAACACTTTTTAAAAAATGTTTTATTTATTTATTCATGAGAGATGTAGAGAGAGAGACAGAGACATAGGCACAAGTAGAAGCAGGTTCCTGATGGGGAGCCTGATGCAGGACTTGATCCCAGGACCCAGGATCACGACCCCAGCCAAAGGCAGATGCTCAACCCAGGTGTGCCTGGAAAATAATATTTATTTATTCAAAAGGTGGCTAGAAAACTAGAACCTCAAGTTGTCAAATAATCACTCCCAGTCTTTCACTTATCCCCATAGCAGGTTTGCATTCCAAATCCTATGTCCTTAACTATGCACTACCTTCTAGAGCCTCCCCCAAATCAACCAATGAATGATATAAAAAGGTTGTTGTAAAAGTCACCTCATTGCCTGAAAACTGGCAGGGCATATGCAAAATATGACTGTTTTTAAATAAAATAACAATAATAAACAGAAACTGCTATCCTTTTTCACACGTCTTTAATCCACATTAACTTTTCTTCAGTAAAATATATATATGAATGCCTAATATTTAAAAGAATTTGTTCTTTGTGTATGTACACACACACCACATTTCTTTTTAAAGCTAAGATGTGAACCATAGAAGTTTGTTTCTAATAGGTAATATTTTGGTCATTAGGCTTTTCCAGGAAGCAATGGTCATATTAGGAGGCACTGTGAAAGACATTTGTAATATAATCCTCAGTTCTGAAGGCATAGGAGCACAGTTATTTTTAGAGTGGCAAGTGCTTTCCCTTTAATTTGTTATGATTATCATGTATTTCCCATAAGTTAGAAGAAATATATTTAATCTTATTTGATATATGAGACAGAAATAACTTCATTCACAGAAATAGAAGTGAATAAAAGTGTTTCATTATGAATCTAGTGTTATCCCTGTTGAACCACATTATCTCAAAATCCACACCAATTGCTGTTTGGCTTTAAGCACAGAGGTAAAAGATTTCTTTTCTTTTCTTTATTATTCATAACTTTCATATGACTCCATAGCTCTAAATCCAAAGCTATCTCTTGCATCTTGCTAACTTAGTTCATAATAAGACGTACATATCTGTATATTTTACAGATGCATGGTTACATTCAGCTTAAATCTGAGCTTACTGATAATTCTAGTTAGAAAAAACTGTCAGGTAATCTCTGTTTTAAAATTACAAACATCGGAGTTTCCAACCACCTTTGATCTTTGCAGCAGTATAACAATTAAATTAATAAATTTAACTTGGATCTTCCCCCCAAAATTCTTGCAAATAATTATAATTGAGTTCATTTTGCTAGCATTAATTCACATTGTTTTCTTTGATGAGTAATTAGCACATGTTAATTATTTTACAGATGTCAGGCTTCATGTTAAAATTGGATCTAATGTAACTTTATCTTTTGTTACTGATTTGGAAAATTATCAACTCTAGAATGTGAAGACAGAGTAGTCTGGAGAAAAATAAATGTGAGTTAAACAATTCAGCAATAACCACAAGCAAGATCTGAGCACTGGTTTGTGATATAAGAGCAAATATCGTATGAAGAAAAGTGTGAGGTTCTCTTTTATTTCCTAAAAAGAATGTTAATTTTCACTTTTGTATTTTTGCTATATTTTTAAAACCAGCCAAATGGTAAGCTGAGAGTAAGCTAAGGAAGATTGTGGGAGAAAGGAAAATGACACAAATATTCAAATGAGAACCAAAGTATCTTACACTCATAGTAGCTTGATCTCTATAGAGAAAAAACATTGGTTATACCTTTTTTTTAGTCTAAAGATATACCACCAAAAGGTATAACCAATGTTAAAGTGTTAAAGGAACAGAATTAAAAGCAGATCATACATAGTCTGAAGGCACAATTTCAACAAGTTCCTAAAAGGTAGAAACATTGAAGACGATGCTATGTAACTATTTGCACTAAAATAAAATGTTAGTAACAATCAAATAAAATGCAGTTTCAGTATTATATAATAAAATTCAAAACCATATCAATCATTCATGTATTAAATTAAGAATATTAGAATACCCACAGATTAATTAAAACTCTACAGAGTAGTCCTAATGGAATATAAAGCTGAGTAAAGAATAACAATAACAGTAATAAGGTTAATTAAAAATGTTTTTAAATGCATGGATTTAAATACTCAGCAAAGGAAAACAAAAAGATAGCTACAACCTCTGGAAGAATTGAGAAGCAATCAAAGAGGGACACCTGGGTAGCTCAGCAGTTGAGCGTCTGCCTTTGGCTCAGGGTGTGATCCTGGGGTCCCGGGATGAAGTCCTGCATCAGCCTCCCTGCATGGAGCCTGCTTCTCCCTTTGCCTGTGTCTCTGTCTCTCTTTCTGTGTCTGTCATGAATAAATAAATAAAATCTTAAAAAAAGAGAGAGAAGCAAAGATAAAGGTATAAAACAGTAAACTAAAATAAGAATATGATGGAAATAATATATAAATTGAAATGTAATGATCTCTTAATATAAAACATTAGCCACCTTAACCAATAAAAATAGAGACAATCAAAGCAAAATAAGACATAGATATTAGAAAATCACAGCATATCAAGATAAGTAATTGACAACTCATTTGGTCAATGGTGGTCAATAAATTGAAAAAAAACGGATAAAAATCATATGATCATTTCAATAGATGAAGAAAAAGTTCTAGAAAAAGTTCAACAAACACTCACGATAAAAAGTCTCAACAAACTGGGTATAGAGGGATATACTTCAACATAATAAAGGCCACATATGACAAGCCCTCAATTAACGTCATACTCAAAGGTGAAAAAGCTGAAAGCTTATTTCCTAATATCATGAACAAGACAAAGATGCCTCCTTTGCCGCTTTTATCATAGTACTAGAAGTCTAGCCAGACTGGATTAGGGAAGAAAGAGGAATAAAAGTCATCCAAATTGGAAAGGAAGAAGTAAAACTGTCTATTTGCAAAGACATGATATTATATATATAATATATTATATATATATATATATATATAACCCTAGACTCAACCAAAAAATTGTTAGAATTAATAACCAATAAACAAATTCAATAAAGCTGCAGGATACAAAAATCAATATACAAGAACTGTTGCGTTTCTAAACACTCACAGTGGAATCCCTGGGTGGCTCAGCGGTTTAGCGCCGCCTTTGGCCCAGGGCGTGATCCTGGAGACCTGGAATCGAGTCCCATGTCGGGCTCCCAGCATGGAGCCTGCTTCTCCCTCTGCCTGTGTCTCTGCCTCTTTCTCTCTGTGTGTGTGTGTCTGTCTCTCATGAATAAATAAATAAATAAATAAAATCTTTAAAAAAATAAAATAAACACTCATAGCTACCAGAAAGAATTTGAGAAAACAATTCTACGTATAATTACATCAAAATAAAATACCTTGGTATGAAGTTACCAAGGAAGTAAAAGACCTATACATCAAAAAATATTGATGAATCTATGAGGAAATTAGGTGGAAGAATTTCATGTTCATAGATTGGTAGAATATTATTAAAATGTAAGTACTACTCAAAGCAATATACACACTCAATGCAATCCTATCACAGCCCAAATGCCATTTTTCACCAAAATGGATGACATGATCCTGAAATTTGTATGAAACCACCAAAGATCCTGAATAGACAAAGCAATCTTGTGAAGGAAAAACAAAGCTGTATGCATCACACTTCCTGATTTCAAAGTGTATTATAAAGCTGTACTTATAGTGGTATTGGCCTAAAACAGACATATAGATCAATGGAACAGAATAGAGAGTCTAGAAATAAAACCCATACATATTTAGTCAATCGATTTATGCCAAAGAATCCAAAAATATACAATGGGGAAAGGACAGTCTCTTCAATAAATGGTGTTGGAAAAACTAAAGAGCCACATAAAAAATAATGAAACTGTCTTACATTTATGCAAAAAATCAACTCAAAATGAATTAAAGACCTGAATATAAGATCTGAAACAGTAGAACTACCAGAAGAAATATAGATGTTATGGTTTGTGACCTCAGTCTTGGCAATGATATTTGAGTCTGAAACCAAAAGCAAAGGCAATAAAAGCAAAAATAAACAAATGGGACTATATCAAACCAGAAAATTCTGCACAGTGAAGGAAACGATTAACAAAATAAAAAGGCAATCTACACAATGGGAGATTTTTTTTTTTGGAAAACCAACTATCTGATAACTGGTTAATATTTAAAATAAAAAAAACTTCACACAACTCAATAGTTAAAAAATAAAAACAATCTAAATACAAAATAAATGAACAGAGGAACTAAGTAGACATTTTTCCAAAGACATGTTATAAAGACTTGTTATAAGTGCTGGTGTGGATGTGGAAAGAAGATGTGCATTGTTGGTAGGAATGTAAATTGGTACAGCCATCGTGGAACAGAGTATGGAGTTGCCTCGAAAAATCAAAACCATCATGTGATCAAGCAATCCCATTGCTAAGTATATATCCAGATGAAATGAAAACAGAATATGAAAGAGATATCTGCATGCTCACATTCACTGCAGCATTATTCACAATAGCCAGGATATGGAAACAATCTAAGTGCTCATCAACAGATGAATGGATAAAGATGTGATACACACACACACACACACACACACACACACACACACATAGACACACAATTCAGCTGTGAGAAAAGAGGAAACCTTGCCATTTGTAACAACATGGATGATCTTTAGGATATTATGCTAAGTAGGATAAGCCAGACAGAGACAAACCAACACTGCATGGTATTCAAACTCATAGAAACAGGGATAAACAAGAGGTTGCCAGGGTTTGTGGGGTGGAGAAAATAAAGAGATTGGAAAAAGATTATAAATTTTCAACTATCGGATGAATAAGGTGTGAGTGTCTAATGTGAAACATGGTGATTATAGCTGATAACCCTATATTCTATAATTAAAGTTTGTTAAGAGAGAACTTAAGTGCTCACAACAATGAAATGAATATATTAGGTAATGAATGTGTTAATTAGCTAGATGGAAGAATCTTTTCACAATGTAATACATTTAAGAATAAAATTGTTAAGTTTCTAGGGAAATAGAAATTAAGTGAATATTTGGTAAAGATTCAAATATAGAATGTTCTGGCTAAATTAGAATAATAGGTTACAATGTCAAGTTTAATTTAATTGAAAATACATTATAATCATACTAACATTATTGTGTATTCACAGAACAAGAAACTTTAGGCCAAAAACATTTTACTTCATCTTTTAACATCTTTGATGCAATTTAAATATTTTATAGCAATCTCTTATTTGGAAAAGATGTATTTTTCCACACTAAAATGTGTTTACCATGCTAAAATTGTCCAGAAAATTGATTGTGATGGATTGAATTGTGTCCTTCCAACAATTCATATGTTGAAACCCTAACCCTCCCAATGTGACTATATTTGAAGACAGGACCTTTAAAGATTTAATTCAGGTTAAATGCAGCCATAAATGTGGGGCCTTCATCCAATGTGACTGGTGTCCTTATAAGGAGACATCTGGGAGGCATGTGGACAAATTAAAGGCCATTAGAGAAAATGGCCATCTGAAAGCCTAGGGGAGCGGCCTAAGGAGAAACCAACCCTCCCATCACCTTGAACTTGGATGTTTAGCCCCCAGAACTGAGAAAATAATTTTCTGTCGTGTAAACCACACAATCTATGGTATGCTGTTATGGCAGTCTGAGCCAACTAAGACCCTGATAATGGAATTTAACACGAAGTGGCATGCATTTGAAAAGTTAGGTTAGTTGGTCATATTCCTTACCATTGGCTTCATTATCTTAGGTGGAAATAGACTACTCCCATATATAAATCTAAAATGTTTAAGTGCTAAATATAAATGCATTTTACTAAAATAGTGAAAATACTGAAGTGCCTACTTATTGTCATAAGACAATAATGCTGGGTACATTCTATAGTTGTTCAAAACTATCCTTTCCAAATCTAGTCACTTGTATTTAAAGCAAACCATTTGAAATTGCAGTGCTCTAACAAATTACTGGGATTTGTTTCCTCAAAAAAACAAACAAACAAACAAACAAACATAATTGGTTCCTTTCCTCTAACATGCTTGCTGAATGCCTTCTATGTTCAGGCTTTGTTGTAGGTGCTGAAGACAACGTAATGATTAAAGCTGAATAAGTCTTTGCTTCAACAGATCTTACATGTGTGAAAGAGACAGACAATGACAATTACATGGTATGTCAGTTGGTGCATAGATATTGTAAAAAAAAAAAAAAGATAGTAAACAGGGAACATTTGGGAGTGCTACCTCAAAATTTATTAAAGACTCCTCAGAGGAGGTAGCATCTGAGAAAAAATTATTTTCCTTTATATGGTACCAGCATTTGAATTGTAGTATATTTTTGTGAGTGGGAATAATGTTTCTTCAGATCATGTCAGTATGACATGACCAATCAGGATATTCAACCTTCCGGGAAGATTTTTCCAAATCCTGACAAAGACTAAACCAAGAATTATCAGATTCATCAACTGCTACACACTTTGCCAATAGGACTTTTAAAAATTATGTTCTTAGGTGATTAGATGTCCAGGACAGATTATAAATGCCTTGAGGCCAAAGGTGGTATTTTCATCTTCAGCTCTATTTTAAATTTCATCCTCTTGAAGAGAGGAGATGGAATGAGAAATAAACCAATTAAATGGATAATGAAGAACATGGCATGAATTTCTGGACCAAGTGTCTTTTCTTTTTTTTAATCACGTATGAGTCTTTCAGACCAAAGATTTATTGGAAAAGGAGAAAATAATAAAGAGGAACAATGGGTATGGTGAAAGGAAAATTTCTGCACTGGGTGGGAATGAGGTTAGAATAGATGCTTTTCAAGAGATAGTCTTCCTTTAAGAGTCACTGAATCCCTTTCTCTGAATTTCACTCTTTGTCAAATCTCAAGGGCAAGAGGGTCAGCAATAGACCTCATTCAGTCCTCTGTGAATGGGAGCGTTAGGAGCTACATACCACTGATGCAGGCCCATGTTCCAGCAGACTCTTCCTCACTGTGGCTCTACCTTCTTAAAAATACCAAGATGTGGGGGACCTTGCCAGTGGATCTCAATTATTTTAAGCTCCATTGCCAAAACTTACACACTTACAAGTCATCTGCATAGATGTCTGGAAATGTATGGAGATTTTTGAGAGGGCAAAGGTCAACTGCAGCCCTAAAGCTATCATCCATCATGCGCTGATGTTAGATACAGATGTGCTCTTGATTTTGTATCTCTTAAAATTAGATACATGCATATGTGTGTATGTGTTTATAGAGCTGATATATTTAAGTTTTAGAATATTAGAAGTGGAGCATAATTTCTAAAAGCCAAATATGTATCAAGGAAAAAAAAACAGAACTACATAGTTATTAAAGCAGAAAAAAATAATTATTCAGGACTATCAGCAATGGAGGAAAAGAGACTCCAGTATACAGCATGGACCGGTGGTAATTTACAGCTAAGGATGAGGGTGGGGGTCAGCAAATGGCGAATTATGAAGAGAAAACATCAGAGGTGATGGGGATTCTGGCTTGACCAATTTAACAGCATTCTTTGCTGAAGATAGTTTCCTGTGATTGGGTATCACCAAGGTAATGATGAAGGGTAAGGAACACAATCAAATATCAAGGATGAACTGTTCTCAAGAATGGTGTGTTCTGGGTAAACTGCAGGATTCTTGCTAAAACAGAGATTATAAAAGGGTACGCATAGGGGCCTATGGGAAGGTTCAGAAGCCTGACTCAGGTTGGGCCAAGAAAATAATTTTTGCTGCATGTTATAATGTAACATTTCAAAATGACTACAAATTAGCTATGGAAGAAAACATTTTGTATAATTACAAGTTGTGATTCTTCTATTTTCAAATTAATTTGTGGAAAATAATTTTAAGAAAATACAAGTCATACAAATTATATTAATATTGTTAAATTTACAGAAAAATATTAACCTAAGAATTGAAGCCACATGGAAAATTAGAAGTGTGGTTTTATATTTTGAAAGAGTGACTTGCTGGGATTGATTCATGGATGGAATTCACAGGAATATAAGTTTTGTTACAAGATAATACTACCCGGGACCCCTAGGTGGCACAGCAGTTGAGCGCCTGCCTTCAGCCCAGGATGTGATCCTGGAGTCCCAGAATCAAGTCCCACATCAGGGTCCTGGCATGGAGCCTGCTTCTCCCTCTGCCTAGGTCTCTGTCTCTCTCTCTGACTCTCTCTCTCTCTATCATGAATAAATAAGTAAAATAAGTAATAATAATAATAATAATAATAATAATAATTAATACCCTTTGGGTGCCCAGTTCCCTCTCCCATAGAACCCTTCCATTTGCAATACTGTGGCTGAGAAAAATTACCCTAGTCCTTCTATATGGACAAGTATTTTACACAATACCCTTTGGGAAAACAACAATAACAACAACAACAACAACAACAACAAAAACCATAGAAAAACAATTCAAACCAGTTAGGTGACAAAGGAATCTCTACTGAAATGTTAAGAGATGTAACCTAAATAATTAAAGTATTTAAATATCAAGTCATATAATGTGCAGGAAAAGAGATGGAATTCAAAGAAATACTGGCTTTGAGGGGCTTGCTTTCTATCTCTTATCTCTGTTTTATATAACTGACTTCAAATCTTGGAGGAATATTAAGAACCAACAAGTGCCAAATTGAGTCATTTAATTCCTACCATCCCAGAAGGACTTGATATTTTATTCACAATAAAAATATTACAAAAGAAAAAAAATCTGTTGGTTTGTTTCATTTGCCCTCCTTCCCCCAAGACCACTGAATTTTAATAGGCTCTGTAAACAAATCCTGGCAGAGATTAGGTCCCTTTGTGTAAAGTGATACTTCTCATTTATACCACTGGTCTGGAGTAAAGTGAGGGAGGGGTATTTCTAGGAAGAGCAGAATTCTGGTCAAAAGGCAACATGGATATTCTCCATAATCACTCACAAATAATGTTTAAACAAACTAATTTCATTTTTGAGTAATTCCGAATTACATAAAAATAGACAATGTTAAGCAGAAGCCTACAGTTTAGTCTTACCTCTGAACTCTGAAGCTTTGTGGGGCAATCCTCCATTACATGACGAATAATAGGCCTTCAAGCATTGGAAAATGCATTCCACATTACAAACTGTATTTTTTTTAAATTTTTTTTTATTATTATTTATTTATGAGAGTCATACAGAGAGAGAGAGAGAGAGAGGCAGAGACATAGGTAGAGGGAGAAGCAGGCTCCATGCACCGGGAGCCTGACGTGGGATTCGATCCCGGGTCTCCAGGATCGCGCCCTGGGCCAAAGGCAGGCGCCAAACCGCTGCGCCACCCAGGGATCCCCAAACTGTATTTTTTTAATCATTGTATTTACACCTCAGTATCTTGCTTGTTTTCCTCCTGAATGCATGCTAGCTTAATATTGTATCTGTTAAAATGGACAAGTTCCATTTTTCATCTATTGAACCAAATCCTTCATCTATTGAAAGTAAATATGAATTAGAATGGAAGAAGGACTCTAGTACATCTGCAATGACACTTATTTCTCTTCTTACAGCTTGAGTTCGCACTTATCTTTGTAGCCTTATCAGTTTCTATTCTTTTGTTTTAACATTGTATTTATTTATGTATTTACTTAAAGAGAGTACACATGCACATGAGCAGGTGGAGGGGCAAAGGCAGAGACAGAGAAAAATCTCAAGCAGATTTCCCCACTGAACACAGAGCACCACCCAGGGCTGGATCTCTCTGACTAGACCAGGATAGATCATGACCTGAGCTGAAATCAAGAGTTCAACACTTAACCGACCGAACCACCCAGGCACCCAATCATATTCTATTCTTAAAGTTGTGTCAGTTAACACTGAATTTGATATCTTCATATCAAAATACATTCTTTAAATTTGTTATAGGAAATACTATCAATCAATTTTTTCATAGTTAAATGGATATTTTTCTTCAAATTAATTTTGCATCAATTCATTTTAATTGTTTAAATCCATTACTCATTTTTTGAGATTTTTATTCACTTTAAATTTTAACCCTTTATGGTTTAATCGGTTTTTTTCAAATTTATAAATAAGAATTCCTTGAATTCACATCTAAGAGTATAGCTACGATCTATGCTTCAAGTCTATATTCTTCTTCATAATATTTGAGTATTATTATAAGCTATATTAAAATGAACCAACTTTAATTCAATCTCATCCATTACAGTACATTAAGTATTTTTTAGGTGTCTTCTATAAGATATACATTTATATATGTATGTGTATACATATACAGATATATATAATTTCAAAAACTGTAGCCATTTTTTAATAGTCTGTGATAGAACTACATGTACATTTTAGTGAATTTACTCTGGGTCTTCATGACCATCTCTTATTCTAAGTATTTGTATTTCATCATGTGTAAACATCCAGTATATTGAGCTAAAATTTAAACGAATTGCTGGGTTCTGCCCTCTGTAGAAAATATCTCTCTTAATATTCTAGCTAGCTACACGATACTCTTCAATTACTGATATATTATAATGCAGCAGTCTGCAAGTATATCATACATGCAAGTATATCCTATTTGTATATTGGATGTGGAGTCAATTTTAGAAACAACATCACTTAAAATAATGAAGTAATCTCTTGGTGAATTCTTTCTTGAATACTTAGAAACTTCTTAGTTTTCATATTTATGGCATTCTCTTCAGACTTCAAATACTTTCCCTCTGTAGGGTAAATGGCATTACCCATCTCAACAATACTTGAGTTTTTTCATAGTATATCTTCTGTGAACACAGCATATTCTTTTCAAACGTTAAACATAAGTTTATTAACTAAATTTTCTCAAATGTACTGTGATATCTATATTTTACAAGTCCATTACTTACTCTTAAATTATTTTTGTCGTTCCTAGCCTATTTTCTGGTAATTCCTATCTTTGGGCTTTCTAAAATTGCGCTGCCATTTATGAACTTCCATTAGATAACATATGTATTCAGTAATTCCTCTTTTAAACTTCTGAGGTCATTTGCCACTTTTTCTTTTCTTTTTTTTTTTTGCATCACAAACTTTAAAACTTCTGAATCTTTAAAAAACTTGAGGCATTCTCAGTGTAATCCTTAGCTAGATAATTAGATTATAATGAATGGTAATGAGTATAGCTGAAAAATAAAAAAAATAAAAATAAAGGGCAAATCTGCAAAATATAATTGCTACAAATATGCAGGTCACATGCAAATACAGACTGTTGGATCAAATAACACAGTTCAAAAGGAGTTGCTTTTTTTTGGATGAGCATCTACATGAAAAATTTTAGAAACTTCCTCGCTGTTCAAAAATGCTATGAAACTTTTAGAACACTGAAAACAATCTGGATTACTTTCCCCTTTGTACTGTTTCTCACTTCCTATGTTTTTTCCAACTGTTTAAAGTTCTTTGAAACAGTAATGATGTTCAGACAGTGCATTTTTACTTGCCAGATTGATTCAGCTTTTAAGCAATATTTAGAATTCAAATAAAATTTGCTATTCTGCTGAGTGTGACTAAATATATTCCTTATGTATCAGTCAAATGCACTCATAATTCACGTAAAAGGAAGTACCTGCACTTTATATAGTTGCTAAAAGTCCCATCACTAGTGACCATCTATCCTCCTATTTTATATTTCTTAAGAAGGGTTTTTTGGTTATATTTTAAGTATCCCAGTTTGGTATTTAAACTTTTATAGGGCTAAATGTATACCATTTAAGTAAAATTTACTAGTTGTCAAGTAGTGTCTCTATTTGAAGTGAGGAAAATAATGTTTCTGCCATGACATTGTGGAGTGTCATAGAATCCACATACTTTGTGCAGTAAGAACTTAAGTGTTTTGGCATAGGATGGCAGACAATCTTTTCAGTCTGACAGATGGGTTCAAATCTTTTCCATCATTTATTAGTTCTGATATGGCTATCAATTTACTTTATTATAAAATGACCTGGTATTTTGCTCA
This sequence comes from Vulpes lagopus, assembly GCF_018345385.1. Classification (NCBI taxonomy): domain Eukaryota; kingdom Metazoa; phylum Chordata; class Mammalia; order Carnivora; family Canidae; genus Vulpes; species Vulpes lagopus. The sequence goes on along the minus strand of NC_054843.1, from coordinate 21,007,230 downwards.
CAAAACTGGGAGAATTAAATGTATATCAAGCCTTGATATTTAGCGCAAATGTCACTTTATTTCATATTTCCTAGGTACACATGGACAAACTTCCCCCTCTTTTGCTCACAGAGAAGATAAAAATCCATTTCCCTTTCCGTATTATAAGCTTCATAGGGCCGCCATACAATGTACTACGGTCTGGGTGGCTTAAAAACAACTGAATATTCTCTCAAAGCTCTGGAGGCTAGAAGTTTGAAATCTTGGTATTGATATGGCCAGGCTCCCTCCAAAGCCTCTAAGGGAGAATCAATAAATCTCTCTCTCTATCTCTCTCTCTCTTTCTTGGTTTCTTGCATCACTGGCAATCCGTGGCATCCTTTTGCTTGCAGCTATAACTCCAATCTCTGTCTAGATTGGCCCTCTTTCCTCATGTCTGTGTCTGTTTTCACAGGGCCTTCACTCTTATAAGGGCACACAAGTCATACCACATTAGGGACCACACTAATGATGTCATCTTAACTTCGTTTATATATACAAAGACCCTATTGACAAAGAAGGTCCCAATCACAGGTAACAAGGATTAGGACTTCAAGACATTTCTGGCAGAGAAGGCAGAGGGCACAATTTAACCTCTAATACTTTGTATTTCATACAATATGTTCTCATCACAGTCCATGCTGTAATCATTCATCTCAGTATATTCTCTACACATTAATTTAAAAATCAGAGGGATATCTGGATGGCACAGTCGTTTAAGCATCTGTGTTGGGTTCAGATCATGATCTCAGGGTCCTGGGATAGAGCTGGGTGTCAGGCTCTCTGCTCAGCAGAGAGTCTTCTCCCTCTGCCTCTATCCCTCACCCTCCACCTGCTCCTGCTCTCTCTCAAATAAATAAATAAAATCTTAAAAATCAGATAAGCCTCCAATTATAGAAATGCTACATTTACCATTGCATTTTTATGTAGATTTTTTTCTGCTTTATTCATTTTTGAAGCACACAATGTGGTTACTATAGACAAATCCAAAAAACATGATTCCAACGTAATTAGTTTATTAAGCTGCAAAGTATACATTATATCAAATATTATAAAAACTAAAACTTTGGCCCCTTTCTATCAACTGTTGATAGGAAAAATAACAAAACATTCTTCCTTCTTTGATAAATTGTGTCCTTTGAAGCAACAGTGAAGTGAACCATTAAAAAGTAAAACACTCCACTGAACTGAAAAACAAACTCTGAATGGGAAAACGAATGCCTTAGGAAAAAGCAGGTTTTGTAATCTCTGCTTTCATGTCTCCTTGTGTCTTTGATGGATGACGAAGAAAGCTAAATTCTAAACAAAAATGCCACAATGACTGCAATACTATTACTTCCTGTTTTGCATATCGAGAGAAGTTTTAAAGAATCCCTCGAAATGCCAGCCAAATGGAAAATGACAGGACAGTGAGAAAAACCACCAAATCAAAATTACCATTTTACAGTTCACTTCCTAAAGACAAAAGAGACTTATCTATTTCACGGGCCTTCAATTTACTTGATGAAAGCAAGGGAAAGAAATTTGCTCTTGGACTGCTTATAAGTTGATTGTTTTCCAAGTTTTCAAACATAAAATTAATTTCACCATAATTCATATTTAATATGCTTACCATTTATGCTACTTGGTTTGTGTCATGTTAACAGAAATTGATATCCTGTTCACAGAGGAACAGAGGAACTTTCTTGTAATGTTATTCATAAAGCAAAAGAGTCCTCTTGGAATGTTTTGGCAGAAAAAAAATTAACTCCTGGCCAGACTTAATTTAAAAGACATAGTCCTGGAATATGTATTCATGACCCAAAATATGTGACTTACTTAACCACGAAATCAATAAAAGAATTAAAGCAAGGTAAGGGAACTAGAAGTTCCAAATAGGACAGGAACAGGTGAGGATATTAAAGAGGGCAAATAGAGCAGACTTGACTGTGAAAATAAGATGTGAGCAAAAGTATGAAGGTTAGGCCCTGACCAACAGAGATCCAAGGCAAGAGTTTTCCAAGTGGAAAGACCATCTAATATGTCCCAGAGCGTGAGTGCTTGGCCCACGTGACAGAAAGCAAAGAGGCCACGGGAAGACAAGAGGAGAAAAGAACAGAGGACCAGAGAAGTAGCAGGCACAAGGTATTGTCAAGTCTCTTAGACCTTTGGCTATGGTTTTGAAAAGCCACTATGGTGTCAGTGGCCAAAACGGGGAGGGAAGGGATGTGGCATATCTTGTATCATCTTTTAAAAAGGATAATTCTGGTTACTCTGATGAGACTAGATTGAAGCCACCCTTGAAAATTAATAATAGTCAGCTGGACCACAGAATAGGTGATGAGGAGGAGTAACTGTCCAGTTATATTCTGAAGATAGGACGGTATGATTTTGTGGTTGAGTAGAGATGGAATGATAGGGAGAAATTGTGTCAGGGAGGAAAAGGAAAGTTCTAGTTCTAGAGTTTGAACTTCACCAACTGGAAACATGAAATTATCAACTGAGAGGGTGAGGTGTGTGAATGGATCAAATGGGAGTACGTGTATGTGATTTGAGGGAAGGGCCATCAGGGACTCAGTTTGGGATTAAGTTGGATAGATCTATTTGGCATCCACGTAGTAGCATCGAGTGATCTCAGAATGTTGGATTTTGAGTCCAATCTAACCTTGAGGAGAGATATAAAGCTGAAATTGAATAAGAGATCAAAGATTTAAATTTCACTGGAGTACATTTTTTTTTCATATCCAAAAATAACTGGAGATTTTGCTTTAGAAGTATTAATTATGGAGACAGCAAGCACAGAGCATGACCAAAAGCAACGTTAAAGAGTTTTCTAGTTTATACACCATCAAGATCAAATTACGAAATCACATCAATATGTCTAAGACATGTTTATTACAGTAAAATATTGAGGTGATGTGGTAACGAGTCTATTAAAGCATGGAACAATCAAAAGTATATGTTGCCATCTACTGTCATGGAAATAATAGGATTTCATAACCAGATGTGTGTGCATCAAGACATAATTGAGATACACTGAAATATATTTAAGCGGAGGTATTATTTATAGCGATAACATAAACTGAAAAGGAAGGTCTTGAATACAATAATGAGTAAGGATACTATTTTACAGTGACTGCAGATCTATCCTTTTTAGTGCAGAATATTTGTTACTCCATTAACAAGAGACATTTTAGAAAGCAGATTTGTATGTTGGCAAAACTGAGAAATTTTGTCCTTCTTTACTGATGTATCAGATAAGATTTGCAAAGAATAATCTGGTAAAGTATACCTAAAACTACTTGTTTGGATGTTAAAAGGGAAGTTTTTTAAAAAAATTATTTATTTTTTAGAGAGAGAGCGAGAGAGCGAGAGAGCGTGCAAGCAGTAGAGAAGAAGCAGGCTGCCCATCAGCAGGGATCCCCACGTGGGCCTCCATCTCAGGATCCCGAGAAACCAGAACCAAAAGCTGATACCATTGCTTCAGGACAAGTCTCCATAGCATCCTTAATCCCCAAGTGTTTATCAAATACTTGTTTTATTCTTATAAGTAGTCAGCTGCTTATTCTTTCTTTTCCTTTGCCTTCAGTGTGTATATACTTAGACCCACAAACATTGGTAGAACATACACTTAACAGAACATCTTTTAAGATCTCAGGCCAGGTTGAGAGTAAGCAGTTACTGGATTTTGAGCGGAATTTCAGTCATTCTCTTGTCAAATTTCCTGAAATTGGGGAACATCTATGTGCTCAAGTCAAAGATGATCTGCCTACCGACTATCTTTTCAGTTCTGCCATTTATAGTTTCACCTCAGGTTTTAGATTTTTTTTTTATTATTATTATACCTTTGAGGTATTTTGAGTCTCACAGTGAAACATTATATAGGTATGATATTCCCTCTGGTCAAGGAGGTTCCTTCACAGCAGGTAGGCTTCTGTTGCTAACAGACTATGTAATGAAGGAAATTCATTTTGTAACAGAACACCCACCAGTCTTCAGGGTTAATGTGCTTCAAGCTTTTGCACTCCTTGTTTGCTGACCTAAGTCCCTTGATCTGTAGAACTAACCAACTTTCCTTGAGATTTGTAGACTGATGGCCTTGAGGAGTGAAGAACCATTTTTCCAGAAAGTAAGTCCTGACCATTTTCAAAAACATCTGCCACAGATGCCGGCAAGGCTGTTCAGGGTCATGCTGACATATGACTAGCCACCTGGCCACCTGCTTCTCCTTCACCTCTCCTTTTAAAAACCTCCTGCTTCCTCCTGAGAGGAAATATAGTCTTTGAGACATCAGTCCACTATCTCCCCAGCATTGTCAGCTGTCTGAATAAAGCAACCCTCTCCCACCATCACTTGTCTCTCAAGTACTGATTTTTTGAGGAGCAAGCAACCAAACTTGAGTTCAAACCAATCTGTCCACTTAAGAACATCATGACAGAGTGTGTGATTTGCTAGAGTCCAGCCCTCAAGCTTCAACATCAGCACATAGCAATCCCTCCCTTTAGATATTTCTCCTAATTTCGCAATAAGTGGATACTGAAGAGGAATGCAGATTATTTCAATGAAGTGCAACTCACATTTGAATGGGCAGAGGCTGCTATAAGAGGACACAGGTCAGGCTAGTTTTGCATTTGCACACTTGTTTTTGCATATCCATCTTTACTCAGGGTCCGAGAGGATAAAAGACAGACTCAGCCATGGAAACATCCTAACTCCTACAGAACTTTAAGTCTACGTATGATTTTATTTTCAAGAGACGGAATTTCTTTTGAGGGGAGCTGGCAGGGGTGGCCCATGGGATCCTATTAGAAGACATAGGACACTCTATTGCAGTACACAAATAATTTTACAAGTTCCCCAGGGAGACATGACTCAACTCTCACATACAGCACACTCAAACTGAATTATTCTTGACTCTCAAGCATTCCTAGGTAGTCCACGCCTGTTTTTCTTTTTTTTTTTAATTTTCCCACTCATTATTTCATGTAAGGAAAAGGACTCTTTCACTGTAACTGAAATGAGAAAAATCTCCTTCCAATTTTCTGATTTTCTTTAATTTCTTTGGAGGACATAATGGGACTTTTGGGTTGCTTTAATTGTTCCTATATATTATACCCTTTTATTTTACAGCATAGTGGAAAACTTTAAGATAAATTCAGGCTAACAGACACAAGTAGCCCCTAACCAAAAACCATGCTTGCAGAAAATGTTTTCTAATGTTAATATTGATGAAATGTATAGTTAGCAGTCCATGCATAATCCCTTTCCTGAGAAATAGGTAGCAGGATACCAAGATTTCAAACTGCAGAAAAAAAAACTGATTTGCTTTGCCTCTTCACTGTATTACCACCAAGAGGAAGTCATGGAAATTGAAGTGTGTAAAAATTGGAGGCCAAGTGCATAAATTATACATACATATATAAAACTAAGCTTAAAATATTCTAGATTATACCTGAAACGAATATGTCCACTATAATTCAGTTAAAAATAAAATAAAGGGGACTTCCTAGGAGTGCCTGGGTGGCTCAGTGGTTGACCATCTGCCTTTGGCTCAGGTCATGATCCCGCAGGTCCTGGGATCCAATCCGCATCAGGCTCCCGGTAGGGAGCCTGCTTTTCCCTCTGCCTATGTCTCTGCCTCTGTGTGTGTCTGTCATGAATAAATAAAATCTTTAGAAAAACGGGGCCTCCTTAATGCCCATCACCGAAGGGGAGCACATGATGTGATGAGCAATGGGTGTTACATACAACTGATAAATAATTGAACATTACATCTGAAACTAATGATGTACTATATGTTGGCTACTTGAATTTAAATGTTTAATTAATTACTTAATTAAAAAAGGGTCCCTTGGTGACTCAGTCAGTTGAGCATCTGACTCTTGATTTACACTCAAGTCATGATCTGAGGGTCCTGAGATTAAGCCTCACTCAGCAGGGAGGATACTTGAGGATTCTCTCTCCCTCTCTCCCTTTGCCTCTCCTCTTACATGCACACTGTCTCTCAAATAAGTAAGCAAATCTTTTTTAGAAATTTAAAAAATAAAATAGAAATTAAAAAGATACTCTTGGTTACTGTTTTTTAAAGGGGGAAGGGATATTCTTTTTTAAAATTAGGTGTACATGATGGAGGTTAAAAATGTATAGAGTAAAATTCTGATAATAATCATGCATTATTCATGTAATTCTTTACAATGCAGTTTATTAACTCTCCAAGTTTATAAGTTAGATGCTTGCATTCCAAATAGGTAAATACCTATTTCATCAATTTCTCTTAGATAATAAGCAGTCAGATTTAAATTTTTTCACAGACCTTTGCTTCAGCATGATTTGGCAGCTAATAAACTCAGAATGTTTATTTGTTGTTATTTACTCTTAGGTTAATGTGTCAAATAATCATCATCTTTCCATTTCTAAATAAGAACATAATTGCTCAGTATCTGAATAAGTACAGCAGCTTTACTCTCCAGGGAGTATTAGAAAAGATAACTGAAGTTAATCATCCAAGATCAGGCCATCAACAGAATTTTAGAAGGAAGGGCAAATAGTGTGAGGCAAAATATGATAAAATCTCTCTTGAGATTTGAGGGAAGTAAAAATTGTTTAATTTATTTTGGGTTACATATAGATATATGCAACCACCAAAGTGACTATTAATGTAATCAGAATCTCTAAAATTAGAAATACCACAAGCAGCATTCAAACCAATGAAAAACCTATTAATTTTACAAGTACGGATAGCATCATTTAGTTAGGCATTAGTGAAATTAACAGGAAAAGAGAAAGTATAAAGGAGTGAATATAGATGAGATGAACTATTTAAAATAATTAAAAATATAAAAATAAAATATATTCGACTATATTCCTGATGAAAGATTCATGTGTTTGATGTTTGACAGGGAATGTAAAATTCCACTGCAGGTTGTGCCTATTTTTCACAGAACCACAATCACTAGAACTTGGGCATATTGGAACTGTATCCTCTGGATATGCTCAAATTCCGGTTAACACCGTTCTATGCAGAGTAAAGACTGAATATATATTTTTAAGATATATAAGCCACTGAATAAAAAAAATGCATGAATTTTAAAACTAAATATTTACAAATATACTATTTGCAAATACTTAGGTAATAATATTATTTAAAATGGACATATAGGTAATACTAATACCATCCAAAACAATATTTTACCCAAAGGTCAAAAGCAGACTCTAGACTATTTCTAGCCATAACCATTCATTTGGTAAACACTATAGCAGCTAAATAAGCAAACTCTAAGATAAGCGAGAAAGAATTGACAGATATATTACCATTTTGTCTTTTGCCACATAATTTAAGTAATCAATAATTATATACAAGAACTGAATGATATTATCAATAAGACTGTTTTACGTTCTATCAGTAGAAATCTCCTAGAGACAATATGTACTCTCATGTACTCAATAAAAACTTAAATAGTCACATAAAAGATTTTATGATCTTAAAAATCAAGATAAACCATAGGGAATTTAAATTATCAGACTACAATATTATGAAAGAGAAAACTTAAAGTGCTAGGCAACAACAACGAAGTAGTTAATAAATGTAAAATAAGATCAATCCACTGGTTAAAGAAAATAAATCTTCAGAAACTTCTAAAAATTTTTGTGTTAAATGCATTGAATATTTTAAAATCCAAGAATAAAAAGCAAGAAAGCAGGCAACCTAATTAGTTAAAAATGTTAGAGTTAACTACAATAGGGAGGAGGTTGGTATCAAATTGAAAAATAGATAAGATCAATGCAATACAAAACTATACTTTGCATATTCACTAATAAATCTAATAACGGATATTTAAATTTAAAAAATCACTGAAAATGTGATTTCCTTCTTCTAAGAACTATCTTTTAAGAAATACAACTTAAGTTTTATCCTTACATGTTTGGAGATTAAAGAGTTGTTTTATATTTCAGGGAGTTCAAGCTTTTTTTAATCCTGTCTTTTGAGTTTTGGCAGCATGATTCCCATAAAACATGACTCCTAATCAATTTAATTGTAGCTAGTTCCATGAACCTATATCTATCTACAGTTATTTTCTATCATAGGTCTCAATTCACTTTTTCCCTTTGATTCCCCCTGCTATAGATTGCATTTCACCACTCCCTCTCCCAAATATGTTTGTTGAAACCTAATTACCAGTGTAATGGTGTTTGGGGTATGACCTTTGGGTAGTGATTAGATCATCAGGACAAAGTACTCATGAAGGGGATCAGTGCACTTATAAGAAAGGACCAGAGAGAGAGAGAGAGACAGAGATCACTCATCATAAGAGGGCACAGAGAAAAGGTGGCTAAGAAGTAGGAAGTGGACACTAAACACTGAAACTGTGTTCGCCTTTATTTTAGACTTCCTAACCTACAGAACTATGAGAAATAAATTGGTTTACTAGCCACCCAGTCTAAGGCATTTTGTTACAGCAGCCTGATGGACTAAAATACACCACCCAAGATCCCTTGTTGAACAATGATTGTAATGCTCAAGCCATAAGCCTGGAATAAGAATACTACAATCTTAAACTACTCTTATGCGGCAGGGCTGAATATAAATGTGACTCTCCCACTCAAAAACTTTTCAAATGGCAATTCAAAATGCTGATGGTGGTCCAAAGGTACGAACTTCCAGTCCCAAGTATGTACTAGAGATATAACGTACAATATGATGATACAGTTAACACTGCTGTATGATACAGAGGAAAGTTGCAAAGAATAAATCTTGAATTATCATCCAAAGTTTTTTACCCCTTTTATTCTTTTCTTTTTATTACATCTATACAAGAAAATGGATGTTAACTCAACCTGTTGTGGCAATCATTTCAGAATATATGTAAATCATACCATCACACTGTACATCTCACTTAATACAGCGATGTTTGTCAATTACTCATCAATTAAACTGGAAGAATATAATAAAAAATAACATGGCATTTTGACTATTTGAAGTCTGAAAGAATTAGGCCTTACCAATCCTTCTCATCAAATTTCTGGAGATTCTTTGTCATTTTCTTTTTTTATTATTACACAAAGCCAGGTCTTCCCTATTTAGGTTCTGAAAACAATATTTTTGAGGCTTCAAATATCTTGACATGCTCTATTTTCTGTCCTATCAGTTTGTAAATAAATCAATTATTGACTAAGTTCATGTCTTTCTATTTTAATTAAAAACAGCCAGTAATAATCTGTATTTCTAATAATTTGTCTTCCAACTGCATTCTGAAATTTACAAATTCAGGAAAGTCTTAGCCAAATATCAAAGGAGATACTTTTACCAAGTATTTTGCAACTGCATAGCACAGACCTATCTATTAAGATTTATATATTCATATTAGGGCAGAAAACACAAATCTTTGGACCAGAAAACAGACCATTTACAAAGCATCATGTGCTGGTTTCCTGTACACGTTTCTCCACAGGGTGATGTGATGGGAGTCAAATGTTCCCTTGTGTATGCAGTAGTGCTGCACAACAGAAGAAACTCAAAATTATGAGACTTAGTACTTAGGTAGAGCTTCCAGAAAAAGTGCCCATCTTCCTTTCTGGAAATAGAGACCTTATCTTTTGCTCCAGAAAGTGAGCAAGATTCTCTAGGAGAAATAAAAAACAAAACAAAACAAAAGATCTTTGGATTTATTACTTTGGAGTGTGACAAATATCTCTAGGCAGAGAAGATGAGAGTAGGGTATGAAAGGCAGAGATATTCTCTGTATTTATTATGGATTGTCTATTTCCACTGTTCAGAAGGCACATATAATGCAGAAACATTGAGAAATACAAGAATTTTCTCTCATTAGGTACTTCATCTTTCTAATATCTTCTATCATCTTCCTCACTCACCACTACCTGACTCCTAAACCAATGCCCTACATTTCAGGTTTTATTCATGGCAATAATCTACTTCACTGTATCTGCTTCTGCATCAGGTAAGGGGATTACAGGAGTTTTAAGAGCTGAACGAAAATACGCAAGGCAACTAAATACAAATTTCTTGTTTGTATAAATTCAAAATAAAAAGGAATAAGGACCTCCAGGTTCATGAAGTATTCAAGCACCCAATGAGACAGTCTCTGTCATCTTCAACACGAGGATTCAAAGATTTTCATGGATATCAACACCAGCAGAGTGTTGGGGGGGTGGGAGGATGAGGAAGAACTATGTGTGGGAGAATATCTGGTCCAGGTATGGAAGATGTCCATACACATACATTGAACGGAAGTAAGTTATATTGTCATAATTAACTACAAGACAACCTGGAGGGCAGCCCGGGTAGCTCAGCAGTTTAGCGTCACCTTCAGCCCAGGGTCTGATCCTAGAGACCTGGGATCAGGTCCCATGTCTGGCTCCCTGCATGGAGCTGCTTCTGCCTCTGCCTGTGTCTCTGCTTCTCTCTGTGTGTGTCTCTCATGAATAAATAAATAAAATATTTTTAAAATAAAAAATAAATTAATTTAATTTAATTAAAAAAAAGACAACCTGGAAAAAGGGGTCTTGCTGTGTTTTGTGAACAAGGGATAGGTTTGCTTAACATTCAGCCAGTCACTGCTGTATTTCTCTCTCTTCTTCCACATTTGCTTTATTCTAGGCTATTTTCAATATCCCTTTTTGTTTAAAATATAAAATCAAATTCCTTACCTGCTGATTTCTGAGTATTTCCCAAAGATCTTTTTTTTGGACTTCCAACTAAGTGAGTTTTAAATAAAACTGTTGTCATAAGATGATATTTTTACATCTTTTTAAACCTTTAATATCATTAGAATAGATTTTTTGAGTCCCTTATTATTTTCCCCCATCTTATTATAATCACCCTCTGTAATCCAGCTCTGCCTCCCTTCAAATTACGCTACTTAAAAATTCTTAATGTTTTTCTATGAGAACTATTTTGTATAAAAATATATTGGTTTTTTTTTTCCTTTCAATAGCATTTTAACACCGGAATATAAAATGTGTTTAAATGTGCAAAAAAGATGTTCATCTAGGTGCATATATGAATCTATTTTTAAAAATACAAAGGCTTCCACAGATATCCCTAGCTTCTTAGCTATTAGCTCTTGAGGATCCTATACTGAATACAGAATCAACATTTTTGTCATTTCCAGTGCTGTAACTGGAAGCTATAGCATTATTCAGATGACTAACCCTTGAATTATTTGAACAAATGGATGAGTGAATGAATGAAGAGCTGCTTGGTGGCTGCACAGAAAGATTATCTAAGTTGGTGGCATAGATATCCTGCCCTGGGGTGGAAAGAATTGAAAAACATTTTCTAGAGCAATTCTATCCAGGGATGCTGTCCAGCCTAGATGTGCAATCTGGGCAAGCACAGGGGGATCCATCAGTTATCTTCTGGCTTCTCCACTCTGTATTCTAATGGCCCAAACAATTTAGAAGAAGATGAGAAAAATGTTAAAAGATATTAAATATGCTTATGAATTATAAAAAAGTGCCTTAGGTCTACTAATGTTTGCTTGAATTTGTTAAAAAGTAACAAATGTGACACCTAAATGTAATGTAGTATTCTGGATAGGATCCTGGAACAAAGAGTATTAGGTAAAAACTAAAGAGGACTGAATAAAATTTAGCTAATGGTGCATGTATATTAGTTCATTAATTGTAACAAATGTACCATGCTAATATAATATGTTAATATGGACAGCTAAATGTCATATATATGGAAACCATTTTCTTCTCAATTTCAGTAAATTTCTGTCTGAAAAAAATCTATTAAAACTATACAAACTATTAAACAATACTTGCCCATCAACCTAATACCTGACCAGAAATAGAACAAAATTTTAAAATATTGTAACTGGGTGCTCCTGGCTGGCTCAGTCTGTACAGCATTAGACTCTTGACCTTGGGGTCTTGTGTTTGAGCCCAGTGTTTGGTATAGAGATTACTTTCATTTTTTTAATTAAAAAAAATAACAGCTAGCTAAAACTATAGGAGCAAAAATCTTAGGCTTGTACATAAAAATGCTGAGAAAAAGTTCCATTAGCACAATTCTTCTGCCTGACTTGATTCATTTGAATAAATACATGTAGCAAATGAAAGCATGAGACGGAAGAATAGAAATACCATATATCTATGGATGTCCTCAACAAGAAGAAATTGTAGGTAAGAAAACTTGTAATCTCTTATCATAGAATGCCTCATGATTTCCATATTGAACTAGACTTTTTCTAGTTAATCCCATATCTTATCAGTTTGCTTATACTATAACTACTTAGGCAAAATAAGCCTATAAAAAATTGCACATTGAGGACTTTACATTTTAAAATATTATATTATAAGAAAGTTATAGTGGGAGTGGTCATTTGGGGAACTACTTAGGCTTATAGTTTTACCCTGTGGCACCAAACTCTGTAGATGCTTCATCCATATCTCATTAGCTTACTCCAGAGTTCACCTGTGGTTCCTATGACTTGTTCCCACTCATGCCAAGGGCTTCCTACCTCAAGTGCTTGGTTTCTTTTCATGAAGTTGCCTCCATGTTCCTAAGGGGCAGACAGATATTTCAAGGAGAAATGTTAATACCCTCTGTAGTCACCTTCAAAAATGAGAGAAGGAAGCCAGAGGGTAAATACTCCAGCAATATGCAGCCTCTACTGCCCACAGCAGAAACTTACTCATTAAAATTTTACATGTTTTCTTCCTTTCCTGTCCATTTCTCCTGCATACAGTACTTCCTAGGATTACTGCCAAAAAAACCTAATTGAACCATAATCCTTACTTTAGGGTCTGTTTCTTGTAGGACATGAATTTATATATGTCTATACTCCTTAAAGGGGTAGGAAGCTTTAGATTTCTAAAAATCATTGCAACATAAGCTATAATTGTGAATGTATTTTCATACAGGATTGACACAAGAATTATCTGCCAGGAAAAACAAAGTTAAGAAATTGGCAACATTGGCAAAGATGACCTAAGAAGTCTTTAAAAAAATTAAAATTCATTTCAAAAGTATTTATTAGTCTGTCAGTCACATATATTAAATCTTTAAATTTATTCTTTGTTTTTTTTTTAAATCAATTATTCAAATACACAAAGACAAAAACCAAAGTTTTAGAATAAGGATGTTTGCGGGGAACCTGGGTCACTCAGTCAGTTGGGTGTCTGACTTGATTTTGGCTCAGGTCAAGATCCTGGGATCATGAAATTGAGCCTTGATGTGCTCTGCACTCAGTGGGGAGTCTGTTTATCCCTCTTCCTCTGCTCCTCCTCCCTCCTTGCATGCTATCTCTAAAATAAATAAAATCTTAAAAAAAAAAAAAAAGGATGTTTGAGGTACCTGGGTGGCTCAGTCACTTGAGTGGCCAGCTCTTGGTTTTGGCTCAGTTCATGATTCCAGGGTCCTCAGATCTAGCCCTACATCATGCTCCACATTCAGCAAGGATGAAAGAAGATGCTTGAAGATTCTGTCTCTATCCCTCTCCCTCTGCCCCTTCCTCCACTCATGATCACTCTTTCTTGTTTTCTTTCTAAAATCAATCAATCAATCAATCTTTAAAAAATAAGAATAAGAATGTTTCATGTCCCTCCCACCCTTGAAAAAAGGAAAATCTGACAAAAACAATACATTAAACTCATTTATGATAGTGGTTATATTCATATACCTATAGGAAAGCATATTTTGTGAAAAAAAAAAGATAAACTTTTATCTGTATACTATTTGGAGGAGTATGCAAAAAAATATTTTAAAAATCACTATATAGTCCTCCATCTTTATTTCTCTATTATTGATAACTTTTATTCCCTATGAAAATGCTTTTATATTTACCAACTATGGGTTGCAATTTATAGTTTGCTGGTTTGTTTATTTGTTTTACATGAGAAAAACAGCACTATGGAAACTGACTTTATTGGAGAAATAGTGAAAAGTCTGAAGTTCAGTGAGAAACAAAAGGATTAGCAACTTTTAGTAAATTTGGCAACTTCACAAAACTTCTAGAAAATCATGTTTCAGAAGAGCAATACGCTGAAGTTAAACAGAGTTTGTATTGTTGTAGCCAAAGGAAAAATAAGACCCCAAAAACGTAGAGAACTGAGGAACAGATTGAGCTACCTGGAAGCTCTGATCACAGAGTCAGTCATTCCTCATACAAATGGTAACACAGGAAATGGTTTCCAGTTATCAGTTGATCAAGGATGGTTTATTAATATTCATTTCAGACAGGGATGCCTGGGTGACTCAGCAGTTGAGCATCTACCTTTGGCTCAGGTCATGATCTTGGGGTGCTGGGATCGAGTCCCACATCAGGTTCCCCACAGGAAGCCTGCTTCTCCCTCTTCCTATGTCTCTATGTCTCTCATGAATGAAAAAATGAATGAATGAATGAATGAATAAATAAATAAATCTTTGAAAAAATATTGGTTTCAGAAAAATCTTGTGAGGTGTTCATGGAAGAAATTATGAGTAAGAAAAATAGTAACTTATCTCATTGACTTCTGTGGTGGTTCCATATAAATAAAACATTTAATCCTGTGTGCTTTACATGTTCTGACTAATTGTTAAATTGAAGAAGTAAGTCAGCTCATTCATTGCTAGTGGAAGGGGGCTAAGGACCAGAAACAGCAAGAGCTCACCTAAAAATTAAAACATTGTAAAACAAACATATGACATAGTATTAAAATTACCAACTCTGGTATTTTCTCTAATATTATTTTCCTTTCCCATTATTGCCATCTCGTATTTTGGAATATTAGAGTCCTGGAACATAAAGACTTACCAATGGGACTCTTATTTCTTCCTACTCCCAGTGATTCCTGGAATAAACACCAAAGAAACCTTCTAATATATACTAAAAAAAATTTCCTCAGAGGCATACAAACAGCATTTACAGCATGAAGGAGAGTTCTTATCTAGGATATGCTTTATAGTAGAATAGATCTGCTCTGTGTAGTTGCTTATTACAATTAAACTTGGAATTAGGGAATTTTGAGGAATTGAAACTCTTGCCTGGATAAAGAATGGAGCCAGTCACATATGCTGATTATTTAATGAGGTTTAAGATATTCTATAACCTAATGGCTTATGCTGTGAAGTAATGTGGGCACATACCTTATTGTAAACCCATGTTACATTAAATATGAAACAAAGAGGCATCCTAATGCTGTAGGGAAATGTGTTTTAAGGGGAAGCTGCACATGAGGGTCTCAGATTTCTTCTGGTGAAATTTTCATCTGTGCCTTATATTATCAGTAAATTTGGCATTGTCTTCATTCATAATATCATTACTCACAAGATTCTAACTGGACAATTCAATTTTTTTGCGTTGCTTTCTAGTTTTAGGAAACAGTTTCATTCCATTTGAGGAGAATGAGATACCTGGGACCTCAATTTTTGGTCAAAAGACATCCTAATCATTTGCCTATTAGAAAAATCTCTACATGCTGAAAAAAATCCAGGTATTTTCTAGATAAAGTTCTAGCATCATGGTATTTAAAATTAAGTGAATAAGATACTAAACATGTAAAATAAAGCAATTTTAGAGTAAGGAGGGAGTTTTATCTAAAGAACTTTATCTGAATAAGCAACGTATCTTACTAAGCAACAGGATATTAGGCAGAAAGAAGAGAGAGTTCATCAGCTAAGGTGAAAAAAAAGTTTGTTTCGCGTATCTGAGAAATAAGAATGCTAGTGTCTTAGATTTTGTTTGAGGAAACCCAATGTAAGACAAAGGCTTGCATTCAATTAAGTTTAATTTGGAAATGGTCTGCTGATCAAGAAGCATAAAGAGTAAAACAGACAAGTACACAAAACTATTCAAAGTTTTATCAAGCTGATCACTGCTGTAGAGAAAATAGGGTTTGGTCTTACTGGGGAGCCTCTTATGAGCCATGTTAAATGGATCTCAGAATTTACCACAAAGGAACTCATTATAGATAATTCAATCCACCTCAAAAGTGATAGTTTAATCCACCAGGTAATTCTCTCATCTTGATGCTCAGGAGGGCAGTTCCCTTGAGATTATCTCTGATAATAAATCTTGATCACCTGGTCTCCTCAATTTTAAAATCCATGCCAGATGGTATAAGCAGGCACAGTTCCTTGGCAGTATTACCTAATGTCAACTTTGGCCTAGAGAAGGAATCACAGATGAGATCTCCAAAAAGGTCAATATCTCCCTTAGTAGTTTCTTTTTTCATTTTCTTTTTAAGATTTTCTTTCTTTCTTTCTTTCTTTCTTTCTTTCTTTCTTTCTTTCTTTCTTTCTTTCTTTTCTTTATTTGAGGTGAGGGGAGGAGCAGAGGAAGAGGGACAGGCAGACTCCATGCTGAGTATGGAACCCAACATGCGGCTTGAATTCATGACCCTGAGATCATGGCCTGAGCTGAAATCTAGAGTCAGAGGCTTAATTTACTGAGCCACCCAGATGCCCATCCCTTAGTAGTTCCTTATTGCTACTGAAAGAAAGAAATATCCCATGAAACATTTCAATGGTTGATTGTCTGATCTCACATATTGGTCCTTTCTGCATTGCTCAAATAAACAAATCTTCTGACACTATTCTAAATATTCTATTTTATTCACCAAGGACAATTATTTAAATAAATTATTTAAATAAAAGCAATCCTAAGCACTGTCTCCAGGGGTCTCTGCCAGAACATTAAACACTGAGTCACAACAGAGGGTCTTCTTGAGAAATTTCCCCCTTTAGAAACTAATGTGATAATTAATTATCTTGTCTTTGCTCTGTTTCACCTGCCCCTACTTACAGACCCCAACACGAGGAAAGATGGAGTTAAATATTGAACAACCCAATCATCATCTTGAAAGTTACCTGAATCAGATAAGCCTCTACTGGAACTTTATGTGAGGAAAGGATTAGTATGGGAGAGGGAGCAGCTTCTTCCAAACAAGATATTGAAGATGAATATAGAGATTCAAAATCATCAGGCTTTTTCACCTAATGGCCCACAATCTGGGTCTCTAGAGCCTTCTTAAGTCCAGGAATGGTCTCTTTTCTTTGGCACAGGAGACCCACAGAGTCTGTATATTCAATGTACTTTCTAGTTCAAAAGTGTTTATATATTTTTTAAACTATTTACTTATTTATTTGAAAGAGAGAGAGAGAGAGAGAGAGAGAGAGAGAGAGAGCAGGAGCCTGAGCAGGGGGCAGGGCAGAGGGAGAGACAGAGAATATGAAGAAGACTCAATGCTGACCCTGGAGCCCAATGCTGGGCTCAATCCCAGGATCTCAAGATCATGACAGGAGCCAAAACCAAGAGTCAGATGTTTAACTGACTGAGCCACCCAGGTGCCCCCAAGAATATGTATACTTAAATCCTGGGTCTGGTTTTCATCAATGGCTTCTCTATTCTACTAGGAGGATTGATAACTGGCTAATTTCAGTTTTATCCTGGGCTTCTAAAAACATTAGCAAAGATCAACTAATTGTGCAGCCTTTAATATCACTGCTCTGATATTAGTAAAATGTACTATACAATGTTTCATGTTCTAGCTGCACCAATTGCAATCTATATCTTATAAAAGTCTTCAGTTATAATGCTATTATATGCCAAGAGTTATCACTGCTCCACTTAATCCTGGCAATGAGAGCATAATCAGAATATTTTGAAGTAACGTTACTTATAGAAGGAAAACATTACTGCTATTAGTAATTGTTTTAATCAAAGTTTCTCTGAAAGAAGAGCCTGATAAATGGTTTGTATGTAGGTGGAGTAGGAGGAAGAGGCCAAGAAAAGTGTAACAGTCACAAGGAGGAGAGAAAGCAATACAAGCATGAGTAATTTTGTTATCCAATAGGCAATTGAGGCATAATTCCTCTGGGAACCTCTAAGTGGCAGTATAAAGTATACTTCAGAATTACCCAGCAAGGGCTAGAAGAAAGTTATAAACATTAATCCCCACTGTCACAGTTTATAGCATGAGGTGTCATAAATTAGCACATTTATACAAATACACACAATGACTGGGTAGCTTCTGTGTGCATCTGGGTAGAGTGGAAGAGAATTCCTGGAATATAAAGTGAGATGAATAGTTAAGCCTAAGCAAATAGCTGACAAATTACTTCTGCATGCAGCTGATTGCTAAAGCAAGAAGAGTCCAATTGAGTAGATGTGAGTGGAAGAAGCTAAACAAGCAAAAGAAGTAGCATGAAATGAGGCTAGGAAACTGCATGGGTGAGATCCAGATGACATCCATATGACACTGGACTTTGGAATTATTTCTAAGACTCTAAGATAGATTTTAGGTTAGAGGCAAAATTGAGAGGAAAATACAGAGATTTCCCATAAACATTCTCCCTCCATACATTCATAACCTTCTCTATTATCAATCACTATGCTCCACCAGAATGGTGCATTTACTATAATTGATGAACCTATACTGAAATGTCATAATCACCTGATATCCACAGTTCACTCTTGGTGTTGAACAATCTATAAGTTTATGCAAATATAAAATTATATAGCCTACATTAGATTTTCATTCTTGATTTGTAAATGTTGAACTCTCCTTACATCCCTGGGATAAACCCCACTTGGTAAGACATGCTTACCAGGGAGGATTGGGTAACAATGTATAACAATAACAATATATGCTTATATATTGTTTGGTTTAATTTGTTAATATCTGGGCCTGGTGCTTTCTCTTCTGGAAAGATATTGATTCAATTTTTTGCTATAAGCCTATTCAGATAATTTTTTCATGTTTTTGTGTTGGAAGATTGGGTCTTTCAAAGAATTGGCCCATTTTATTTGATTATTGAATTTGTGGACATAGAATTAATTATGATATTCTATTATTTTATCTATGTCCTTGGAATCTGTAGTGATGCCTCTTTTAATTTCGTTTATTAGGAATCTGTACCCTTTGTTTTTATCTTAGTTAACATAGCTAAAGGCTTATCAATCTTATTTATCTTTTTTTTTAAGATTTTATTTATTTATTCATGAGAGACACAGAGAGAAAGAGAGAAGCAGAGACATAGGCAGAGGGAGCCCAATGTGGGACTCAATCCCAGGACTCCAGGATCACACCGTGGGCAGAAGGCAGGCACTAAACCCTTGAGCCACCCAGGTATTCCCAATTATTTATCTTTTCAAAGACTCACCTTTCAGTTTCTTTCATTTTGTTTATTGATGTGTGAATTTTGGAAGTCAGCCAAACATGCTGAGTGGAAAGAAACTAAGACTATGAGGGAGACTAAGAGTGTTTATTCCCCTACCTCTTTTAACTGGGTGATTTCTGAAGTCAGACTAGTACATAGAAAACAGGGAATATTGAATTTGAATATTTTTAGTCCTGTGAAAGATAATATTTAATTGGTATCCAAGTACAAATGTTATATTTTGAAAGTTATATCCAAAGTAAACTTCAGGAGAAATGGCGGTTTGCTATAAACTCACAAGGAACCAGTAAATAGAACTAACATAAACCCATCAGAATTTGAGATCATTTGGAAAATGGGTGTAGGGAACAAAGAGAAATTCTGAAGATTCTTGATAAAACTAACATTTCTGAATAAAAAATAAAATCTGGCATTTAGATATTGAAAAAAATGGAAGGAAATTTGATGGAAAACCGACTTCCATGATTCATATCATGAAGAAAATACTTAACAAGGGAGCTATCTATCAGCTTATTCAAATATTGTTCAAAGGTATCAAATTTCTGTAGATATTTTTTCAAATGGTGAGATTAACAACAGCTTTGGTTTGACTTTGATGAATGTTTAATTGCAAATGTCAAGGGAGAATGGTTGGTGGAAGTAGTGACTACATATATGCAGGTACAGTATAGAGACAGACATATTCCTTAAAATATTTCTTTAAATAAAGATAAAATAATGTAAATGGTGAATTCAGTTCAGTTTGCTTAGTAGATCAAGGTAAATCATCATAGAAATTGATCCAATAAATAATTTAAATATGTCATGGCAGAGGGATAGATTACCAAGGCAATGACATGGAATAGGCCTGATAGTTTGGGATCTGATATATAAACAGAGAAACTGACTTTAGATGTAAGCAAGGGCAATGCATCCATTGCAGCAGAAGAAAGAATGGATGTTCCTGCAGATTTTAATGGATTGGTATATTTGACTACAGTCAGATCAGGGATTCACTTAGAATTGTTTCTATATTCTCAGTGAGATAATAATGCTAACTTAGAGTAGTGAAGTGAAGGGGAAGTGAAGAGATGTGAGTTCTCTTACTGAGTGGCTAAGTGAATTGGCCAGCAAATATAATGATTGTCTTGGCAGGCAATCCTAAGGGTACACCTGAAATTTGTGTTCACAAATTTAAAAGGAGCCAAGTGCATATAATTGTGTGTACATGTGTGTTTTAGTTCCATTCAAATGCACCAGGGTAGTTACTAGATTATAGAGAAATTGATTTATCCAGCTTTGGGGTTTGCTCAGGTGAAAGATGGATGACTGAGGTTACCAGAGAGATAGTAATTACATTAATATATCACAGAATCCAAGCCAGGTAATCAGGAAAGGATGAATAGAAAACGTGATAGTTAATGGACTGGAGTTCAAGAGGAGGTCAAATTGATTTAAGTGGGTGAATTAAAGGGCATTAAGTTGGGAGTACATAAATCATAGTTTGTAGCAGAGGATCATGAATCTGTTTTTTTTAGAATTATGATAATTAGTAATAATAAACATGAAATAATGAGAACACAGAACATGGTGTGTGGAAGACCTTTTTATGATGAAAAAAATCAAATAATTAGAAGGCCAGAGAGTTAAATATATGGTGCATATGTGAAAGAGAACTGATAGATTGCACTTAATACATTCTTTATGGCTATTTGGTCTCACGGGGTAAAAAATATTCATGTTAATACAAATAAGAGATACTTTCTTCTTTATTTAACCTTCTGTGATAGATTTTAAAAGTGACCATAGACCCTTGTACTCTTATCAAGAAAGAGAGTCTTTCTCCAATGTTAAATCTGTGATGGTTATGTGAATTTCTTTGACAAAGGGACATTAGCAAACAGGATAAAAGCAGAGACTTGGCAAGAGTTTAGTCTTTGAGTTTTACCCTCTTTTACAGTGTTTTTAACCTTTCAACTACCATGTGAAAGTAGCTCAGACTCCTTCCTGGATAATAAAAGATGTATGAAAAAAATAAAATAAAAGATGTATGACCCAGTCCCCTCCTATTAGCCAAAAGCCTTCAAAGTACCAGTCATGTAAGCTAGTCAACCACAGACCAACCATCTCTTAGCTGACCTGCCAGAGGATGCATAAGCTAGCCTCGCAGAAAACAGCTAGGCTGGCCCAGCAGGGAAAGAGAGACTTCCCTGCCAACTGACAGAATTAAGAGCCAAATGCATGATTGCTGGTTTAAGTTACTGACATTTTTGGAATAGTTTGTTATATAGCAATAGATAATTAATAGAGATATTGTACTTACATGTATCATTGATCTTGGAAATAGGCAATGGTGATGACTGGAAAAAGTAGTGAAAAAACAAGGTAGGCTGGAAATAGTGAATAACCTCTTCATGGGAGCTAGGAAAAAAAAATGAGGAAAATGTATAGCAAGCCGAAAGAAGAGGTGATTTTGTAGGAGAACAGCTTGCAAAACTATCATGTGGTCTAATTTGGAAATTGAAGTATTTGTCTAATGTACATGTCCAGCACATCTCCTATATATTATGTCTGTGGTCTCTTTAGTCCAAAAGAAATACATCCAAGACTGCCTTTTAAACATGATTTTAGAGATTTCAATTCTAAGGACAGAATTGGAAGAGGCATTTTGGGTCCCTGGGATAAGAGTGAATATATTTTCCATTTGAGAGAAACATAAATAAATTACAGCCAGAGGATGAGTATGATATGATTACCAAATGCTCATAAATGCCTTCCTTTTTATGACTAGCATGGAGAGACAGAGTATATTGCTCCAGCTGATTAACATGGAATGGCCACATGACTGTCATTGGCCAATCAACTTTACAGATAAATGTGACACAAGCAAAGGCTTAAAAAGGGCTGTGCATTGGAGATGTTTCTCTTGCAGTGTTAAGAACCACAGAGTCATTATTTGAAGAAATCCAGGCTAGCTTGCTGGATTATAAGAGAACTCAAGTGAAACTCAGGTGCCTCCCTTACCCTGTACAACAGCCTGAAAAAGCCATACATCTGAATTAAGGCATTCCTGATCACCCAGGCACAAGCTGACCCAGCTATTGATCATTGTATGGGCCAGTCCAGTAGATATCAGCTGAGTCCTCTCAGATCAGAATAAGCTGGATGACTCAACTCTCAGTGGACTAAAAGGTTAATTGTTAAAATGCTAAATTTTGGGATGCTTCCATAAGCAGCAAGAGATGAAATACCTTTTACCTCTAGGAAGCACTAGGCTGCTAGTGGGATTTGAAACTAGCACTGTATGTAATCCATCCATAATGATATGACATTCTCATAATATGATAATGCCATCGATCTTGTTTTAATTTACTATGATCATATACATTAAAAATAGAACAATTATAAGTGTGTAGTTAAGCTTATGAGAAATATAGAAGAACTAAACCCATCCAGCCTCTTTTTTTTTAATAATAAAAGTTATCCTTTTGTGGAAATTGTTTTGTGTAAATCTTCTAAGATCTGGGTATATACTTTAGTTAGTTTTATCTGTAGGTTTCCTTCTTATTGCATTCTCTTTCTAGAAAAGATCTTAGTAAAGATATTCTTAGTAAAATCAATCTTATCCAAGAATATAATCAATAAATTAAGGAATTGTAGCATTTTTATGTGTTGTAATTAAGGACTTAAAACCATTTAAAATTGCCTAAATGACTTATGCTTATAATTGTATTAATATATAAAAAAGAAAAGATGATTGTTCATGTTGTTCTGTTAGGTAGGTATTTTACAACAAATGGTATGGGAAATAGCATGAATGTGTAGCTTCATCATTCAAAGGATTAAAAAAAATCTAACACTCATTAGAACTTACTGATTTACACTCCTAACAATTAGATTTTGAATAGTCAAGGAGAATATATTTCTTCTCCTTTTCAGCACTGTTCACAGGATATGTTATCAGTTTCCTGCCACTCTCTCCCTGGGGGAACTAACATTATTTTGATTTTATATTAAAAATAAAAGGCATACTGAAAAATAAAAATGGATTTTGACATTTTTTCCCTCTTCAGAAGAATTCAAACTTAGCAGCACTGACTTTCATCAGAGCAATTCCCTGTAGAAGGCTAAAGCTTGCAATTGGTCTAGAATTTGTACTGTATAGATGTAAATAGAGAAGAAACAAAACTACCAAATATTCCTTTGCTAAACCGTGCATGCATTCATCTGTATGTCTTCCCTGGTTTTAACTCATTGTGATATAAAAAGAGATGTATAAGGCAAGTTATTAAAAGTAAGAGACTCTTTGACTAGTTTTTTAATTCTACTAAAACTCATTCAGCCAATATTATTTGCTTATACTGTTAATAAGCTAGACTCCCTACTTTAGAGAACTAGCTCAAATTTAAAGCTGAGAGAAAATAAAACTGGTCATATCTTTCATGGTCGTGTCTCTCCAATTTCTATATATGCAGTCATCCTGCACACTCCACTCTGAACTATGGAGACAAATTTGATTTTTGTAATTGGCCAAGTACAAAGAATACAGATGCCCCCTGTCTTATAATGGGATTTCAACCATATGAAAATAAAAATAAGTTGAAAATATTATAAGTTGAAAATACATTTAATATACCTAACCTACAAAGATCATAGCTTAGCCTACCTAGACATCTATGCTCAATACACTTATATTAGGCTGCATTTGGGAAAAATCATCTAACATAAAGCTCTATTTTATAGTAAAGTGTTGAATAGCTTATATAATTTCTTGAACTCCGTACCAAAAGTGAAAAACATTATGGTTGTTTGGTTACAGAATGGCTGTCAGTGTATCAGTTGTTTACCTTGCTGATTGCATGGCTGGTAGGAGCTGAGCCCATCATCACAAAAGAGGATTGTATAATATCACTAGACTGGGGAAAGATCCAAATTCAAAATTTGAGATATAGTTTCTATTGAATACATATTATTTTCACGCAATTGTAAAGTTGAAAAACAAGTTGAATCATTTTAAGTTGGGGATCATCTGTATAAGGATACTAGTAGAGGAAGATAGGGAGGAGTTCGATACTGATCAAAGAGTATACCTACTGAATAGTAGAAGGGCAAAGCATTGAGGTTAGCTAACTGAAATCAGCACTGAATTAGTAAATTAAATAGAAAGAGTCAAAGACAGATCTTGCCAAGGAAGACAGATTAAATAAGAGAGGTAGTAAAAAAAAAAAAAAAATAAAATAAATAAAAAAAATAAATAAATAAAAATAAAAAAAAATAAAAAAAGAGAGAGGTAGTATATGTTTGGAATAATTTAAATTCTTTCTCTTTTTTTAAAGATTTTATTTATTTATTTATTTATTTATTTATTTATTTATTTTAATTTTTTTTAAATTTATGTATTATAGTCACAGAGAGAGAGAGAGGCAGAGACACAGGCAGGTGGAGAAGCAGGCTCCATGCACTGGGAGCCCGATGTGGGATTCGATCCCGGGTCTCCAGGATCGCGCCCTGGGCCAAAGGCAGGCGCTAAACTGCTGCGCCACCCAGGGATCCCTCCAAGATTTTATTTATTTATTCATGAGAGACAGAGAGAGAGAGAGAGAGAGAGAGAGAGAGAGAGGCAGAGACACAGGCAGAGGGAGAAGCAGGCTCCATGCACTGGGAGCCCGATGTGGGATTCGATCCCGGGTCTCCAGGATCGCTCCCTGGGCCAAAGGCAGGCGCTAAACTGCTGCGCCACCCAGAGATCCCTCCAAGATTTTATTTATTTATTCATGAGAGACAGAGAGAGAGAGAGAGAGAGAGAGAGAGGCAGAGACACAGGCAGAGGGAGAAGCAGGCTCCATGCAGGGAGCCTGAGTGGGACTCGATCCCAGGTCTCCAGGATCAGGCCCTAGGCCAAAGGTGGCACTAAACCACTGAGCCACCAGGGCTGCCCAATTTAAATTTTTTTTTAATTGCAGGAGCTGATGCAATTTAAAGAACCAATAATTCTGGCTAGTTGAAGATAATTCCCTCAGTCAAAGTTGTAACCGTAAATGTTTTCATTCCAATCTTCTTGGTTATAGGGATTTCAAATGATAGTGTAAGTATTAAACACATGTGAGATAAAACACTAATTAATATGAAATACTCAAATAAGCCCGCTATCACCACCTTAGAAGAAGTTGTGTGGAGGATTGTAGCAGCATTCTGCCATGCAGAACAAAAATGAACCTGGAAGGAATGGATGAGATGTAGGCCCAATTCAGGTGACTTAAGTCTGATGATATGCAAGAGATATTTGAGCACAGCTGACCGTTCTTATCTCTAGCAAACTGAATCAATACTAAGTAATGATCATGTAATCCATATCCAGTATATATCACTTGAAATCTACTTCCAAATTTCTTGTGGATGGCCTCTAGAAACTAGGACTGAGAAAAGGACTGCCCACACTTCATATGCTTTTCTAAGATTAACTGAATCCAGAAGTCAATTTCTGAGTTTGTTCTCCACCCTCACTATCATTCCAGGGGAGTAGCCCCAGCTGCCAATGAAATTTGAGAAGAACTCTGAGACAGTTGTAGTTGACATGAGCTTTCATTCTCATTTATTTAAGGCCAAAGACTTAAACTCAGAAAGGGTTAGATTATTGTTCTCATATACATGAACTACATAAGTCAACAGATGTACTGAGCTTGTATTTAATTTACATGGGAACACTATTCTCAGCTCCTGCTAAAGGGTCTTATCAATGGTTCCCAAATCCTGGCAATATTCCGAATGCATCACTTGAACTGGAGTAGGATTCTGATCCTAGGCAATAAAAACAGCTGAAACAGGAAAAGGATACTCCAAGGCAATATCAAGAAATAGGTTTTTATTAATTTTACATCCCTATTCTAAACAAGTGATTGAGTGTATGATCTTTCCACTTTGGTAGATGTTCTAATTTAATCTCCCTATAACCACGTTAGTTCCTACATTTCAGAACTTTTCCCTACCATCTCCTTGCAGACATGACTCAACCATACTCAGAGTGCAAACACAGAGATCAGAAGCCACTTTTAAAAGTACTCCAAGAGGTATAATTAAGGGACAATACATGAACATCGGAACATACAATGAAGAATATTAACTGAAAAAAATTACAAACCTTAATTTTAAAAAGACAGAATTTCTTTATAAAAGTATACAGTTTAGATTTGAAACACTATCAAATGTAGAGAATTTCTAAGCCATAGTAAAAAAGAAAAACAATCTCATACTATTAAAGAACACAGCTGTGGGTGGTTTAAGGAATCTATTTTGCAAAACCTTCAGTAATAATGTCAATCTCATTATCAACAGGATAGTTTAACATAACCTAAGTTTAGCCATTAACAAACATCAAAAAATGAAATACTACTCATAATGCTAATTTTGACAAAATATAACACTTAAGAATCTTTAAAAGGATAGGAAGTTATCTATTACATAGTTTAACAAACATGTCACATAAGGCAAAAACTTTAGGGGCCATCCATTAAACTCAGGAATTCGACCTACCAAACTTTTCCTGGAAGTATAAGGCAATAAATAAAGCAAAATCAAAGTTTAGAATAAACCGGCAAAAACTTCATAATTTAAAAATATAACAATAAATGCAAAACCCTTAAGAGAAGGATGAAATAATAAGACTCTAACATGTCAGGATATAAAATCAACTTAGAAAGATTAATGAAATTCTTTCAATAGTGTTGTACATAATACAATAGAAAGGGTTACCATGTATGATATTATAAAATTCTATAAAGCATAAAACTTTAAAAATATCAAAAATATTACAAATAATATATTATAAGTCCATGACAGTACATAAACTGAACAGACAATGTTTCTAAGTGAGAAGGTCAATGAAGACCAGTGGTCTAATAGCTACAAATTTATCTGTAATTCCAAATCAATTCCAATAAATAGGACTTCATATTCCCATCAAAATATGCTCTGAAGACTGAATTTCCTGTAACACCCCAGATAATTGTTAAAAGAACAAGAAAGTGGTATTCCCTCCTGGGTTAACTGGATATTTTCAATTATAGAGCAATTGTGAACACTCTGCCACTGACACACATGCCAAAAAAAATTTGTCGATGGATGGTTTAGCAGAGAGGATTCAGAATAAAATGATGCTGATCAAACAATTCCACATAGCATAACAGTAGCACTAGACACTGAGCTGAAGCTGTACTACACAGAAACTGGCAGCAAGAACAATGTCATATGTAGAAAACAAAATATAGTTAGGATTTGCTTCAGATAAAAACACATACAGGGGCACCTGTGTGGCTCAGTCAGTTAAGCAAGCATCTGACTCTTTGTTTTGGCTCATGTCAGATCTCAGGGTCCTGGGACTGAGCCCCACATTGGAGTCCATGCTCACTGGGGAGTCTGCTTGAGATATTCTCTCTCACTCTCCCTCTGTCCCTCCCTCTCATCCCTTCCTAAAACAAATAAATAAATCTTTAAAAATATACATAATTAATGTACACAAATTCCACTGGAAAATTTACTTTCCATGAGGGTTTAGTAAGATGAAAATAATTCTCACCTATCTTAGTAGCAACAAATTTTCAGACATACCCTAATAGACACAATCATAGTTTTTCTTTAAAGTCACTAAAGAGATGTGGTCAAAAACAAAGCTTCAAGAAATGAAATGTAATTTCTTTAATAAATTGCCTTTCCTAGGTGAGCAAAGCATGCAAAGGATGTTGATGCTTATATGACCAGTACCTGTTGCCAAGGTTCAGGGCAGAAAAGATAGAGAAGCAAGCCCCACACAAATCAAGTCTTTTGGGTCAGAGAAATCAGTTTTAACATTTGGCATACAACAACCTTGTAGGTTGCACTCGAAATCAGAGGTATCCAAAATAGGGAGAGAGAGGAGAGAAAATTCTAACCCTACAACAATTCTCCCATGTGGGAATTCTACTAAGGAACAGAGTTAGAGGTGGAGCTGAAAGCCATAAAGAGATCTGTTTCATGTCTCATGATCTTCCAAGTGCGTAGTTTAAATTCTCACAGAAGCAAAGTTCATGACCTTGATTTATATTTGACCTTTCCTTCAAAGAGAGCTCTATACCAAACTCCACAGGACTGCTCTTCCTTGTACCTGAAGACCATTCCTTGAAGAACATTAAGCGGCTAGAGACTGTTGAATCCTTGAGCCTATGAGATCAGGAGACTTCATGACTACAAGGCAGGAAGTCGTGGAGTTTGTGAACTCTAATTAGACCTTGAGTCTATGAGATCATAAGACTGTAGACTAGGAATGTGCATGATCATTTATCAATAATTATAAGAAAATAAAACATTCTGCCAAGCTCTATATTTTAGGGATTTATACACAGATATAATTGTTTGTGTAAGTTTGTACAGAGGTGAAACATCTCATGATCTCATGGTAACAGCGTAAGAAAACATAGTGACAAATCTCCAACCATATTTGTAAATATTGTGACTTAAATATAGACCAAAAACATACTTTTCTCTGCTTTGACTACATTTGTCTTGTTACTGCACACTTAAAGTATTTTCTCTCACTTTTCTGAAAGTTCCTCATATGTATGATCTAAAGAGAGGTATCTGAGAACAAACTATAGATGGAAAAGTAGTTAAGTACTCTCCCCCAGAGCCCTCAAATTTTTGCGTGACCACACATTTATTAGTAAAAATAAATAGAATATATGATATAGGTTTTCTTGAAGGGGAAATGAGAAGCACATTGTTTTACTCATCTAGCATAAAAAAATTAATCTACTTGAGGAATAATCTAATAATCAGAGAAAATTTAGCAGGGTGTGCATGTTTACTGGGCAGGAAATGGGCACATATTTTTCTGTGATAACAGGTTGCATGCAATAGGCTAAGCAGTTGGAAAGAACCTTCAAAATACACATAAAGAAGCTTAAAGAAGCTAGAAGTTTTTCTTTCCATTATTCAGTATCACAGAGTTGAGTAGTCTGTTAATTAGACCCTATCATCCTCACCGTCCATGTAAGCTGCTAAATGGAATCAACATAGAAGTTGCTCCTATCACTTCCAATCAGATAATAATGTCCAGAATTACTGGCATGGTCATTTGAAAGTATTTAAAAGGACTGAACAGTATTTTTTAGCACTGTGGCCTCATGGTCATCAAGAATTTTGGGCTGGAATGTTTTCACTAAAATAAAACAGAGAATGGATTCTGAAGGACGTTAGCACTCCCTGATGCAATTAACTTATTTCACCCTAGAGTTGTAATATCCGATACTACCATTTTCCCCCTCCCTTTATGCTTTTATCCTCAGGGAAGTATTTATAAAGTGCTAATTATCATCAAGAGAATTGCCAGCCTTTGTCAGCAATTAGCTAAATAAATTTGATTAAGTCACCAACTATTTCTTCTTCAATAGTCTGATACAACAATCTTTTACAAAATCTCCCCTGAACACATGAAATGTCAGACTGATTATATACTGTCTGAACCACACTGCAAACTCCTTTATCATTAAGCATCTGTAATATCAGCACAACTGAGTAAAAGAAATAATTTAAGAAAACATTTCCCTTAAAAGGAAATTTTTAGTTGAAAATTAGACTTTTTTATTACACTAGTGATATGGAAATTATCAAGAATCAGATTAGTACTAACAAAAATCTGAGCTTTCTGACCTCATAGAGGTCAAATATTAGATGCTGTAATAGCAGATTAAATTATTTTATCATGTTTGAATACATTTTTTTAAAAGGTTTTACTTTTAAGTAATCTCTACATCCAATGTGGGGCTCGAACTCACAACACCGAGATCAAGAGTCCTATGCTCTACTGACTGAGCCAGTTAGGTGCCCCATGCTTCAATAAATTTAATAGTGAGATGAATTAATAAAGATAGCCATTTGAAAATTATAGCCACCGAAATGTGGCATATATAAGAAAGTATGTGTCTGTGTGTCTATAACTTCATTCAAACATATAACCTTCTTTCCTAGAGACTTATAAGTAAGTATATACACTTGGCTGAAACAGTGTTTTATTATGAAAACTAGATAAACTAAAACTATAACAAAACATATAATTATCAATAGATATTTCCTTGAAAACCCAGGAATTTAAACTAATACACTTCTCTATAAACAGACAAAGACTTTTGAAGCAGTATCATCTTGTGATGAGGGTAGGACTATATTTTAACTATGTGAAAAAAAAAAAGGTATCTCAACTAACCATTGTGCAATTTAGTGACCCCCAAATAAAGGATTCTTTCATATCCTTTGTCTCAATTTAAATGCCAATTTTTGCACCATATGTAAAATGTTTACTGATTATACTTTTATTTTTTTTTATTTTTTTAATTTTTATTTATTTATGATAGTCACAGAGAGACAGAGAGAGAGAGGCAGAGACACAGGCAGAGGGAGAAACAGGCTCCATGCACCGGGAGCCTGACGTGGGATTCGATCCCAGGGTCTCCAGGATCGCGCCCTGGGCCAAAGGCAAGCGCCAAACCACTGCGCCACCCAGGGATCCCCCTGATTATACTTTTAAATATAATTTGGCCTTATTATTCAGCCTTAATAAAACATCTTGCAACTTCACAACAAATGGATGAGCCGGAAGACATTACGCTAAGTGAAATAAGCCAGACACAGAAAGAAAAATACTACATGCGTGGATCCTAAAAAAAAAAAAAAAATCAAATACATAGAAACAAAATAGAGGTTCTCAGGAGTTGAATTGAAGATAGAGGAAATGGGGAGATGTTGGTCAAAAGGTAAAGTTGTAGTTATGTAGGATGAATAAGCTTAGAGACTTAATATAAAGCATTTTGAGTAATCAATAATACCATGTTGTATTCTGGGAAGTTTGCTAGGAATAGTTTTAATGCACACACACAGTGATAACTATGTTTGGAAATGGATAAGTTACTTCAATAGACTGCAGTAATAATTTCGCTCTGTATATTTATATTAAAAAAATCATGCTATACACCATATTTACAATTTTATAAGTTAAGAATTTTCTTTAAAAATAATTGTTTAGGGATCCCTGGGTGGCGCAGCGGTTTGGCGCCTGCCTTTGGCCCAGGGCGCGATCCTGGAGACCCGGGATCGAATCCCACATCAGGCTCCCAGTGCATGGAGCCTGCTTCTCCCTCTGCCTATGTCTCTCTCTCTCTCTCTCTCTGTGACTATCATAAAATAAAAAAGAAATTAAAAAAAAATAAATAATTGTTTAAATATCTGAAAGTCTTTCATGCATTTATATTGTATAAATGGTAAGGTACATATAACAAAATTATTTGTTTGGATGTATTAATCTGATTTCTTATTAATTCACTACAGATGCCTTCTTTTCAATTTTTTCCATGAATGTCTTCTGATAAAAATTATACCAACAACCAACAACAACAATCCCATCATGATACTATAAATCCTTTTTTCTCTCTTTGACTTTTATTCGCTAGTACCTATTCCTGTATTATTTATTTCTAATTCACAATGTAAGATCTATTAAGTCACAATTTTGATGAGTTTCAATCAATGTGGTAGATACAGAGTATGTATTTGTTAATCTATTTGTTGAGGGAGTAGATGAGTAAACTTGAACACTCAAAGTAATTTCAGAACTCTCATTACTAAAGATGACTAGAGGAGCAGTTTACTATGAATTATAAAGTATCAGTGAAAAAAAAAAGTAGCAGTGATTGAGGTACTTTAACAACAAAAAATCCTCACATAATAATTAGTTTGATTAAAACAAGTGGTCTCACACTAACAATAAATTTTCCCATGTATTAATAGTTCTGTAAAATTTTGATTGTTTTTAAAGACAAAACTAATACATTAACTTCTTGATACATCAATTGGAAAAATGCCCATCACAATTCTAATAGGTCTGTGATATCTTGAATAATTTGACATCTTCTGAATCTCTGGACAAGAGAGCAACAAACATCTCAACAATAATATCTAGATGGAGAATGACAAAATGTCCTCCTCAAAGATGAGGAGAGTATAGGCCAAGATGAAGTTGAACATTTTGAAGGTGAATAAGAAGAAGTCAAAGATTCACTCTTCACAGATGACATGTTACTCTGTGTAGAAAACCCAAAAGACTTCAACAACAACAACAACAACAAAATTGCTAGAACTGAATTCCTACTCAGCAAAGTCTCAGGATGTAAAATCAGTGCACAGAAGTCAATAGAATTTCTATACCTTAACAATGGAGCAGAAGAAAGAGAAATTAAAGAATTGATCCATTTACAATTGCACCGAAAACCATAGATACCTAAGAATAAACCTGACCAAAGAGGTAAAGGATCTGTACTTTGAAACTATAGAACATTTATGAAAGAAATTGAGGAAGACACAAAGAAATCAACATTCTGTGTTCATGGATTAGAAGAACAAATATTATTAAAATATCTAAGCTCCCTAAAGCAATCTATACGTTCAATGCAATTTCTATCAAAAAATCATCAGTATTTTTCACAGAGCTGGAGCAAACAATCCTAAATTCTGTACGGAATCAGAAAAGATGCCAAATAGTCAAAGGAATGTTGAAAAAGAAAAGCAAAGCTGGAGGCATCACAATTCTGGACTTCAAGCTGTATTACAAAGCTATAATTTTCAAAACAGTATGGTATTGGCACAGAAATAGACACATAGATCAATGGAACAGAATAGAGAACCCAGAAATGGACTCTCAACTCTGTGATCAACTGGAAAAGCAGGAAAGAACATCCAATGGAAAAGTGTAAATTTTTGTTTCCATTTTCCATCCTATGAGAAAGAGTCTCTTCAACAAATGGTGCTGAGAAAATTGGACAACCATATGCAGAATAATTAAATTGGACCATTTTCTTATACCATACATGAAAATAAACTCAAAATGGATGAAAGATCTAAATGTGAGACAGGAAACCATCAAAATCCTAGAGGAGAAAGCAGGCAGCAATCACTTTGACCTTGGCCACAGTAACTTCTTGCTGGACACATATCTAAAGGCAGGGGAAACAAAAGCAAAAATGAACTATTGGGACTTCATCAAGATAAAAATCTTCTGCATAGCAAAGGAAACAATCAAGAAAACTAAAAGGCAACCTAAAGGATGAAGAAGATATTTGTAAATGACATATCTGATAAAGGACTAATATCCAAAATCTACAAAGAACGTACCAAACTCAACACCCAAAAAACAAAAAATCCAGTCAAGAAATTGGCAGAAGACATGGAAACACAGTTTTCCAAAGAAGACATAGAAATAGCCAACAGACACATAAAAAATGCTGAATGTCACTGGGCATCAGGGAAATACAAATCAAAGCCACAGTGAGATACCATCTCACACCAGTCAGAAAGGCTAAAATTAACAACTCAGGAAGCAACAGATGTTTGCAGGATGGGGAAAAGGGGAATGCAAACTAGGGCAGTCACTCTAGAAAACAGTGTGGACATTCTTCAAAGGGTTAAAAATAGAGTGATACTATAACCCAGCAATTATACTACTAGGTATTTATCTGGAGATACAAATACAGTTATCTGAAGGGGCACCTGCACCCCAATGTCTATAGCAGCAATGTCCACAATAGTCAAAATATGGAAGGAACCTAGATGTGTCCACTGACAAATGAATGGATAAAGACAATGTGTCATCCAAAAAGAATGAAATCTTTCCATTTGCAATGACATGGATGGAACTAGATGGTATTATGCTTAGCAAAATAAGTCAGATAAAGACAAATACCCTAAGGTTTCCCTCCCATGTGGAATTTAAGAAACAAAACAGATGAACATAGGGGAAGGGAAGGAAAAATAGAATTAGATGAAAACACGGAGGAGGGAGGCAAACATAAAAGATTATTAACTGTAGGAAAGAAATTGAGGAGAGGAGGGGGCGAGATGGCGGAAGAGTAGGGTCCCCAAGTCACCTGTCCCCACCAAATTACCTAGATAACCTTCAAATCATCCTGACAATCTATGAATTCGGCCTGAGATTTAAAGAGAGACCAGCTGGAAGATTACAGTGAGAAGAGTTCGCGCTTCTATCAAGGTAGGAAGACGGGGAAAAAGAAATAAAGACACAAAAGGCCTCCAAGGGGGAGGGGCCCCGAGGAGCCGGGCTGAGACCGGGGTGAGTGTCCCCAGGACAGGAGAGCCCCGTCCCGGAGGAGCAGGAGCTGCACCAACCTTCCCGGGGGAAAGGGGCCCGCAGGCAGTTAGAGCAGGACCCAGGAGGGCGGGGATGGCCTCGTGCTCCCGGGGACACTAACAGGCACCTGCCCCCGGGAGAGTGCGCCGAGCTCCCTAAGGGCTGCAGCGCGCACGGCGGGACCCGGAGCAGCTTGGAGGGGCTCGGGCGGCGGCTCCGCGGAGGGGGCTGCGGGGCGGGAGCGCGAATCCAACAGCGCAGGCCCCGGAGCACAGGGCGCCGGGACACAGCCCAGGATCCGGCTTCCCCCGGGACAGGCAGAGGCCGGGAGGGCCCAGGACAGCGAGGACGCTCCTGCCCCAGCTGAGCAGATCAGCGGCTCCGCCCCGGAGCCTCCAGGCCCTGCAGACGGAGAGCCCCGGAGCTACTGCGGGAGCTGACTCCAGGGCTGCAGAGCTGGCCCCGCCACTGCCGTTGTTCCTCCTGGGGCCTCACGGGGTGAACAGCCCCCACTGAGCCCTGCACCAGGCAGGGGCAGAGCAGCTCCCCCAAGTGCTAACACCTGAAAATCAGCACAACAGGCCCCTCCCCCAGAAGACCAGCGAGACGGACCAGTTCCAGGGGAAGTCAAGGGACTTAAAGTATACAGGATCAGAAGATACTGCCCCATGTTTTTTTTTTTTTTTTTTTTTTCGCTTTTTTGCTTTTTGATTTCTGTTTGCTTCCCCAACCCTATTTTCCCCTTTCTTTTTCTTTTTCTTTTTCTTTTTCTCTTTCTTTTTCTTTTTCTTCTTTTTTTCTTTCTTTCTTCCTTTTTTTCTTTTTCCTTTTTATCTTTTCTTTCCTTCTTCCTCTCCTCTCTTTTTCTCCTTTTCCCAATACAACTTGTTTTTGGCCACTCTGCACTGAGCAGAATGACTAGAAGGAAAACCTCACCTCAAAAGAAAGAATCAGAAACAGTCCTCTCTCCCACAGAGTTACAAAATCTGGATTACAATTCAATGTCAGAAAGCAAATTCAGAAGCACTATTATACAGCTACTGGTGGCTCTAGAAAAAAGCATAAAGGACTCAAGAGACTTCATGACTGCAGAATTTAGATCCAATCAGGCAGAAATTAAAAATCAATTGAATGAGATGCATTCCAAACTAGAAGTCCTAACAGGAGGATTAACGAGGTGGAAGAACGAGTGAGTGACATAGAAGACAAGTTGATGGCAAAGAGGGAAACTGAGGAAAAAAGAGACAGACAATTAAAAGACCATGAAGATAGATTAAGGGAAATAAACCACAGCCTGAGGAAGAAAAACAAACGTTTAATTGGGGTTCCCGAGGGCGCCGAAAGGGCCAGAGGGCCAGAATAAGTATTTGAACAAATCCTAGCTGAAAACTGTCCGAATCTGGGAAGGGAAACAGGCATTCAGATCCAGGAAATAGAGAGATCCCCCCCTAAAATCAATAACCGTTCAACACCTCAACATTTAATAGTGAAACTTGCAAATTCCAAGATAAAGCGAAGATCCTTAAAGCAGCAAGAGAAAAAAAGTCCCTGACTTTTATGGGGAGGAGTATTAGGGTAACAGCAGACCTCTCCACAGAGACCTGGCAGGCCAGAAAGGGCTGGCAAGATATATTCAGGGTCCTAAATGAGAAGAACATGCAACCAAGAATACTTTATCCAGCAAGGCTCTCATTCAAAATGGAAGGAGAGATAAAGAGCTCCAAGACAGGCAGGAACTGAAAGAATATGTGACCTCCAAACCAGCTCTGCAAGAAATTTTAAGGGAGACTCTTAAAATTCCCCTTTAAGAAGAAGTTCAGTGGAACAATCCACAAAAACAAGGACTGAATAGATATGATGAGACTAAACTCATATCTGTCAATAGTAACTCTGAACGTGAACGGGCTTAATGACCCCATCAAAAGGCGCAGGGTTTCAGACTGGATAAAAAGCAGGACCCATCTATTTGCTGTCTACAAGAGACTCATTTTAGACAGAAGGACACCTACAACCTGAAAATGAAAGGTTGAAGAACCATTTACCATTCAAATGGCCCTCAAAAGAAAGCAGGGGTAGCCATCCTTATATCAAATAAACTAAAATTTACCCTGAAGACTGTAGTGAGAGATGAAGAGTGACACTATCTCATACTTAAAGGATCTATCCAACAAGAGGACTTAACAATCCTCAATATATATGCCCCGAATGTGCGAGCTGCCAAATATATCAATCAATTAATAACAAAAGTGAAGTAATACTTAGATAATAATACACTTATACTTGGTGACTTCAATCTAGCTCTTTCTACCCTCGATTGGTCTTCTAAGCACAACATCTCCAAAGAAACTAGAGCTTTAAATGATACACTGGACCAGATGGATTTCACAGATATCTACAGAAATTTACATCCAAACTCAACTGAATACACATTCTTCTCAAGTGCACATGGAACTTTCTCCAGAAGAGACCACATACTGGGTCACAAATCGGGTCTGAACCAATACCAAAAGATTGGGATCATCCCCTGCATATTCTCAGACCATAATGCCTTGAAATTAGAACTAAATCACAACAAGAACTTTGGAAGGACCTCAAACGCGTGGAGGTTAAGGACCATCCTGCTAAAAGATGAAAGGGTCAACCAGGAAATTAAAGAAGAATTAAAAAGATTCATGGAAACTAATGAGAATGAAGATACAACCGTTCAAAATCTTTGGGATGCAGCAAAAGCAGTCCTAAGGGGTAAATACTTCACAACACAAGCATCCAATCAAAAACTGGAAAGAACTCAAATATAAAAGCTAACCCTACACATAAAGGAGCTAGAGGAAAAACAGCACATAGATCCTACACCCAGCAGAAGAAGAGAGTTAATAAAGATTCAAGCAGAACGCAACGAAATCAAGACCAGAAGAACTGTGGAACAGATCAACAAAACCAGGAGTAGTTCTTTGAAAGAATTAATAAGATAGATAAACCATTAGCCAACCTTATTTAAAAAAGAGAGAGAAGACTCAAATTAATAAAATCATGAATGAGAAAGGACAGATCACTACCAACACCAAGGAAATACAAACGATTTTAAAAACATATTATGAACAGCTATATGCCAATAAATTAGGCAATCTAGAAGAAATGGACACATTCCTGGAAAGCCACAAACTACCAAAACTGGAACAGGAAGAAATGGAAAACCTGAACAGGCCAATAACCAGGGAGGAAATTGAAGCAGTCATCAAAAACCTCCCAAGACACAAAAGTCCAGGGCCAGATGGCTTCCCAGGGGAATTCCATCAAATGTTTAAAGAAGAAACCATACC
The DNA here is from genome assembly GCF_018345385.1 of Vulpes lagopus. NCBI lineage: Eukaryota > Metazoa > Chordata > Mammalia > Carnivora > Canidae > Vulpes > Vulpes lagopus. The sequence goes on along the minus strand of NC_054843.1, from coordinate 20,969,645 downwards.
TATCCTACTAAAGCTGTTTGGAAAGATAGAAAGAGATGGAGTACTTCCAAATTCATTCTATGAGGCCAGCATCACCTTAATTCCAAAACCAGACAAAGGCCCCACCAAAAAGGAGAATTATAGACCAATATCCTTGATGAACATGGATGCAAAAATTCTCAACAAGATACTAGCCAATAGGATCCCACAGTACATTAAGAAAATTATTCACCATGACCAAGTAGGATTTATCCGGGGGACACAAGGCTGGTTCAACACTCGTAAAACCATCAATGTGATTCATCATATCAGCAAGAGAAAAACCAAGAACCATATGATCCTTTCAATAGATGCAGAGAAAGCATTTGACAAAATACAGCATCCATTCCTGATCAAAACTCTTCAGAGTGTTGGGATAGATGGAACATTCCTTAACATCTTAAAAGCCATCTACGAAAAGCCCACAGCAAATATCATTCTCAATGGGGAAGCACTGGGACCCTTTCCCCTAAGATTAGGAACAAGACAGGGATGTCCACTCTCACCACTGCTGTTCAACATAGTTCTGGAAGTCCTCGCCTCAGCAATCAGACAACAAAAAGACATTAAAGGCATTCAAATTGGCAAAGAAGAAGTCAAACTCTCCATCTTCGCCAATGACATGATAGTCTACCTAGAAAACCCAAAAGCCTCCACCCCAAGATTGCTAGAACTCATACAGCAATTTGGTAGCATGGCAGGATACAAAATCAATGCCCAGAAATCAGTGGCATTTCTATACACTAACAATGAGACTGAAGAAAGAGAAATTACGGAGTCAATCCCATTTACAATTGTACCCAAAAGCATAAGATACCTAGGAATAAACCTAACCAAAGAGGGAAAGGATCTATACCCTAAAAACTATAGAACACTTCTGAAAGAAATTTGAGGAAGACACAAAAAGATGGAAAAATATTCCATGCTCATGGATTGGCAGAATTAATATTGTGAAAATGTCAATGTTACCCAAGGCAATTTACACACTTAATGCAATCCCTATCAAAATACCATGGACTTTCTTCAGAGAGTTAGAACAAACTATTTTAAGATTTTTGTGGAATCAGAAAAGACCCCAAATACCCAGGGGAATTTTAAAAAAGAAAACCATATTTGGGGGCATCACAATGCCAGATTTCAGGTTGTACTACAAAGCTGTGGTCATCAAAACTGTGTGGTACTGCCACAAAAACAGACACATAGATCAATGGAACAGAATAGAAAATCCAGAAGTGGACCCTCAACTTTATGGTCAACTAATATTCGGTAAAGGAGGAAAGACTATCCATTGGAAGAAAGACAGTCTCTTCAATAAATGGTGCTGGGAAAATTGGACATCCACATGCAGAAGAATGAAACTAGACCACTCTCTTGCACCATACACAAAGATAAACTCAAAATGGATGAAATATATATTTTTTTAAATTTTTATTTATTTATGATAGTCACAGAGAGAGAGAGAGAGAGAGGCAGAGACACAGGCAGAGGGAGAAGCAGGCTCCATGCACCGGGAGCCCGATGTGGGATTCGATCCCGGGTCTCCAGGATCGCGTCCTGGGCCAAAGGCAGGCGCCAAACCGCTGCGCCACCCAGGGATCCCGAAAGATCTAAATGTGAGATAAGATGCCATCAAAATCCTAGAGGAGAACACAGGCAACACCCTTTTTGAACTCAGCCACAGTAACTTCTTGCAAGATTCATCCACGAAGGCAAAAGAAACAAAAGAAAAATGAACTATTGGGACTTCATCAAGATAAGAAGTTTTTGCACAGCAAAGGATACAGTCAACAAAACTAAAAGACAACCACAGAATGGGAGAAGATATTTGTAAATGACATATCAGATAAAGGGCTAGTTTCCAAGATCTATAAAGAACTTATTAAACTCAACACCCAAGAAACAAACAACCCAATCATGAAATGGGCAAAAGACATGAAGAGAAATCTCACAGAGGAAGACACAGACATGGCCAACATGCACATGAGGAAATGCTCTGCATCACTGGAAATCAGGGAAATACAAATCAATACCACAATGAGATACCACCTCACACCAGTGAGAATGGGGAAAATTAACAAGGCAGAAACAACAAATGTTGGAGAGGATGCGGAGAAAAGGGAACCCTCTTACACTGTTGTTGGGAATGAGAACTGGTGCAGCCACTCTGGAAAACTGTGTGGAGGTTCCTCAAAGAGTTAAAAATAGACCTGCCCTACGACCCAGCAATTGCACTGCTGGGGATTTACCCCAAAGATACAGATACAATGAAACGTCGGGACACCTGCACCCCGATGTTTCTAGCAGCAATGTCCACAATAGCCAAACTGTGGAAGGAGCCTCCGTGTCCATCGAAAGATGAATGGATAAAGAATATGTGGTCTATGTATACAATGGAATATTCCTCAGCCATTAGAAACGACAAATACCCACCATTTACTTCCATGTGGATGGAACTGGAGGGTATTATGCTGAGTGAAGTAAGTCAATCGGAGAAGGACAAACATTATATGTTCTCATTCATTTGGGGAATATAAATAATAGTGAAAGGGAATATAAGGGAAAGGAGAAGAAATGTGTGGGAAATATCAGAAGGGAGACAGAACATAAAGACTCCTAACTCTGGGAAACGAACTAGGGGTGGTAGAAGGGGAGGAGGTTGGGGGATGGAGGTGAATGGGTGATGGGCACTGAGGGGGGCACTTGACGGGATGAGCCCTGGGTGTTATTCTGTATGTTGGTAAATTGAACACCAATAAAAAATAAATTTATTATTAAAAAAAGGAATTGAGGGTTACTGGATGGGGATGGGTAACTGGGTGATGGGCATTAAGGAGGGCACATGATGTAATGAGCACTGGGTGTTAACTGCAACTGAGAAATCACTAAATCCTACCCTTAAACTAATAAAAAAATATGATAGCTGAAGTGCCTCAAACTAGATAGGAAAGGAGACAGAATTAGCAAGCTGGAAAAGAGGCCACTAGAATATTCAAATGAGGCAATGGGATATTTATGTTTTGATATAAGTACAGTAGTAAATTCTCAAATTATACTAAAAAATCTCTAATAATTTGGGGGAACTACTTTGAATTGAAACAAAAATCTGGGAGAATTTTAACATCAAATTATCTAATTCCGAAGCTTTGTATGCCACTCCATTTTATTAAGTCTTAATTTTTCCTCAGCAATATTTAATATTTTAATATAGATTTCTTAAAATTATGCTCATAAATACTGTAATCTACACATAGAGTTTTATTTCTTCCCACTCCAATCTTCACAGCTTTTTAATTCTATCTTGCCTTTGTGTGCTGTCAAGTGCTTCTCTGGAAATGATCCTGTGAGATTATATTTGTTTGTAAAGACAGGTAAAATGTGTCCATCGAAGCACATTCGATTGGAGATATTTATATAGGAGGATCTAAAGAGGGATATTATATTATCTCTTCAACAGGTTTAAGATTATACAATCAATTTGGTTATGCTGTGTTTTAAGAAATTTTTCTCTTTCCTCTAAATTTTCAAATTTATTGGCCTAAAATTTTCATTATATTTTCATATTTTAGTGTCTATAGAATTTTCATTTTTACTCCTAAATTAATAATTTGTTTCAGGTTTCTTGATTAGTTTTGCTGAGTGCATATAATTTAAGTCCCCCTCACTAGATCCTCAATCTGCTTATGTATTTTGATTTCTTAACTATATTAAAAATCACTGCTTTAAAATTGCCTCCAAAATACACCCTCTTGGTCATTTTGTGGCTATTTCTATCAAATGCTTTTTTTCTTGACAATGGGTTGTATTTCCATATTTTTAGTATGTCTAATAATTTTTTGTTTTGTACTAGAAATTATAAACATACTGTAGATCATATGACTCTGTTATTCTCTTTTAAATAATGTTTTTTATTCTATCAGGCAGCTAACTTTGTTAGGTTTGAATGCCAAACACTCTGAATCCTGAAGTTGGCAATAGCAGAAACTTTTCTGTTCCTTTATCTTCCTATCCGTTGCAATTAGCTGAGACATTGATTCTCTTTCAAATACACATACTACAAGAGTCAAACAAACTTGGAGAGAGTTTGAGCAGAGTTTTGGAGCTCTCTCTGTATGGATACCCCTTCAGAGCATCTCGGTTTTAAAATTTTCTTATTTCTCCTCTGTCTTAAATTACCGTTTGTTTCCTCAAGCAAGTAAAACTGACTTTGTTTGATTCTGCATACTTCATTCTGTGTGGTACCTTGTAACTATAGCTATGCATGTGAACTTTTTACCCAATATGGTTCCTTTTCAATATTGATTTCTTTCTAGTATAGGATCACATTACTGTCCTGTACTCTTCTAATGTTTTATCCAGATGTTATTAATGTTTATTGCAGAAAATTAGTCAAGCGAAAGTTCCTTTCTCATTGCAAGATACAAAATAGCATCGTTTGACTTCAATGTTTTGTTTTGCCAACATCTGAGAAATATAAGCTTTAGAGATTTACATCACCAAAGTACATGTATATGTTTAATTAACATTGCACTAAGAAGGATATATGAAGATACAAGGAAAATGCAAGATCATTTTTATTTTAAAAGGAATGGTTATATGACTCGCTCTTAAGGAACAAAATAGGGAGCAGAAGATTTCTTGTATTAGGGAGTATATTCTGAAAGCACAAAACCTAGGTTCAGAGAGAACTCTTTCATTTTCTGTTTATATCACCTGAAGCAAGTCATTGAACTTCTGAGCTCAATTTTCATCTGTAAATGAGGATAATAAATAACTGTCATACTTGACTCATAAGCAATTATGAAGGTCAAGTGACATAAGTTAAATCAAAAAAATCTATGTGCATATAACAATATATTTAAATCAACCTATTGCAGCTTTAGTTTTGGCAGAGCTCCCAAATCAATACATGTCAACTCTTCCAAGTTTCCAAATTCAGCCATCATACTTGATCTGCAAAAGGTGAATGAATGTGTGTTTGACTATTACTCTCAACACACAGAACATATAAAGTCCTCAAAGGGGCATCTGGGTTGCTCAGTCGGTTCAATGTCTGACTCTTGATATAAGCTCAGATCATGATCTCACGGTCCTGTGAGCCCCACATCAGGCTTTGCGCTCAGCGGGGAGTCTGCTTGAGATTCTCTCTCCCTCTCTCTCTCTCTCTGCCCCTATCCACACTCATGTGCTCTCATTCTCTCTAAAATAAATAAATCTTTTTTAAAAAATAAAAAATAAAGAATAAAAGGATCCTCATGGAGAATCGATACAAAAATTTGTCTGTAAGAAGACTATTTGTGCCCCACACTGTCTAGTTAGGGTAGGTATTGATAGAAGTTTTAATCTTCATCTCACAGAATTGAATCAGAATCCAAGGAAACAATGCAGATTTTTATTTGTGTCTTCTAAGGACTAGGGCAAGGGAATGGGAGCATTTCAGCTCATTCTTAAAACTAAATCCAAACATTATGGAGAGAAAATCCTGCTTGTGCCAGTATATTGGTAGCTCTGCTCAGAATGTAAACTGATCTAAGAAATAATCTATTGTTCTCTTTTCCAACTACCATGTCTAAGTTTTATGAGTTGTGGAGTTGTGTGAAACAGAGATTGCACAGGGTCGATTTAGACACAGCTACTTTGGCCTTCATCATTCATCAGTGATAGTTCAGAAAGCACTCCCCTACAACTGCTCATCCTCAGACTTCTTGCCTTCTTTAGGAAAATTAAGAAGGAGCCACAGATCTCAGTGTTTCCAGTGAAATGCCTGCCTTAGCCTCCACTTCCACACATTGCAGAAATCAGGGACAGCTCCCATGATCCTGTGTTCCTTCTAAGAATACTCCCTGCAACTTGAATACCTACCAATCCTTGTCTCACTTCTACAGGATCAGTCTGTATGCCTGTCCCTTCACAGACCCTGTCCATCTTCGTGAACAACAACTTCACTCTTTCATTTGCTCAGGCCCAAACACTCAACGTTATCTGGGCTTTAACTCACACTTCATCTCTGATTCTCCAGAATATCCCATCAGGTCAATTGTTGGGGTATTTTCAACACTGTCTCCCTACTTCTCTACAATCATCTTGATCCAACACACCATCGTCTATGTAGAATTTTGCCATAACCACTTAACGGGTCTCACTATTCTGTTCCTTGATCCTCTACAGTCTTTCATCAAAGTAAAAGGAGGGATACTTTAAAAATACAATTAAAATCAAATCATGTCAATGATCTCCAATTTGCTCAGAGTAAAGATAGCTGAAACCATCCTTCAACACTGGTACTCTCATTTGGCTATATACTAAAATAACTGGGTGTTTTAAACATTTGTATTAGGGATAAAGCCATGCATTTGAAATCAGAACCTCTGGAAGATATGACCAGTCATCATTTTTCCCTGCACATCCTATACTCAACTTGATTCTAGTTAACTATTTCAGATCACCCAAGCTCCCTCTGCTCCAATCACACTGGCTTCCTCACTGTGCCTAGAACACCTAAATCATTTTTTCCTATAGCATTTTGTACTTTCTTTCCTTTTTTTTTTTAAACCACAATATCTCCAAAGCCTACAATACCATTGGCACATATGAAGTGCTCAAAAACAATTTTCTTTCATGAGAAGAACTACAATATCTTTGAAGATGGGTTTCTTTGAAAAGCCATTAATGCTTCCATAAGAGTCAGCTTTGAGTATCTGCCATCTCCACAGAAACCCAGTGTCTCCAACCAATTTCAACATTCAAAGTTTGAAAATATATTTTCCTTCTTAACTCCCCACTCTCTCCATGCCTGAAAAGCAAGGAAGTCAGATATTAGAGATAAGGAAGTGCTTCTGGGGTGGGTAAAATCTAAAAGGGAAATACAAAAGACCACTTAAACTGGGGGAGACAGAGATTTCAAAACGTAATGCATTTTGGAATTCTGACTATTACCCTAAAGTGGATATAATAATTATTAAGCTGAGACTTCTTGAAATTCAGTAGCTAGAGAAAATTTTATTATCTTTAAGTGATAATGTCTCACAAGGACCACTATCAGCGTCACCCAGTGAGTCAGAAATAGGTTGCAGGCACAGTTTTATGAAAAGGAGTGCTGATTTTCTGATTCAAACTCCAAGTCCCACTTGCAAATCTGAATATTTAATAACAGTTAATATTAATTGAGGATATCATATATGAAGTTTGGGCTAAAATGAAGAAAAAAAAACCATTTCTTTAACCTATTATAAAACATTTTCACAAGCTAATTGCTTTCTTTTTATTTCTTTGCTTCGAGGGTACAAAAAATATTTTTATTCTCCTAACCTATCTACCCAGGTATAACCCAAGGCAGAAATCATGTAATTGTGATACAATTATAATCAGTCACTTAGGAGAAGTAGAGCTCTGAGAAGACTTATTCTTATAGTTTCCCAAGTTACTTTTCCCATTAATGTTTTTTCTTCTCATCCCCCAATTTTTATTCTCCCTCACAAAATGGTTTCTCAATTTTACTTTAATCCTGCAAAAGCAATTCCTGGCATAAAGGGTGATTTCACGGCCAAAGTTTTCATCTGCTAGCAGTTTCTCCTTTCCTTCTAAATGATGAGTTCTGTTTCTCCATTTAATACTTTTTAGAAAGCAATGGACCAACTTCTTTTGTATTAACTGCTGTACGCCTACAGTAACCAAAGTTTTTTTCTGATTCTGAATAAGAACATTTTACCTTCAGACTTTTCCCTTGCCTACTTCAATGAAATTTTTTTTCATGTCAATTATGCACCATGATGACTTTTATACTGGTTAAAATAGTAACAAAAATAGCCATCCTTTTCACATTAATCATGTGACAAAATCCCTGAAAATACTGGCTTGATGAACTTAAGTCACGTGGAACTGTCCAGAAACAAGCCAGAACTGTTCTCCTCTCTGATAGAGAAGTGGATTTGACCTATGTATGTGCATACATGTGTGAGGAAACAGAAAGACATACTCAATGAGATGATACTTTTCAATTGTTAAATCCAAAATAATTGTATTAATGTACCTCTCAAAGAGCTTGATAGTTGCCTATGCATGTTCAGATAAGCCTATGATTTTTAGGAAGTGTTCTCTTGCTATAGAATCTCACATCACAGATTTAGGTACACATACTGCGTGATATTAGGAGCACATTTCCCCTGCTAGACTATAAACATATCTATATATGTAAGTGCTACATATATATACATAATATGTATATTCTAGGTCTGGTATTTGAGATTTCTAGTAGTCTGGCCAGGGGTCATGCATCTAGTAGTCTGGCCAGGGGTCAATGCATCTGCCAGTGGCAGATACATTCTTCTGGGTTATGCTGTTTGGCAAGCAATGGCACATTTATAAATTTCAGCAGATGACTCTAACCAGAAGAAGAATATACATTGTATGATCAGAGGAGACTGGGGAAGCTGATCAGGATATGGACAAGATTCAATTTTTTGTCAAAAAATAGACACACTTCAGTTTCATAAAAGCACCCTGATGGACAATGTAACTGGGAAATAAATAGATTATCCCATCAATGTATTTAACTAAAACAAAAACAAACAAAAAAAGCAAACTCAAAAAATCAAAGTCTCATATACATTCCTTTTTATTTATATTTTTATGGTGGAATTAAAGAATATTTATCCAAAAGTCATTTTTTTTTCTTTTGAGTATGGATACAAACTCCTCACATAATCTGATGTAATCACACTGAAAACAGCTCATTACATCTTTATTCTTTCTCTACCTTAGAAAGTTCATGAAGTTTTTCCCAATTACATGGGGAAAAAGGAAAACTAGGTAGAGTTGGACTTGAATACCACCTAAGCATTTTCAGTAGTACTGTCTCTATATCACTAATCCCCATGCAACCTAACATCTCTCCTTTGATTTACAGGACTTTAGATTTGTCTAGGTGCTGTCTGTTCTCTGTGACAAGTACTCCATACTCCTTACCTTTTGTCATCTTTCTTATTCTTTTTTTAAAAAATATTTTATTTATTTATTCATGAGAGACACACAGAGAGAGGCAGAGACAAAGGCAGAGGGGAAAGCAGGCTTCCTGCTGGGAACCTGATACAGGACTCAATCCCTGGACACTGGGATCAGGACCTGACCCAAAGGCAGATGCTCAACCACTGAGCCACCCAGGTGCCTTGCATCTTGCTATCACTTGTTCTATACTTTATTTTAGTATTACCCAATCTCATGACAATTCATCTCAGTGCACGGACACCCACATCACACACATTCATCTGCACACAAACGGAATAATATAATACATATCTATTTTAACATAATTTATTCATGTTTCTTATAGTTTGATTCACTTTGTCCCTACCCTTACTCAAAATTAACTCTCAGATACCTCCTCCAACACGAGAACACATTCATATACACATTCCACCATTTTTTTTAAACCAACACCACATTAACAACTTGTTTGTATTCTATCAGGATGATTTCTTGCTAATATCAAGTATTTGGGGGACACCTGGGTGGCTCAGCAGTTGAGCCTCTACCTTTGACTGAGGGCGTGATCCTGGAGCTTCGGGATCGAGTCCCTCATCAGGCTCCCTGCATGGAGCCTGCTTCTCCCTCTGCCTATGTCTCTGCCTCTCTCTCTCTCTCTCTGTGACTATCATAGATAAATAAAAATTAAAAAAATAATAATAAAAAATAAAAATAAAAAACAAGTATCTGTCTATATTTAATATTGTTTGTAATACATGTAATTTTATCACATTTACGTGTTAGTATAGTCATGTAAGTACCTATTAACGTTATTCATTTTCCAATAAACAATGTTGTAGACTATTCATTTTCTGTTGTATTTTCATAATGGTCATTCTTACTATTAAAAAAAATACTGAGTGAGCATTTGAAATGTTGTGAATATCATTTTAAGCATTGTGGAGTTGATAGGTAATAAAAGAGGACCTGAATAGCTTTAAAAAAGCTCTCTAAATAGAAAAACATTTTGTTGCAGATTTCTTTCTAGACTGTTCCTTTTATACTGGGGTAGGGGATACACATTCTTTCTTTAGGTAGATTTGCTTCTGAAATAGAAGATTTCCAATTTTGCTTCACTGACAGTGTAATTTTCAGCTGTTTATACATCTGGCTGGACACAAAATCAGCAGGTAGAGCTTACTAAATCCTAAAGCATATAGTTATTGCTGCCAGTATTATACTATCATTAGCATATTAATTGCAGGATAGCAGCAAAGATAATTCACATGGTTTGGTCTGGCAAAAATCCCTGAAGATCAGATGGTTTATATTATTTTCTAAAAATCTGTTTTATTATTTTGTGTCATTTTTTTGGTCTTACTTCCCTAACCAAGCCACCAAGAAATGTTAAGGGTTTTCTTTTACTACTCAAAAAAAAAAAAAAATCACATTCATATTTAGAGTTTGACTTTATTTTTTTTTATTTTTTTATTTTTATTATTTATGATAGTCACACAGAGAGAGAGAGAGAGGCAGAGACACAGGCAGAGGGAGAAGCAGGCTCCATGCACCGGGAGCCCGACGTGGGATTCGATCCCGGGTCTCCAGGATCGCGCCCTGGGCCAAAGGCAGGCGCCAAACCGCTGCGCCACCCAGGGATCCCAGAGTTTGACTTTAGATCCAAACTTTTTGCATATATTTAAGTTCTTGTGCTTTATTATTGCAAATTATGGTATACTATGACAAGTGCTGTCTCTAAAAACTGTCACATATATTAGGTTAAAATTTTAAAGTGAGATTGAATTCTCTTGAAAATCATGAAGCTCCATTTCAAGATTCCAGCATCTTCAGAGATTTTAATTTCAGATTTTCCTTATTACCTTAAGCAGCCAATTAAATACAGATCCCTAAAACCACTCTTTTTGAATATACTTTGGTTATTTACAATTTCAAAAGGAAAAAAAAAAAGGTAAAAGAAACAATCATTAGTCTAAAACATATGTTTTAGGGGAAACAAAAGAAAATACTAGAAGAATAAATGGAAGTTTTCAAGGGAATAATGAAGAGTTATATGTTTCTTGAATTTAAAAGTGAAATTTAGAGGCGGGGCAAGATGGCAAAGATCAGGGTCTCCAAGTCACTTGTCCCCACCAACTTACCTAGATAATTTTCAAATCATCCTGAAAACCTATGAATTCAACCTGAGATTTAGAGAGAGAACAGCTGGAGCTACAGGGAGACGAGTTTGCACTTCTAACAAGGTAGGAAGTTGGAAAAAAAATTAAAAAGAATCCAGTGGGGGAGGGACCTCTGGGGGGAGTTGGGCTAAGACTGGGCGGTGAGGGCCTCCAGGAGAGGGAAGCCCAGCCCCGGAGAAGCAGGAACCTCAAAAATCGGCGCTGGATTCTTCCTAGAGGGAAAGGCGCTCAGCAGGGAGCTCGGGCAGAAGGGCAGCAGGGGCGGTGTCTCCCGGGGTCACTAACAGAAGAGGGGCGCCTGGAGGAGAGCGCCCACACACTGCAGGCCGGCGCGGTGAAGGGCTGGAGCGCCCCCGGGGCCTCGGGAGCAGCTCGGGCGGCAGCTCCAGGCGGAGGGGGCTGGGCCCTGCTCCCTTCGGAAGCCATGCCCTGGGAGCGGGGTTCTAGTGGTGCAGGCCCTGGATCCCAAGGCGACGGGGAACACAGCCCAGGGTCCTGCACTCCCCCCGGGACAGGTGGAGGCAGGGAGGGCCCAGGACAGAGAGGATGCTCCTGTTGCGGGGCGCCCCTGAGCTGTGCAGATCAGCGCCCCCTGCCCCCGGAGCATCCAGGCCCCTGCGGACTGAGAGCTGCGGTAGTTACTGTGGGAACTGTCTCCAGGGCTGGAGAGCTGGCCGCCGACACTGTTGTTGTTCCTCCTGGTGTCAACCTGTGCCTGGGACAGAGCGGGGGCCACCAGGGAAGGGGCCTCACAGGATAAAAAACTCCCACTGAGCCCGGCACCTGGCAGGGGGCGGGGCAGCTCCCCCAGGTACACATACCTGAGAGTCAGCACAGAAGCCACTCTCTCCCAGAAGACCAGCTGAAAGGACAGGGGAAGAGCAAGCTCTTAGCCTAGCAGCACTACAAAGCTCCAGGAGAGGTCAAGGGATTTACAGTATATAGAACCAGAGGATACCCCTCCTTTTTTTTTTCTTTTTTTTTTCTCATCCTTTTTCCAGTACAATTCGTTTTTAACCACTCTGCACTGAGCAAAATGACTAGAAAGAACTCACCACAAAAGAAGAATCATAAACAGTACTCTCTGCCACAGAGTTACAAAATTCGGATTACAATTCCATCTCAGAAAGCCAATTCAGAAGTACAATTATAAAGCCACTGGTGGCTCTGGAAAAAAAGCATAAAGGGTTCAAGAGACTACATGACTGCAGAATTTAGATCTAATAGGCTGAAATTAAAAATGAATTAAATGAGATTCAATCCAAACTGGAGGTCCTAATGACAAGGGTAAATGAGGTAGAACAAAGAGTGAATGGCATAGAAGACAAGTTGATAGCAAGGAAGGAAACCGAGGAAAAGGAGAAAAACAATGAAAAGAACATGAGGAAAAGTTAAAGGAAATAAATGACAGCCTCAGAAGGAAAAATCTATGTTTAATTGGGGTTCCAGGGGGTGCCAAAAGGGAGGGAGGACCAGAAAACATATTTGAACAAATCATAGCTGAGAACTTCCCTAATGTGGGGAGGGAAACAGGCATTCAGATCCAGGAGATAGAGAGAGAGCCCCCCCCCCCCGCTAAAATCAATAAAAACCATTCAGCACCTCAACATTTAATAGTGAAACTTGCAAATTTCAAAGATAAACAGAAAATCCTTAAAGCAGCAAGAGATAAGAGATCCCTAACTTATATGGGGAGAAATATTAGATTAACAGCAGACTTCTCCACAGAGACCAGGCAGGCCAGAAAAGGCTGGCAGAATATATTCAGGGTCCTAAATGAGAAGAACGTGCAGCCAAGAATACTCTATCCAGTAAGGCTCTCATTCAAAATAGGAGAGATAAAGAGTTTCCAAGATAGGCAGAAACTGAAAGAATATGTGACCACCAAACCAGCTCTGCAAGAAATATTAAGGGGGACTCTATAAAAGAAAGAGGATACTCAGAGAAATAATCCACAAAAACAGGGACTGAATAGGTATTATGATGACACTAAATTCATATTTTTCAATAGTAACTCTGAACATGAATGGGCTTAATGATCCCATCAAAAGACGCAGGGTTTCAGACTGGATAAAAAAGCAAGACCCATCTATTTGCTGTCTACAAGAGACTCACGTCAGACCTAAGGACACCTATGGCCTGAAAATGAAAGGTTGAAGGACAATTTACCATTCAAATGGTCCCCAAATGAAAGCAGGGGTAGAAATCCTCCTGTCAGATAAAGTTTATCCCAAAGACTGTAGTAAGAGATGAAGAGGGACACTATACCATACTTAAAAGATCTATCCAACAAGAGGACCTAAGAATCATGAGTATTTATGATTAATTATGTATTTATGATTTATGAGTATTTATGATTCATTAATTATGAACTAATGTGAGAGTTGCCAAGTATCAATCAATTAATAACCAAAGTGAAGACATATTAGATAATAATACACTTATACTGGGAGACTTCAACATGGTGCTTTCTGCAAAAGAAAGATCTTCAAAGCACAACATCTCCAAAAAAACAAGAGCTTTAAATGATACACTGGACTAGATGGATTTCACAGATATTTACAGAACTTTACATCCAAACACAACTGAATATACATTCTCAAGCGCACACGGAACTTTCTCCAGAGTAGACAGCATACTGGGTCACAAATCACATCTTATCTGATACCGAAAGATTGGGATTGTCCCCTGCATATTTTCAGACCATAATGCTTTGAAACTTGAACTCATTCACAAGAAAAATTTTGGAAGAAATTCAAATACGTGGAGGTTAAAGACCATCCTGCTAAAGGATGAAAGGGTCAATCAGGAAATTCGAGAAGAATTAAAAAGACTCATGGAAACTAATGATAATGAAGATAAATCCTTTCAAACTCTTTGGAATACAGAAAAAGCAGTCCTGAGAGGGAAATACATCACAATACAAGCATCCCTCAAAAAACTGGAAAAAAAAAAAAACCTCAAATACACAAGCTAACCTTGCACCTAAAGGAACTGGAGAAAGAATAGCAAATAACACCTACACCAGGCAGAAGAGAGTTAATAAAGATTCAAGCAGAACTCCATGAAATAGAGACCAGAAGAACAGTAAAACATTTCAACAAAACCAGGAGTTGGTTTTTTAAAGAATTAATAAGATAGATAAACCATTAGCCAGCCTTATTAAAAACAAAAGAGAAAAGACTCAAATTAATAAAATCACAAATGAAAAAGGAGAGATCACCACCAATACCAAGGAAATAAAAACGATTTTAAAAACATATTATGAGCAGCTATACACCAACATATTAGGCAATCTAGAAGAAATGGACACATTTCTGGAAAACCACAAACTGCCAAAACTGGAACAGGAAGAAATAGGTAACCTGAACAGACCAATAACCAGGGAGGAAATTGAAGCAGTCATCACACATCATTTTGTGTCCCAAGACACAAAAGTCAAGGGCCAGATGGATTCCCAGAAGAATTTTATCAAACATTTGAAGAAACAATACCTATTCTCCTAAAGCTGTTCCAAAAGATAGAAAGGGATTGAATACTTCCAAACGCGTTCTATGAGGCCAGCATCACCTTAATTCCAAAGCCAGACAAAGACCCCACCAAAAAGGAGAATTATAGACCAATATCCCTGACGAACACAGATGCAAAAATTCTCAACAAGATACTAGCCAATAGGATCCAACAGTACATTAAGAAGATTATTCACCATGACCAAGTGGGGTTTATCCCTGGGATGGAAGGCTGATTCAACACTCGTAAAGCAAAAACCGTGATAGATCATGGCAACAAGAGAAAAAACAAGAACCATAAGATCTTTTTAATAGATGCAGAGAAATCATTTGACAAAATACAGCATCCATTCCTGATCAAAACTCTTCAGAGCGTAGGGATAGAGGGAACATTCCTCAGCATCTTAAAAGCCATCTATGAAAACCCACAGGAAATATCATTCTCAATGGAGAAACACTGGGAGCCTTTCCTCTAAGATTAGGAACAAGACAGGGATGTCCACTCTCACCACTGCTGTTCAACATAGTCCTAGAAGTCCTAGGCTCAGCAATCAGGCAACAAAAAGAAGTAAAAGGCATTCAAATTGGCAAAGAAGAAGTCAAACTCTCCGTCTTTGCAGATGACATGATACTATATAGAGAAAACCCAAAAGCCCCAAGATTGCTAGAACATATACAGCAATTTGGCAGTGTGGCAGGATACAAAATCAATGCCCAGAAGTTAGTGGCATCTCTACTCACTAACAATGAGACTGAAGAAAGAGAAATTAAGGAGTCAATCCCATTTACAATTGCA